>NW_027507764.1:312239775-312559775 GCF_037356315.1 Lithobates pipiens | reverse complement strand
CGACGGGACTAGAAAAAAGAAGTTCAATAGCCAATAGCTTTTGTCTCGTAGTTGAATCTGAGCATGCGTGAGTTTTTGCCCATCGGAATTGCATACACATGAACACATTTTCGGATAGGAACTTTTCCCAACCAAATAATTGAGAACATGCTCTCAATCTTTTGCTGGCCGAAATTCGGCCAGCAAAAGTCTGATGGAGCATACACACGATCACATTTTCTGACCAAAAGCTCTCATCGGTCTTTTGCTGGCTGAATTTCCAATCGTGTGTATGGGGCATTAGGCAGGGAACTTTTAGTCTAGCGTTTTCTCTGATAACAATGTCTTTATAAGTTCAATAGTGGAATGGGGTAGCATGAATGCTAAATACAGAAGTTAACATCTTTATCTTGTACAGTTCCTATCAGTGGCGGCTGTTGCTGTATATTTTGGGGGGGGGAAACAAGACATCATGACGCTACCCCCCCTTCCAGTCGGCCGGCCCCACACTGACACCACCCGGCCGGCCGGCCCCGCACTTACCCCATCTAGGTCGCAGGCAGCTTCAGCTCCTTCCTGCATCGTCTCCTCCTACCTCTGCATCTCAGGCTTCATGGCGGCTTCCTCCTTAGTGGCTCCATCCTCCTTCCCTTGGTGTGGCAGCTAACATGACTGCTTCTCCTCTCAGCCAATCGGGTCTCAGGGCCCGCATCCTGATTGGGCCTATTGTCACACAACTATGCTCTGCGGCACAAGCCCACCCCTTTTTTAAGCCAATTAGAGCGTTTGGCTCTAATAACTTGCTTCTAAAAATAAAAGGAGGTGGGTGCATTGATTAAAGGGGTGGCACCCCTGTGCCCCTAATGGATGGGCTGCAACTGGTTCCTTTTCTGAAGTAAACCTCTGGCCAGTCCATGGACATTCAAGTGTTTATATATTTTTTTTTAAAAAGCACACACTAACTTATGTCACTTCACCTATTGTAAAGCAATTCATCCTCAAAGTTAGAAACATTTAAGTCATTTAAGTCCACTCCTTAGATCCCCCTTATAAAGGGTACTCTGCTAAAATTAAAAATAGGAAGTATAGAAGGCAGCTTAGTCACTGCTGGGAGGGGGGAGCAGGTTGGGCTAAGTTGCGTGGTCACTGCTATGAGGGGGTAAGCGGGTGTTCTAAGCTATTGAGTCACTGCTGAAAGAGGAGATTACTATTTTACTAGGGTACACTGAGCTGGCGGAGATTTAAAGTGTTTTTTTACCTTCAGGCAAGCTATGCATCAAAGTAAAAAAGTGTGCATCTCCCCCCTCAGCCGCCACTAATACTTACCTAAGCCCAATCAAGTGATATGCATGAGACCCAAGGCTCTCCCAGGTCTGTCATTCCTGATTGGCTGAGATTATCACAGCCAGTGAGGCAGGAGTAGGGGACAGGGCTGAGCCATGCTCTCTGTGTCTTATGGATGCAGACAGCTGGCACGGGAGCGAGCACGCACGAGTGCCCCCACAGCAAGCAGCTTGCTATGGGGGCACTCAGCAAGAGGGAGGGGCCCAGAGCACCCATCAGGGGACCCCAGAAGGGGAGGATTGGGCCAAAACCACTGCACAGAGCAGGTAAGTATAATATGTTATAAAAAAAAAACCTTACTTATACTACCATTACTTTAATTGTTTCTGCTCTGAGATTTTAGGATGGCTTACCCCACATTGCCTACAGCTACAGAAGTAGCTGTGTTGATGGGCTTTGAGTTTGACACCATTTTGAGATGCTTCTGAAAATTTAGAATTCACTGACAGGTACACTTGACTCCCAATTGTCCGCCTAAGCTGCATCTGACCTGCTTCCAGCAGGTTTTACATTCCTGTAGACTTGTATAGGAATACAAATCCTGCTTGAAGGAAGCAAAAGCCCTGCAAGTTTATTTACCACGTGTTAAAGATATGGAAGTATTGGAATATCAGTCACCTGACTAGAATTACAATTTAAAGTGAAACTGAACCTTCCTATTCTTTTGAGCCATGGAAGCTGCAATCTTAGTCTCAGTTTGATCTGCAACTGTCATTATGCTGCACATGTGATCAGTTTTGATTCTTGATATTTGATGGTTTGACAGTTTGGTTGAGAGTACAAGCAAATGTGATGGTTAGCATTCCCAACATGGCGGGAATGTAACTGTTTTTTGAAGCCATTGAATCAATAGGTTTAATTCTGCTTTAAGTCAAGGTTAGAACTTTGTCTCACTATTGGTGCCTCGGGTGGTCCTTAGAACATGCCAGCCATTACAGTAATTTGAAAAAGAAACTATTGTGTATAGAGAGAGATAGTTTGACTTATTACTATCTGTTTTGACATGACATTTCTATTTTTACTTGCTTGCTGTCTTATAATTAGATTATTGCATTTTTTTTTCCGTCTGCGGTCATCTGTTTAATGAGGACAATTATTAGCATTTCTTGCTGAATAACTGTTAAAGAAAGCTCAGTTATACTTATAGAGAATCTAATGTTTTTAATCAGTTAAGACTTGACCCGTTTTAAAATAGTTACCATAACAGACACAGAGCAAGTAGGAAGGATGATCTGAAAACTGTATGTAATGAACTAATATGGCTTCCCTCATAAAGGTCCTATATTACGGTACACTTTACAGTATACAGTAAAACATGTTTTTTCATATTGCATTGCAATATATATATATATATATATATATATATATATATATATACAGTATCTTTCAAAAGTGAGTACATTCCTCACATTTTTGTAAATATTTTATTATAGATTTTATTATATCTTTTCATGTGACAACACTGAAGAATTTACACTTTGCTACAATGTAAAGTAGTGAGTGTACAGCTTGTATAACAGTATACATTTGCTGTCCCCTCAAAATAACTCAACACAGCCATTAATGTCTAAACCGCTGACAACAAAAGTGATTACTTCCCTAAGTAAAAATGTCCAAATTGGGCCCAATTAGCCATTTTCCCTCCCCGGTGTCATGTGACTCGTTAGTGTTACAAGGTCTCAGGTGTGAATGGGGAGCAGGTGTGTTAAATGTGGTGTTATCGCTCTTCCTCTCTCATGCTGGTCACTGGAAGTTTAACATGGCATCCCGTGGCAAGGCACTCTCTGAGGATCTGATAAAAAGAATTGTTGCTCTACATAAAGATGGCCTAGGCTATAAGAAGATTGCCAAGACCCTGAAACTGAGCTGAAGCATGGTGACCGAGACCATACAGTGGTTTAACAGGACAGGTTCCACTCAGAACAGGCCCCAAAGAAGTTGAGTGCACGTGCTCAGCATTATATCCAGAGGTTGTCTTTGGGAAATAGACATGAGTGCTGCCAGCATTTCTGCAGAGGTTGAAGGGGTGGGGGGGTCAGCCTGTCAGTGCTCAGACTATACACTGCATGGTGCATCAAATTGATTTGCATGGCTGTCTTTCCAGAAGGAAGCTTCTTCTAAAGATGATATGCAAGAAAGCTCACAAACAGTTTGCTGAAGACAAGCCGACTAATGACATGGATTACTGGAACCATGTCTTGTGGTCTGATGAGACCAAGATACAATTATTTGGTTCAGATTGTGTCAAGCGTGTGTGGCAGCAACCAGGTGAGGAGTACAAAGACAAGTGTGTCTTGCCTACAGTCAAGCATGGCAGCGGGATTGTTATAATCTGGGGCTGCATGAGTGCTGCTGGCACTGGGGAGCTACAGTTCATTGAGGGAACCATGAGTGCCACCATGTACTGTGACATACTGAAGCAGCACATGATCTTCTCCCATCGGAGACTGGACTACAGGGCAGTATTCCAACATAATAACGACCCCAAACACACCTCCAAGATGACCACTTCCTTGCTAATGAAGCTGAGGGTAAAGGTGATGGACTGGCCAAGCGTGTCTCCAGATCTAAACCCTATTGAGCATCTGTGGGGCATCCTCAAATGGAAGGTTGAAGAACACAAGGTCTCTAACATCTACCAGCTCTGTGATATCATCATGGAGGAGTGGAAGAGGACTCCAGTGGCAACCTGTGAAGCTCTGGTGAACTCCATGCCCAAGAGGGTTAAGGCAGTGCTGAAAATAATGGTGGCCACACACAAAATATTGACACTTTGGGCCTAATTTGGACATTTTCACTTAGGGATGTACTCTCTTTTGTTGCCATCAGTTTAGACATTAATGGCTGTGTGTTGAGTTATTTTTAAGGGACAGCAAATTTACATTGTTATACAAGCTGTACGCTCATTACTTTACATTGTAGGAAAGTGTCAATTCTTCAGTGTTTTCACATGAAAAGATATAATAACATATTTACAAAAATGTGAGGGATGTACTCATTTTTGTGAGATATGTAATATATATATAATATACACACTAGCAGCATTTCAGTCTGACTTTGGGGGCAATTTGACAGACATTTATGCAGGTTCATGCACAAATGTCTTTTTAGATTCCCCCCCAAGTCGCCAGAAGTAGTACTTTTGGCAATTGGCGCAGCGCCGCAAAGTTGGCATCGCACTGATTCGAACAGTGCTATTGCCAGCAACAGGCTCTTATTTCACCTGCTGTCAAATCACATGTCAAATCAGCCCAATGTGAATGTGGGCATAAGGAAGTGACTTCCTTAAGTAATATTGAGTGTCAATAAAATGCACCAGCACTTATAGCCACATGGGCTATTCACCTTAATAAAATCAGCATTGTGTTATGAAATGTGTCAAGGCATATGCTGACTGCCTAAGAACATGACATTTTCACAAATGTCCAAATGTCCATCATATTCTTGGAAAATCAATATCTGCCCTGCCACATTTAGGAAGCCATTTGGATATATAGTGAAGCATCCTCAGCATTACACAAGACCAGCTGAATGAGAATAACTATTATTAGCTATACCTTAAACTGGATAAATGGAAATCTTCACAAACTAACCCTTCCTTATATCAAAAATTAAAGTTTTCACAGCTGCCATCTATGGATCTAAGGATTTCTAGAGAGCTGTAATATATACAAGCAAGTAATACTGAGCTTGCAACAGCCTCTATTTACATATAGAATAGTAAAAGGAATGTTCTTGTGCTAACGTGTTTTCCTATGCATAAAATTAAATCTCAACTTGCTAGGGAATGTGGAATAACATGTAGTTCTTAGCCTGATCTTTGCTCTGGCAGGGTCCGGTGCTGTCCTCCTTTCCTGCTTGTGAGTAGGTCCTCATGTATGATTCAGTGCTATTGGCCCTGCGCTGTACATGATGATGTCATTATGTCCCAGTGGCCATGAGCATCTTATAAAAGAGGGTTCAGGGGACTGGCATAAATGGAGGAAGCCTGCTGGAGCAAGGTATACCTTGTTTCTCTATAGTTAATGATCTTTTAGCTCTTGCAATGTGGTGGGGGGAGGGCAACTAAAAAGTATATGTTTTTGTAATTTCTGGAACTGAGCTTTAACTATTTTTTCTTTTTGCTTCATTTAAAATAAGAAAATATGGAATATTCCTTGGGAAAGCAGATAACTGACCTTATAGTAAATAGCCCTTCCATGTCTACTACAATTACATTATTTGTGCATGATTATGAGGAAATTGAATTCTGTCAAAGTAAACAACATCCTGTATCCTATGAGGTTAATATACTAGAGCAGACATGGATTTTCCAGTTATCAAAGTAATGGTCACTTAGCTTAGTGAATAAAAAGATGAAGCTATGTTCAACCTAGGGATATTGCTAGAACATGATATAACAACTGTTATAGTTGTACCTAATGCACTAAGATGGCATCTATAGAGCAGTACTAAAGAGCACCACACACATATAAAGCAAAGAGGTGTGCTTTACAAATGTATAATGTATTCTATTTGCTTCAGGAAATCTAAGTACATGGAATGCATACAATCTGAACTATGGAAAAAAAAAAATGGAGGTGAATGCTGTCACCTGACCTGTCAAAGGCTACAATGGGGAGTAAGGCGAAGAGTGGAGCTATCTGCTATAAATAGACCACTAAATTTAGGGAATATTCACTTTCCAAATAAACATTTTCTATTATTTAATCAAAAGAATTTCCTTTAATAAAGCTGGAACATGCTCGGAACAGGATCCCCAAATATGCAAAGATAAGTCTCTCACCTGTTTCCACGTCTTGCTCCTCACATTGGCTTGATAAACAAGGCATTGCTCAGCCAGCCAGGGGCATTCTGCAGCATCCAGCCAGGGTGGGAGTGAGACATGGGAACTGGTAAATTGTGTCTGCAATTTATAGTAATCATGTTGCTGCCAAGTTGCTGCCATTGAGAGGTATGCATGCTTACCATGGGCCAAAGTTAAACCCCATAGTCTATGATTAGTCCTGTACACAATCACAAAGCAATGGAATAACTAATCTTGCACCTGGCTCTAATGACATGCAGGGATACAAAATCCTATGTAGACAAACTGTGCCAGACTACATTGTGGATTACATTGCACATACTTAGTGAAAAATGGCAAAATCATGCAATATTGAAAGCTTATCATAATAGGCATCATTTACAGGTTACGTGCAGTATTGAAGGCTAGCTGGATTTCTCTGTTCATCTTCTGGATGATAAATCTATCAGTGTACATAATTCTGTTATGTGCTCTTTCATTATTATGAAAGAGCTTAATATATTGAAATATTGATGTGTCTATGCTTTCCCTTATGGAAGGTAGGGGATGCAATGGTGACAGCAGTAGATCCCCAAGCAAAGCCTAATGAGATCAAATTGTCTTACCGGTGGAATTTCAAATAGGACTCTGCCCACAATATTTAAAAAGAAACTATTGTCACTAACAAATACCACTATAAAAAGTGTATTCAAAGTCAATGTTTGTTTTGTTTTAGATAACGTAGGGAAGAGTTAGCATCCCTTTCAGGTTATTATTGCTGTCTGTGCCACCGACTAGGTAGATTTAACCTCGTTATTTATTCTACTAATCTTCGTCTCAGTAAGTAAGATAACCTATTCTGGTGACAACGGCCTAAGCATTGCCATACACATTATGGTCTGACTGTACAATCTTTGTACAATCAGATTAACCATAACAATGTACAGGCATACCCCACTTTTAAGTACACAATGGGGCATTATTTACTAAAGCTAGAAAGTGCAAAACCAGGCTCACTTCTGCATAGAAACCAATGAGCTTCTAACCCCAGCTTGTTCAATTAAGCTTTGGTAATAACAACTGGAAACTCATTGGTTTCTTTCAGAAGTGAGCCTGATTTTGAACTTTCCAGCTTTAGTAAATAAACTGCATTGTGTACTTAAAAGTGGGGTATGCCTGTATTATGAGGTTCTACCTAATGACAATGTGTATCTAATGTGACAGGCCCTTTCAGAACATCATCGTTGAGCAATCTAAAGGATATTGTACAATCAGATCATTGTGTGTGTGTGTGTGGTGAGCTTTACAGTATATATTCCTTCCATTTAGAGGGAACTTCTTGTACTTCCTGCTGTGGGGAAGGATACAGCCAGCTACCCCAAAAAAAAAAAAAATACATCAAAATAAATTTCGTATTCCATCCCAAACTAAAAATAAAAAATAAAGTGGTGGCATTCCTATATCAGTGTAATATACTTGTATGTAAATATACTATTCCGTGTATGGATTTTTTTTTTTTTTTCACATACATGTACTTACCTTTCCTGACATTTGTATGCAGTATAAATTGTCCAGCAAACGTGACAGAGGTTTGTACTACATTACTTTTTCTTAACCTTAGACCATAAAGCCTAAAAATGGAGCTCTTAAAATAAAGTCATTAGTCAATTTAAAGTCGCTTAACTCAAATCAAATCATTTAAAGTTTTAGATGGAGTGAGGATGTGTTAAAACTTTCAGAAGGGTTTTTTTTTTTTTTTACTTGCTGTGACTCCATTGTAGAGATTTTCCAGTACTTCCTGTTCCTGTCAGCATCAGTGGTTCACAATGCACTGAAAGCAAGAAAGCCATTGCCAGAAGTTCTATACCTTCCTCATTGTAATAACAATGTGGTTGTGTATTTGTCTGTATCCCCATCGGACAGATTTCCCTTTTCTTTCTGTCCTAAGAAAAAGGGAGGAGGGAAGTTCCATAATAAGGACACATATGGCAATAACAACCTGACACAGATTCTAACCAATCCTTGCTCTATACAAAACATACTATAAAAAGTTTTGTTCAGAGTTAGGATTTAATGTGTTACATGACCAATGAGAAAACACCACAAAATGCTTTACTAATAACTTTGTTAGCCTAAAAAACATATTGTATTCAGCTTACTGTTTTATTTTGAATCTAAGGCCGCGTACACACGCGCGGACTGTTCGCTCAACTTTGTCCGTCAAACAGTTTCAGCAAACAGTCCGCTCAAAATTAGCATGGACGGACTTGCCCACACACGACGAACGAACAGTTTGCTGAAACCGTGCGCGATGACGTGAACGGCACGTACGACGGGACGGAAAATACAACGTCCTATACACTGCATTACAACTTTCGGCGTGTAAATCCTTTCTGAGCATGCGCGCAACTTAGTTTGACGAACAAGCCTACACACGAGGGGACTGTTCGCTGAAACCAAGTTTCAGCGGACAGTTTTTCGGAAATTCCGAAAAACCTTGTTCAGCAAACTGTTCGCTGAAACTGTCCGCTGAAAGCCCACACACGGGCGGACTGTCCGCTGAAACACTGTTCAGCGGACAAAGTTGGGCGAACAGTCCCCGCGTGTGTACGCGGCCTTACTTCTGGACTAAGCCAAGCCAGCTAGTGGAGCTAAGTCCATATGTTAGAGAACTTAGACTCAAGAAAGAAAATGATAGTCTTTAGTTGTATGATAATGGTACCAAAAGAAGTCATCTTGTGATATCTGCTCTTAAGATGAATATTTTAACCACTTGCATACTGGGTACTTTCACCCCCTTCCTGCCCAGGCCAATTTTCAGCTTTCAGTGCTGTCGCATTTTGAATGACAATTGTGTGGTTATGCAACGCTGTTCTTAAACCACATTGTTATCATTTTCTTGTGACAGAGCTTTCTTTTGGTGGTATTAAATCACCACTAAGCTTTTCATTTTTGATAAACAAACAATAAAAGAACAAACAGTCAGAAACAATAAGAGAATGTTCTTAGTTTCTGTTATAACATTCATTTTTCTCCTTGACTGATGTGCACTGATGAGACTGCAATGATCGGTACTGATAGGCTGCACTAATGGGCACTGAACAGGCAGCACTGATGAGGTGGCACTGATTGGCACTGATGATGCTGGACTGATAGGTGGCACTGATGGGCATTGGTAGGAAGAACTGATGGGCACTGATAGGCGGCTCTGACAGACACTGATAGATGGCACTGGCTTGTCACTGATAGGCAGAAATGATAGGCATACCTGATAGGCACTGACAGGCAGCACTGATCGGGGCTGATAGGCAGCATCAATTGGCACTGGTTGGCAGCACTTGTGGTCACTGTTGGGGCTGCACTGATGATCAGTACCCTGATTATCAGTGTAGATGTCCCCTGTGTGGATTTGCCGTTTATAAGCTTTCCTCTCCTCATGCGCTGTCAGCATGAGGAGAGGAATGCTGTTAACAAGCAAGTCCTGCTTACACTGTGATCAGCTGTGATTGGTCACAGCTGATCATGTGGTAAAGAACCGCTATGATTGGCTCTTCACCATGATCTGTGATCGCTGTGTCCCAAGGACACAGCGATCACAGATGCCTGCGGATACTCGCCACAGGGAGGCGTGCAAGAAGCATGATCACGGGAAGATGTCATATGAAGCTCTCCCAGCAGTGTGTGACCGCGCTGTAGCTGTCATTTGTCTATAGCATGGTCGTGAAGAGGTTAAAGCTGAATTTTAGGAATTGACACCTCTGGGCTTATCTCTATATACAGTATGCCAAGCTATGAGTGCAGAGCACATAGAGCAGCTGTAATCGGCCCTCCCCTCTACTGCCTATTTACAGAAGCCTTTGTATTTTGGGAATGAGCTCATATAATACAAAGGCTGAAGCAACTCCACTGTTGAAGGAAATGAGACCAGAGTGTAAAGCGTCAAGCTCCTGGAACTACAACAATAGCTGTCTTCTGGGAGTTCCATAAACCTGTTAGATGTAAATAATAAAGATATGTCAAAGTGGTGTTATGCAAATTGTTGAACTCATGGTGTGTGTTCACTTTTTACAAAAAAAAAAAAAAAAAAAAATCTGTAGTCATGGAGTTCAGCTTTAAGATGGCTACTAAGGTTAATTTTTACTCTGTACTATACTTTCAGCATTTTATAGTCTACCATTAACCTACCCTACCTACACTAAAAATTAAGTCTATCACTTTTTCTAACCATCAAAATGAGACCTTAACACTTAAAGGAGAATTTTGGGGTAGATAAAGAAAACATATATACTTAGTTATGTTCATGTTGCCCTATCGGTGTGATGCTGCAGCTGTCCCCCACTGGCTCCAAGCCTGAGAACTGAGCGTTTACACAACAGCCGATTGCTCAGTTCTTCTGTTTCCTGAAGCAGAGAGTGATGAATGTTAGTCACCTCTCTCTGCTCTGCCCCCTGCCCCCAGCTCACTGAATGCCAAAGCCAGTTGTCTATCAGGCAGCTAGGTGGATTTCAAAAATATAGTCAGGATCATTCCAGAGCCTGGAGGGGCTCTGTGACATCAGCAAACAACACATTAGGGGGCAGGACAGGAGTCCTGCTGTCTGTGTCTATAGGGAGCTAGCCCACACAAGTGGCTTGCTATGGGGGCACTTGGTGGAGGAAGGGGCCAGGAATGTAAGCAGGGAAAAGGTTGAAGAGGAGGATTGGGACTGCTCTGTGCAAAACTATTGGACAGAGCAGGTAAATATGACGTTATTTTTAAAGAAAAAAAAATACATTAAGAATCATTTTAATAAACTACTTAAAGACCGCCCACATATATACTGCATCAGGACAGCTCTATTGCACGAAACGACATACCTGTGCATAATTTTGTGCAATAGATACTGGGACCCACCAATCATTTCCCAGAGAGGCAGAACAGTTATCTGTTTATGTAAACAAAGCAGATCACCGTTCTGACAGGGAAGTACACAGTGATCTTGTTTCTCTGCTAAGCAGGAACACGGAGCTCTGTATTCTGACAGTCAGTCCATACCCCGCAAACTTAGAAAGCATCCCCTAGGAACACACTTAAAGTGGTTGTAAAGGGAATTTCTTTTTTTAAATAACAATCATGTTATACTTACCTCCACTGTGCAGCTCGTTTTGCACAGAGTGAAACCTGCTCTTCTGGGGTCCCTCAGCGGCTGTTTCGGCTTCCCCCCGCATGTACTTCTCACATTCATGCGAGCTCCCTCGCATGGTGAGAAGTACTTGTGGGCGTGCTTCCATGATACAGCCGGTGGCTATAGCCCACTGTATCATTCGACCCCACCCCCTGATGCGCCGCGCCATTGGATGTGATTGACAGCAGTGTGAGCCAATGGCTGCACTACTTTCAATCCATCCACTCTAGCCAATCAATGGCCAGCCTGAGCAGCGAAGAGGATGTCGGAGGCGAGCACAGGACTTTCGAGGGGTCAGGTAAGTAAAACGGAGGGGCTGGGGTGCGGCACTGATATTTATTCACCTTAATGCACAGAATGCCTTGCCAGTGTCATTAGTACAGTAACAGTGAATAGTTTTAGCACCGATCACTGTATTAGTGTCACTGGCTCCCCAAAAAGTGTCAAAAATGTCAGTTAGGTGTCCATTTGTCTGCTGCAATGTCGCAGTCCTGCTAAAAATCACTAATCGCCATCATTACTAGTAAAACAATACATAAATAAAAATGCCATAAAAATATCCTATAGTTTGTAGACGTGATAACTTTTGTGCAAACCAATCAATAGAAGCTTATTGGGATTTTTGTTACCAAAAATATGTAGCAGAATAAATATTGGCCTAAACTGATGAAGAAATGTTTTTTTTTTTTTTTTTTTTTACATTTTCTATTGGATATGTATTATAGCAGAAAGTAAAAAAAACTTTTTTTTTTCTTTTTTTTTTAATTGTCACTTTTTTTGGGTTTATAGCCCAAAAAAATAAAAACGGCAGAGGTTATCAAATACCAAAAAAGAAAGCTCCATTTGTGGGGAAAAAAGACATACATTTTATATGGGTACAGTGTTGCACGACCGCTCAATTGTTAAAGTAACGCAGTGTTGTATATCAAAAAATAGCCTAGTCGTAAAGGGGGTAAAACCTTTTGGGACTGGAGTGGCTAAATCCCCCCCAATACTAAATGCCTTTGCTTTTACCCTAACGCCGCGTACACACGGTCGAAAAATTCGCCCAGCGAAAGACCAATGAGAGCTTTTAGTCGGAAAATGCGATCGTGTGTATGCTCCATTGTTCCTATCTGAAAATGTGTTTCTGTGTATGTTCCGACGCAAAAAAACTCACGCATGCTCAGATTCAACTACGAGACGGAAGCTACTGGTTATTGAACTTTCTTTTTCTAGTCCTGTCATGTGTGTTGTACATCACCGCGTTCTTGACGGTCAGACTTTGATGTGACTGTGTGTATGCAAGACAGCTTGAGCGAAATCCCATCAGAATTCCGTCGGGAAAACCATCAGAGCTTTTTCCGGCCAAAATTCAGATCGTGTGTACGCGGCATAAGACTGGCCTAACCAAACCCCCAATCTAAGCCTCACCAGTAAAATAAACCTTTTTGGCTGTACTTACCTTATCCTGTACCCGAAGCAGAAAAAATAAAGGTTAGATGCTGAAACCTAACAGTGTCATCTCCCAAACTACTGAGCAAAAAGGAGGACTTTTTTGGCAAACTGATGTCAGAATTAAGTAATTTACATTTTAAAATAAGACCATCTGGATAAAAAAGGATCTCATTTCACAATTCATATCCCTTTTTGGAAACACATATGTGTGTTTATTAATGAGCACATGATAACATTTCATTAATATGACATATTCTCACTAAATGATTTTATTACATAATAAACCCACGAGACACATATTTTTTTGCCATTGCTGTCATTATATAGAAGGATGACTGTCTCCGCAATAGCAACTCCTTCTAAGATTTGTAGAAAATTGTCTGAATCACCAGACATGAGATAGCTGCAATGAATGGACTTCTTATCAGTTCCTTTTATGTATGCATAACTAATAATTTGATAATTCGACAAAGAAAAATTTGACATTTTCAAAGGTTGAAGATTTAGCTGTTTCCTCCCTGTATCTTTAGTACACTTTAATCCATTTTCAAACGTTGGACCTATCACTATAAACCACAGGCCTTTAAAGCTAATCTGGCTAAAGTGTCATTTGTTTTTACCTGTTATTAAAATATATTATCATTTATTTTATTTTAAAGCTTTTTTTTTTTTTTTTGGTGCCGTTTCACGGAAGGGTAGGGAATAGTTAACTATGTATACAGCAACATGACTCATATATATGTGTGCGTGTATTTTATTAATATCTTACATACTGAAAGCTTGAAAAAATATCTGATCTGGTATGCTACAGCTAATCCATATGGTTGAATGTCAGATATTTTTATTGCAGTTTATATGTTAAACGTATTTTATAACTTGATAGCACTTTATTTAATGTGAATCTCTCTATTTTTTTTTTCTTTTGTCGAAATGAGGCCGCTATACAGAAATAAACATCACTATAGGAAACTATACTGTATATGTCACATTGACCACTGCGCTTTCCTGCTAACATAGGGATTCAATAGAGATCCTATGATCATTGTAACCAAGGCTAAGCTACAAAGAGCATGGAAACGCTGAGCGATTGCCTCCATAAATACTCCTTAAAGCTTTGATATGAAAGGAAAGCTGTAGTTACCCAGTAAAATAGTTCCAGGGTCATGGGGGTGTCATATAATAATTTTCCATTCTGAATAAAGTGATCCATTAGTATGCGTAAAAAGCCAATTCTGCTACCGGCTTCTCATCAACAAGCTAAAAAGCTGTTTTTAATGCAATTAAAACATTCTGTTTACAAGTGAATCCAAGGAAAGTAATCATTTTATTCAGCATTTTAACTCACTAACTTGAGTTCATTAATTTCAACAAGAATGGACAGCTTCCAACTGGTGAAACACATGGACATGTGCTGTCTAAAGCTGGTCATACACTAACCAGGGAACAGCAAGGATACCTTTAGATGATCGTCCCTTGTGGCCACATGCACACTGGGCTTAAAAAACACATCTTTTAGAGGTGTTTGGCCTTTTTTGTCAGCCTGTAAAAGCACCTCTATCTTAGCCTACGTGTCAATGCACACATAGTTGTGTACAGGCTTATTAACCACTTGCCGACCACCGCACACACATATACATTGGCAGAATGGCTCCTACGGGCAAATAGGTGTACCTGTACATCCCTTTAAATTTTGTCTCCTTGCGGGCGAGTGCATGCCGCTGATGGCACACACCAGCGCATGCTTTGGGAGCATGCCCGCGGGTCCCGCAAAATCAATGTTCCTCCAGCGGCCCACGATCATGAGATGGAGAGGGAGAATAGGGAGATGCCTTTGTAAACAAGGCATTTCCCTGTTCTGCCTAGTGACATGACAGGGATCTAGTGCTCTCTGTCATCGGGAGCAGTGATCGTTGTCATGTCAGTGGTAGCCCACCCCCCACAGTTAGAATCACTCCCCAGGACACGCTTAACCCCTTGATCACCCCCTAGTGTTTAACCCCTTCCCTGACAGCGTAATTTATACAGTAATCAGTACATTTTTATAGCAATGATTGCTGTATAAATGACAATGGGCCCAAAATAGTGTCAAATGTGTCTGATACGTTCTCCATAATGCCACATCCCTGATAAAAATCACAGATTGCAGTCATTACTAGTAAAAAAAAAAAATAATAATAAAAATGCCATAAATGTATCCCATATTTTGCAGACGCTATGACTTTTGCGCAAACCAATCAATATACACTTATTACAATTTTTTTTTTACCAAAAGTATGTAGAAGAATACATATCAGCCTAAACTGAGGAAAAACATTGTTTTTTTATATATTTTTGGGGGATATGTATTATAGCAAAATGTAAAACATAATGCTTTTTTTTTTTTTTTTTTTTTTTTTTAATTCATGCTCTTTTGTTGTTTATAACGCAAAAAAAAGGAATAAAAAAATAAAAACTGCAGACGTGATCAAATACCACCTTTTTTTTGTGTGGGTAAAAAAAGGACGTCAGTTTTGTTGGGTACAACGTTGCAGGACCACACAATTGTCAGCTGACACTAACATAGTGCCAAATTGCAAAAAAAATTCTGGTCAGGAAGGGGTAAATCATTCCGGGGCTGAATTGGTTAAAAGAGAAGCATTTTTAGGCGGCTGAAAAAGAAAAAAAACCCAGGGGATTCAGGAGATGAGCTTTTGAGCAGAAAAAATGTTTAATGCGCCTAAACTTGTGTAAGGTCATCTAGGGGACTTTAGGTGCATTTAAGTGGTAATGCATTCCAATGACCAGAATACATTCATATTCTGGCCAGTGCAATACATTATTGCCCAAATGCTTGACGTGCCTAAATGTGTGTGCACTATATGGCTTTAGGTGCATTTTGTAAACAGATTTTCTCCTGCCAGCAGCTTTGGCGTTCAAAGGGGAAAATAAAATGCCCAGTGTGCATGAGGCCTCAAACACGCACACTGACCAGTCAGTGCCATGTAATTCCTATGCTAATATGAGGCACTATTAGGAGTGCCAGGTTATTTTTCCTCAGCTATTGAAGGAAAATTAAGAGCAGTTTAAGTTGAATGTTTTCATTACTTTAGGGAGCTTCTGTAAAGAAAATGCAATGGATAAAACCTTTGTCACATTTTCATTGGTAACTGTGACCCCTTTGGTCAGATACTCTCCTATTTTATATATTGGTGACCCTACCAAAGCCACTGGAAGTTACCAAGAGGAATTCTCTTTAACGCTAATTGAAATCAGGGATTGACTGCACAAAGAAATACATTCTCACTCTCTCTCTAAACTCAGTTCACGTCTTTTTTTTTTTTTTACAATTCAATGTTAATATAAGCAGAACATTAAACTTGCGATATCATAATCCCCATGCAAACTGTTCACTATTGCTGACCAAAGGGAAAAATATTCAGTTTGATGCTGAATGTCACATCTGCTTAAGCCTCAACTGAACTACATATTCCAGAAACCTTTAGGAATGTAGTACCACAGTCGGGAAATTCCATTATTACTATTATTTGATATGTTCCTGCCCCATAGCAGCAAGTCACTATTTTGCATAATAATAGCGCATGAGAAACGATGAACCTGTACAAAAAAAGCATTTTCTGCACCTCCCATACTGCTGCTGTTTTGGTGGCAGACCAGTATCCCACCCAAGAAAGCCTATGGGTATGGATAGGCAGAGAGCGACTGGCCATACCCCTAAATGCAGTGGTGCTATAGTATCAAGAATAAGAAAGAAAGCACTCACATTGCCACATCAGGTAGCCACTTCAAAGGGTACTAAGGCAACGTGACTAGCTAAGGACTGTCTCCCAGGGGCCACGTAGCATCTGTCTGTGTTGGAAACCAATCTATAGGGGCTATTTACCTATGTATAAGATCCCTTATGTGATAGCCATCAGGGCAACTTGGCTGTGCTGCCTTAGTACCCTTCAAAGTGGCTACCGGTCTTGGATTTCTGTGTCTTGCAGTGCCTTGCCCCGTCCGTGAATCATTTGCCTACCATTCTTGATTTCTCTATACTATCAGATTTGGCTGTTTCCAACTATCTGTATAGTAACATCAGAAAGTAATTCCTTCTGTTGGTAGTCTATCCCATCCATACTATCTAGATACCCGTATGTGAGGCTCATTTTCCTGCAAGACAGTGAGACTTGTTCTCCTCTTTGTTATCCTTAATACCTTGATTATGTCGTGAAGAAGCCTAATGGTGAAACTCGTTGATACACTGTATGGCCTCATTGTACACTCTGTATTATCATACATTATTTTTAACCATTGTACTTTCAAAATAAATATTGTTATTTTTGTATACCTTGCTAACTGTTTCTTATGCCTTCAAAGTCCAACCTAGGGATACCTATCAAGTATCCCTTTCTTTTTCTGTTTCCTGCAGTGGTGATAAAAGCACACCGGAAACCTTGATTATATGGGGGTTGTTAGACAAATGATTGCCTATTGAAGGAGCGCGGGCAGCAGTTATGGATCATGTAAAAAAGAAGAAGCTTGTCTAGCTAAGGGAGAAAGAGACCTTTGGGGAGGATTTATGAAGAATCTGTTTGACACTGAAATACGCGGTAGACAAACTGTTATAAGAAAATTGCTTTTATTTTTGGACAATCTTTGTTCTACCGGAGTTCAGCTCTAAATAAATAAAATATACAAACCATTAAAAGAAATTATTTTATATATTCTTTATTTATGTTCAAAGGAGGTCAAAGTTTTACATTACATATCATTATTTATTCACATACATACATTAGTCAATTACCAACCCCTCTTAATTTAGGAAGAATATTCATATTTCTCTGCTTTTAATACTTGAAAAATCTATAATAAACTTTATACTACTGTTCTATAACCTACCCATAATTTTCCTTCGTTTCCTATACTATTAGGTGGGATTCATTCCTCCTTTTATTTTTATCCTTCCCAAGATCCCCCCCCCCCCTCCACAACCAAAAAATCCAAAAAGTAAATAAAAAACATTTCCTCTACTCCCTACCTCTTCTCCCCCCCCCCCCCCCACTCCCCTCTCCCTGAGTTGGGGCCCTCCATATTGTTATTTTGTTGTTAGCTTCCAATACATGGCAGATTCATTAACCTTCTCTATTGCCCAGCAGTCTCCTCCCCTCTTCTGAATAAACAAAAACGTTCCATATTGTCCAGACCCTGACATATTGCTCATTTCTATCCTGGGCCGAGTTTACCAAATCTTTTATATAAAAGAAATTATAAAATGGTGTGAATTCACTGGACTGTGCACAATGAAAGTGCAGTTACACTCATTTTCTCTAGAACATAGTAAATGTGGTAACGCTTTGCTGATTTTCATCATCCAATCAAATGCAAGCAAAATACTTATTTATTTATTTTATTTCCCCTGCAGCTAATTGATTTTTATTTACAAAGTGAAGCTTTACCACATTTCCTAAGGAAAATGCGTAAAACTGCACTTGAAAAGTGGACAGTCTATTTGCCTTTAGTAAATCTTGCCCAGTGGGTCAATGATCCTTTTTTTTTATATATTTAGAAAAATATTCCCAAACCTGCCAATTGCTAGCAACACTAGCAACTAGTAGTGATAGGAATGATTTCCTTCAAGATGAAGACAGAATATTGCACCAGCTTTGCACAAATATGTAATTTGTGTGATAATTTTAATTTAAGAGTCTGAATCACTGCAGTAAAGTATTACTGTTTTTATTTATTGTTTAAAATTGTTTAAGTGCAATGTGGACTGGTGTACCTTTGGCGCATTAATGTTCTATATGAGGCCTGGGAATGAGTTTAGTATTCAATTTAAACATTGCTCTGGACTGAACACTAGCTGTTGAGATTGAGTACAAATACTGAACGTTTAGGGTTATTCAGTGTGGAGAAATGAGACAGCCTCTAGCTGTCAATGGTTGCTAAAGAAGAAGACTGCTTGCACCTACTGGGTCCTTATCAACCACTAACCTCAACTGATCTATTCACTTACATGGTCAGGAATCTCACGCCCCATAAGCAAATGTGTGGGAAATGGACTCTTACATCATTGCTTAAATATGGCCATGGCCATATGCGAGTATTGATGTCCACTCTGGGGGAGCTGTCATTTGGCTAGTGTTATTGTCAAGAAACGATCATGTGTAATGAGTCGTCAGTTTTTCTTCAGCGAGGTGGCAGCGGGAGACATCATGATTTATGAAGGGATTTACAGTGTGGAACAATTTTCTGGGATTTTTATTTTTTATTAAAATACTTTGATAAAGGACAAACCTTTAGGTGTCTTTATTTCTAGCTTACTTTTTTGTGAAAAAGTATGGGTACTATGTACCCCAAACTCATTCACATAGGAGGTATGGTATCTGGTGCCCCTATATTATTAAAGAAGGCCTCCAAATTCCTATAAGCCCCCAGCTCGCAGACCCCCAGAACCACTGGGCAAATGTGGGGATGAGGCCCTTGTCCTCATCAACATGGGGACAGGTGCCTCCAAATTTCCTCCACAATAAATAATAGACCCATAGGGGATTGCTTTATATTTTGGGGGACCTTTTGGGGTCTGTGTGCTGCTTTAAAAAAATAAAAAAAAAAGCAAGAAGGGTGATATAATTTGCCAGCAATGTAAAACTATTTTTTCTTTTGTAAGGGCCCATTCACTCTAGTCACACTGGCTGTCCAATCTGCTGTATGGTCAATGTAATCCTAGCAACAGTCCAAATGCAGTACATTTGTCTGCATTGGATCACATGGCACCACAGTACCATACTCCCTTCCTGACCAGGCCATTTTTTGCGATACAAAACTGCGTTGATTTAACTGACAATTGCGTGCACGTGCAACACTGTGCCCAAACAAAAATTGATGGCCTTTTTTTGCCCTCCACAAATAGAGCTTCCTTTTGGTGGTATTTGATCACCACTGCGGATTATATTTTTTGAGCTATAGACGAAAAAAGACCCACAATAAAAAAAAAATTAAAAATCTAATTTCTGCATCAATTTATGCCAATATGTATTCTGCTACATGTTTTTAGTAAAAAAAAAATCCCAATAAGCATATATTGATTGGTTTGCTCAAAAGTTATAGTGTCTACAAACCGGGATAGATTCAAGGACTTTCTTTTTTAAACAGTTTTTACTAGTAATTGTGATGATCAGCTATTTTTAGTGGGACTGCGGCAGACAAATCTGACACTAAGTGACAGTTTTTGGGGACCAGTGACACCAAAAACAAATGCACTGTCACTGTATAACTGACACTGGCAGGGAAGAGGTTAACATCGGGGTCAATCAAAGGTTTAAGTTTGCTCCTCGGGAGTGCTTTCTAACTGTGGGGAGAATGTTGTGACTGGAGGAAAACAGAGATCCATGTTTCTGACTAGAAGAAACTCAAGATCTTCATTTTTCTCCCTCGCAGAATGGCGCTCTGCCTTTATTACATAGACAGACTGCCATTCTGTCTCTCCTGTGAACGAACGGACCTGGTGGCCATCGTGGCTGCTGGACCCGCTGTGTCCAATCACTGCTGGAGCAGGGCTCTGGGGTGTGCATGCCCCAGGGCTCTTGAAATGAATGACGTAATACGTGATTTCACGCTAAAGGGCCGCCCTGCCGCAGATATGTACGTGGGGCGGTCCTTAAGTTAACACAGGACAAGGAACAAAGCTATAATTGCCACATGCATTACCTATATTCGGGATATGCAATTAGTGGACCTCCAGCTGTTGCAGAACTACAAGTCCCATAAGGCATAGCAAGACTGACAGCCACAAGCATGACACCCAGAGGCAGAGGCATAATGGGACTTGTAGTTTTGCAACAGCTGGAGGTCCGCTAATTGCATATCCCTGGCCTATATCATCGGAACCCATTTTGTAGTAATTTGACTTCTGATTGATTGAACTGTCATTACAATTTGGGCTGACTAACCCCAAAGTGCACAAAACAGAGTTCAGTAAGTGTCGGTTCACACTGAGGCAGCACGAATTGCAGTGCGACTGCCTCAGGCGACCTGGACACAACCGCTGCAGCGACTTGCAAAATGACTTCTCTATAGAAGTCAATGCAAGTCGCCCCCAAAGTCATACAGGAATTTTTTTTTAAGTTAGAGCAACTTGTGTCACTCCGATTAGAACGGTTCCACTGTACAGAATGGGACGCGACTTGTCAGGCGGCTAAGTCACCTGACAAGTCGTCCCAGTGTGAACCGGCCCTTACTGAAGAAAGAATTAAGAAAAAGGTGTCCCTACATCCTCCCTTGCTCACCAAACTGACAGAATTGAATGTGGTCATTGGCTCCAAACAGAAACAGCAGGGTTACCACTTGGGAGTTGATTGGATGGGTGTCATAAGGGCTGTAACTTGGTCTAGTGGCTTTACAGCCAGTCAGATCACCTTTACAATAAATAAGAATGCCAGCAGAATAATTTTCAAATTGCAGGTAGGACATGTCACTGGCAGCCAAGGGGTTAAAGTGGACATCCCACCTCAGTGACACAAAATAAAAGTTACCTTACCGTGGCTTCCTCCCTCAGTGCTTAGGCAAGAGCGATGTCCACCTCCTTCCAACCAGATCTCAGAGAAGGGTGAGTAGCCCAAATCTCATGAGAAGGCGATTGTGCACTGTGCTGCAGTGTATTCTGGTGAGCGTTGGGCTACTCGGCATTTTCAGAGATCTTACGAGTAGGAGGATGGCTGTTTTTTCCCCTTACAAGTTCTGAAAAAGGCTGAGATCTAACAATCAATAAGACCATGAATATTTGAACTGAGTAATGAAAAATCAGGAAAGAATCTGTACGAATGAATATGTTCTTCAGATGCAGGTGCTTAAAAAAAAAAAAGCTCAACATTTTCCACGTTTTCAATGAGCAATTTTCTCTGTATGAAGCAACTTTCAGAAGACAGTGAAATGACATTATGAAAAATATGACCTTTTCTACAGTCTGCAATATTAATGTTACATTCGTAGCCATGTTAGTACAAAGTAGCTACAGTATTTTAGCTAAAAAATGTAGGATCTATAAATAGTTCGGTCCAAGATTTGAAATTGCAGCAAACACTATTACTTGAGTACTAATATGCAGCTAATATTTCACTGACATATTGTAATGATAGTTAAAATTTATTCACTCCGTGTTGTGCTAAGATAAAACTAATGAATATCATAAAAGGCATATTACAGCTGTGACCTGCGTCATCAATTTAAATGGCACAGATTGATGCAGCACAGCAAAATGCAATATTCAATAATAATTAGTTTTTTTTTTTTTTGTTTTTTTTTAACTGTCAGTCCTGCTGGTTATTTTAAGATGTACTATACTACCCTTATATCATTTCTTTGGTTAAAAAAAAAAAATACGAAATATATGGCATGACTTTATGTGTTTAGATAAAAGTTGACCTATAAATAAAACTTGACCTATCTGCATAGTGTAATGTTCAGCAATTCACACTGAGGTAGAGGGCACACAATAAATCAGTCATGCTCTGGAAATGTTGAAATAAATGTAAATTCTCGTTGGCTGACACGCGCTATCGAACTATGAATTCATATTTGCCAATGTCACTAAGATCTCACGCTCCATTCATGAGCGAGGAGGAAGAATATCTTTAACAAAATATGCATAGATGTAATGAGAAAAATAATGGGAGTTTCTTACTTCTTTTTTTTTTTATAAAAAAGCTACTTTGCAAGCAAAAAAACACAATAAGGTAAACTGCATTGATTTTTATATGCCCAACCTTTATGTTGTCCTTGCATTTCAGCTACGACCTTGATACAATCTTTTATTTCCCCTGGCTTTCTCGCTTTTTAGTCTGCATATTCACTTTGTCAATTGACCATTGATCATCGCTCCAAAACCACAATTGATTCTTACCCATCTTCTTTCATAAAAAAAAGGAGAGCAAAGACAGCTGCTTGTAGCAAAAGTACAATAAATCATTGATGGTACTGTGTGCAAATGTATAATCACTTTTCTTTCTTTGGTGTGTTCATGTTGATATGCCTTTTTTTTTTTCTTCCATCATGCTACAATCATATCCAACAAAGTTTCTTTTTTTGTAGCACTTTGCGGATAATATCTCATTTCAGTTATCTTTTAAATCTGAAGTAAAACAGCAGCCACTGGCGAGCATCCAGATCAATAAATCTTATATTGAATACATACCCTGAACCAAATGAAAAGTGAATAGCTTCTGTGGTTATGGATTGGGGAACACATCAAAAGAAAATTTGAACTAGTTATAGACAAGATGTTTTTCATCCAAGAAGCGATATCTGGTGCCGTAATTATTATTGATGATGATCTGGCAAGTTCCACTTTACTTGTTCGATAAAATGCTTTCCTTATATAAAGGAAGATAAAGCTCTTTTCACAACTTTAAATTTAGGATTTTAATTCCTGGTCAAAAAAGAAAATGTGACGGATCTGTGTTATATTTTTCTGCATTTAAATCAGAGAACCTGTCTATATATATTTTTTTTTAAAAAGTTTGAAGTAAAGTAACTGTCAGACTTGGCTATTTTTTAACGTAGGTTCAAAAAAATAAAAAATGAAAGCGTCTATGCAGTGTTGCTTTGTGTTATACAACTATATTTGTTTACACGTGTTTTGAAAATGAGAACACCATCCAAGGGAGATCAAAGCAACTTTGAACTGCAAAGATCCTTTTATTCAAGGACCAGACATGAGCACATTGAAAAAAAAAGGTGCCTTCCTGTGCCAAAACGTGTGTTATAGTAGCTCTTTTTAATCTGACATTTACTGGCATCCTGCTTGACTTGTGTACTGATTTGGATCTTCACAGTTTGATTTTCAACATGAACAACTCTTTAACTGTGCTTTTAAAATATAAGACCCATGATGTGGATGATGTTGATATTTTATGTCCAACTGGTGGAATTCTGTGGCTCACTGTACTTTCTGTACTTTACACGTCTTTATTGAACTAGCTTATTTGTCAGTAAAATACCTTTATTCAAAAGGCTACGAGTGTTGCTGGAAACTGATTTAGTTGGTGAGTAAAATGATGCCAGGTACCTTTAGTCTGTACAAATAGCTATTGATCTGTTTGATCCCTGTATAGAGCATAGAAGTATGTTCAATAGACATAGATCAGACAGAGCTTAGAAGTAACTAAATAACTTGTTAAATTAAACACAGAAAATCTAGACATACCATATGTAAATATAAATATATATATATATATATATATATATATATATATATATATATATATATATATATATATATATATATATATATATTAATATTTATTTTTTGAAAGCTCCCTGTCTGTCTTTAAAGTCGGGCACTAAAATTCTTCATCTTTTTAATGACAATGTATCTGGATGTTATCATTTACATTTATGCTCCAGGTGGTGCTGGTTTTGATTTGGGAAATTAAGAGACATTTGGGAGGGGATCTTTGCCATCAATAAAATATCAAGCTCTGCTGAAAATGTATTTCTGCAATCAAAAACATTTCCTGACTGAGGTTGCATAAATTAATGTGGCACAAAATATGCAAGAAATTCTTTGATCAAATGCAGATGTATTCTGTTACTTGTGGAGACGTTGTTGGAAAACTTTTTGAAGAATTCTTTGTTACTTAGCAATGCAAGCATTTGTTTCCTGGCAATTAATGAAGATTTTCTTTTGTAAAGCTCAAAACTGTTTTAATTTACACCAATGTACATTTTAAAATATTTTGAATATTTACAATATATTTTTTTAGAATATATTATATAGAAGTTGCCATTAAAGAAACATTTTTCCATTCCCTCTCACCCTGGGCACACTTCTACTATACTAAATCCCCCAGCCACTCCTTCTTCTATTTATTGACCCAGCACTAAAATCCTCATTGTTGGCTGGTATCAGATAATAGGGATGAATAATAGGCTTGTGTGATTCGTTTCATAACGAATCGAAATTCGGCAGAATTTTGCATCTTTCAGACATTTGGATGCATCCGAATAAAAAAAATAACTAATTACAACGAATACGAAAGAAATGATAGCGGATATAACGAATTAATTCAACATGATTCGGTAATTCTTTAAAGATCTAATGAAACAAAAGGTCAGCTCAAAGTAAATCTTATAGTCCAATCAGCTGATTAATTTTGTGTTGGAGGATTGATTACTGGCAAAGTGCATTCCTAAGAACTGAGTGAGAAGGGTGTTGTATGTATGTGAGCCGAGGAGAAGAGACGTTGTCATTGTGTGTGTTAAAAGATTCAATAAACAAACGACTTTCCAAACTATGAATCATTATCACGAATGTATATACATACATAAATATCGAATTTTAACTAATATGAACGAAATTATAGCGCATATAACAAATGAATTCGACATGATTCGAGATTCAGTATAATGAATATCGACACACTACAAATAATAATGAATTATCCGAAAACGTATTAACGTAACATAACAAATATAACAAAACTAAATTATGTATTTTATGAATGACAACGAACCGAAACTAAACAAAATTTTCCGTGAATATAATGAATAGTGACAACATTCCCCCTGTGATCAGGCTAGACCCTAGGTGTAACCAATGAGAGGGGTCCAAATACTTCCCCCCACCCGGGAGCTCCAGGTTTTGTTGTTAGCTGTCATGGAAGAAATTGTTGCACAAGAACATTGAAAAGAAAAGTATACATTGGTAAGGGGAGATCCCTTTGCCTATAAATACAAAGAAAAATGTCCATGTTAATGTAACCCTCCCCAGCAGCTTATTCTTACTTTCCTTTTATTACCTCTCCATTCCATTCAGCTTTCTCTGTTCATTTTCTGGCATTTAAACATGTAATTGTGTGAGCATACATCCAGTTTGCATTGGCCTTTTTTTTTTCTTTTTTTTTTGCTGGCTATCAATAGTGGCAGAGGAGTAAAAAACACCTTCAGGTCATATTATGCATGTGAAAAGAATCCTTAATCAGATACAAATGCTTGTGCAGTTGCATATTTTTTTATTTCTATTTTTTTTATCAAAAAAACTATTTTAATGATTTGAGTCTATTTCATATTTGATAAAAAGTCTCAGCCCAGTAGATTATGTGAAGTTCAGAGTTGCAGAGTGAAGAATCAGAGTTCAGATATAAATCTAAATTATCCCCATGTCACTGATCCTGTAAACCATTTTTTTAGAGTGGACTTATCAGTAGTTTTACAAATCTGTATTAGTACTTTCTTGACATGTTAGAATATAAATCGGCTGTGCCTTTAAGGCTACATTACATGGGTTCATGGGTGAGGATAGTTTGTCCTGTTTAAAGTGGTTGTAAACCCTTACAAACCACTTTGACCTACAGGTAAGCCTAGATTAAGGCTTACCTGTAGGTCCAAGAAATATCCCCTAAACCTATATGGTTTAGGAGATATTTGCCCGAAAACAGGCACCGCTGTCTACGGCGCATGCGCCGTAGACAGTGGCGCGCAGGCGCACTGAGCGCAGCATTCTCAGAGACGGAGCTGCCGCGCGTGTCGGCTCCCGTGCGCATGCACGGGAGTGACGTCATCGCGGCTTCGCCGAATAACAGCGGCGGAGCTGCAAAACCCCACCAAGAAGATGGATGCGGCGGACTACAGGGGACAGCGGCGACTTCACTGGCTCCTGTGTCAGGTAAGTGACACATAATGGACTACTATGCGATGCATAGTAGTCCATTATGCTTTGCCTTTGCAGGGAATGAAAGAGGAAGTAAACTCATCAGGGTTTACTTCCTCTTTAAGGGAGGCTAAATGGATGCAGCAACACTCTGTGAAATGGCCACATACAAACTGGATGCAGCCAGTATGAATCCAGGATCAGCGTTTTTATGGCTTTTAGATGCACACAACCAGCTTGCATTGTCCAGTGTTGGTTGGAGGCTCTATTTAACCACTTTATTACCAGGCACTTATGCACCTTCCCGCCCAGACCAATTTTCAGCTTTCAGCGCTCTCGCACTTTGAATGACAATTACTCACTGTATTCAAACAACATTTTTATCATTTTTTTTTTTTAATCAAAAATAGAGCTTTCTTTTGGTGTATTTAATCACCACTGGGTTTTTTTTATTTTTTGCGATATAAGTGAAAAAACAGCAAACATTTTGAAAAAAAACACTTTTTTTTAGTTTCTATTGTAAAATTTAGCAAATAAGCCATTTTTCTTAAAAAATGTGGGTCTGCTACATATTTATACTACCACATATCTTCGTTAAAAATAAACCAAATTAGTGGATGTTATTTAGTCTGTATGAAAGTTATAGAGTCTACAAGCTATGGTTATTTCTCTCACACAGCATATGCATAATTGCAACTACACCCCAAAATACATTCTGCTACTCCTCCTGAGTATGGCGATACCACATGTGTGAGACTTGTACACAGTCTGGCCACATACAGAGGCCCAGCATTGAAATAGCACATTCAGGCATTCTAGGAGCATAAAATGCACATCTCATTTCTCAACTACCTATTACACTTTTGAAGGCCCTGGAACACCAGGACAATGGAATTTCCCACAAAATACCAAATTTTGAAAAGAAAACACCCCATCGTATAATTTATGAGGCATAACAAGTCTTTTGAATGGTTCATTTTTTTCCAGAAGTTTTTGGAAAATGGGGAAAAAATTAAAATGCATTTTTTTACACAAAGTTGTCCATTTATACGATATTTCCAACACATAGCATGTACATAGCAAAAATGGCACCTCAAAATACATTCTGCTACTCCTCCGGAGTATGGTGATACCACATGTGTGAGACTTTGTCACAGCCTGGCCACATTCAGAGGCCCAACATCCAAGTAGCATTTCCAGGCATTCTAGCAGGATAAATTACACATATAATTTTCTGACTACCGATCACATTTTTGAAGGTACTTCATATTTCTAACACATAGCAGGTAGATATCAAATAAAAAAAAAGATTTCCTGTGGTTTTGAAAGTGCAGTGATCTACAGAGGAGAGCATTGGTCCACACAGGAGGCAAGGATGCGGTCAGCGACCGCAAAAGCAATCATCCAGGCAGCAGGCAGGAATACTGTCCATAGTTTAAACAGGCAGATATACTGTCAGCACAGCCAAAGCATTGGTCCAGGTAGCAGGCAAAGGTGTCCATGCAGAAATACTGTCCATAGTCAGTAGAGGCAGCAGGCAGATATTTGGTCAACACAGCCAAAGTATTGGTCCAAGCAGCAGGAAGAAACATGGTGCATAATGTCCTGGGTCATTACAAGCAGCAATATGGTCAGCACAGCCAAATTATTGGTCCAGGCAGCAGGAAGATCCATCAAGCTTAGGGCCAGGGGGCAGGGGTAGAGGCTTCTCCCACCCAAATCTCTTTGAAGCCTCCAGGCAACCAGACCCTGTTCTGGGAGCACAGAAAATGAAAAACTGTTTTTCTCTACTCAGAACGCTATTCTGAAGCCTCTTATATATGTGACACCCCTGTGTACTAAAGTAGAAGGGCAAAATATCAGTTCAAGTGGCAGGCAAAAACATGGTCAATTAACAGGCTAAGTTCGGTGCACATGGAAGTCAGAAACGTGGTTTAAAATGGCAGCCAGAGGCATTGTAGATAAACATGCTGAGGTTAGTGCACGTGGAAGTCAGAAATTTGGGTTAAATCGGCAGGCAAAGACATTGTCGGTAAACAGGCCTGGGTCAGTTAATTAACATGTAAGGTAGTAACATGGTAGCAGGCAAATGATCCACACAGGAATTTGAAACGGGGAAATGGCAGTCTGTTAATAATAAGGGGAACTAATATTTGAGGGATGTGCTATAATTTTTGAAGCAATCTCCAATGCACACGCCAGGCTAGAATGGAAACTGGGGACAATAATAGCTGGTATCTCTTGTTACTCCTCCTCCTCTGCTGCATACATGGCATTTCTTTTGGCCTCTTCTTCCAGATTATGTGGGGGAATGTGCTTGTGAAGTCAACTCACACTATCAGAGCGAATGCTTCCTGGGTGGGGGTCTTGATGGTAAATTAGGGCAGTGACGATTTCTTCAATATACTTGACGTAGGTGATTTGTTGGTTTTGAGTTTCTTTTTGGTAGCAGACAAACAAATTAAAAAGGGCCATATGAAACAGGTGAAATGTAACTTTCTTATATCAATAACGGGACTTTCTGGTTGGAAAATAGGGTTGTAGTATCTGATCATTTAATCCTACCCCCATGTACATATTGTAGTCATGGACACATTCAGGCTTTACAATGGGGCCATGTCTTCTCTGGTGTCAATGTAGATAGTAGAGAGTATGTGGACATCTTTCTTGTCCCTACACTTCATGGCCAACACCTCTTCTTTTTTGTGGGAAGCTCTTCTGTTTTTTTTTTTTTAAGGTACCATGGGCCAGGGTTTGTTTACTGTAAAGGTGATGAAAATGGGGCAGTCTGGTATAATAGTTGTCGTCATGTAAGTGGTATCCCTTTTCAAACAGGGGGTATGCCAGCTCCAAGACAATATTCCCACTGGTTCCACTATATGTGGGGCAATCACTGGGCTGGAGCTGGGAGTCTTGGCTTTTATAAATCCGAAATATGAAGACGTATCCAGTGGCTCGATCACATCATTTATTTAATTTACACCCTTACTTGGGATATACTGCTTGAATTGCAGTCGGTCAGTGAAATGTATAAGGTACTTGTCCACACACATTTTTTGGTCTGGGATAAAAACTTCTTTAAATCACTGGGAAAATGAATTGATTAGGGGGCGTATCTTGTACAATTGGTCGTGGTTGGGATGATCTCAGGGGGGCACTGTGAATTGTATTGTAGAAAACGCATAATCATGTTGTATGGTGTCCTGGACATGACAGCAGAATATACCAGCATGTGGTGGATGGAGTTGGTGGACCAATAGGCACTGAGTTCATTTTTTTTGTAAGCCCCATATTAAACGTAAGGCCCAAAAATGATTTAAATTCATCCAGTGTCGCCACTGGAACATTTGGGCATAGGATGAATTGGGGTTGGCAGCAACAAATTATGATGCATACAGGTTGGTTTGTTCCACCATATTCTGCAGAACATCTTGTGGGAAAAATAGATAAAAATAATCTAATTGAGAAAAATGTGTAGTGTTGGGCTGCACACCTGACTATGCGGTGAAAGGGAGGACTAGGGCTGGATTCTTTGTGTTGGGTGTGTAATTCCAGTACTTGTACTGGGCTCCTCTTTCTGGGGTCTGGCACTGCTGGTGGTAGGCAGGTCTTCTGATTTTTGTCCTGATCTTTGTCCTGGTCTCCTTATTCTTTTGGGAGGGACAGTTTCCTCCACTGACTCAAACTCTGATCCACTATCCTCCACTGACTTGTATTCTGAACCAGAATCAGATGATGTGAGCTCCCCCCTGCTCTCATCATCCGACATGGCAAGGATGGCATATGCTTCCTCAGGTGTGTAAACCCTTTGAAACATTATGGCAGTACTTATTGGTGGGCCTGTGTAATGGTACTGCTGGAGGTAGTGGTGGCAGGCCTGTGTGGTGGTACAGATGGCGGTACGGGTGGTGGTACCAATGGCTGTATGGGTGGGGGTTCTGGTGGTGGTACCAATGGTGGTACAGGTGGAGGTAACGATGGTGGTACTAGTGGCAGGCCTGATGGTGGTACCGCTGGCTGTACTGGTGTTGGGCCTGTGTGGTCGTACCTATGGTGGTACCGATGGCAGTGGGCATGTGACAGATGGGCTGTTTGACAGATGGGCAGTGTGACTGACAGATCCAGATGATGTTGTGACAGGTCCTCTTTATTGGGAGGGTGGCGTATTGTGCATAGTACAGTACTATAGACAGTACACTACACTGATCTCACTTACTGATCCCTGCTGTCTCCTCACATGATCTGTGTGTGAGGAGAGAACAGGGATCAGATAGTAACTGCTCCTCAATGATTACATTTGTGACCATCTGTGATTGGACACAGCCGGCCACGTGATAAACAGCCAATTTCATTAGTTGTTTACCCTGATCAGGGAAGCGTTGTGTCCAAGAGTCATGTGCCTTCCCGGTCCCCTCTCTGCGCACCTCTGGCAGCGTGCTCTGTGCGTGCCACTGAGTCTCCTGTGACATGTGATTGGCTGTAATTTTGACACAGCCGATCACGTGGTAAACAGCCAATTTCATTGGCTGTTTACCGTGATCGGGGAAGGTGCATGTCTGAGGGGCATCACCGCACTGTGCACCCTCGCATGCGCTAGGAATTACACTGCTGGACATAAATTGTTACCCAATCAGGATAACGCAACCACCGCCTGGATGTCAATCTGCTATAGGCCGGGTGGGAAGTGATAATGGTTGCTCAACCTGTGGCCCTCCAGCTGTTGTGGGACTAAAAATCCCATCATGCCTCTGTCTTTAGGAGCCAGGCTTCTCTCAGTTATTTGCAATGTCTCATGGGGCTTGTAGTTCTGCAACAACTGGAGGGCCATAGGTTGAGCACCCATGCTCTGTTTGCATGTAATCAATCAGCAGAGCAACTTACATGTGAACAGCGGTGGAACCAGCCGTTGATTTGTACAAAGTACAAGTTTTACATCAGTCGCAGCTGCTGCTGTTAACACAGTATGTACATGAAGCTTTAAGAGCTGCCAGTGGGAATCTAGTGATTCTAGTGAGGCAGCCCTGTGACTGTAGCCTTATCATTAAAAAATGATTTGAGGAAGATACAAATATGCCATCTTACATTGCTGATTTGTTTTTACCGGTACAAACTCTGAAGCAATCATTCTGATCTTTCTTTCACTAACTGTCATTTATTTGAAATGAAAATGCAGATCACGCACTCATACTTTTCTGACCCAAGTGGCTACATGTCAAAAGGGCGTGTGCCAGGATCTTGTCTTGCATACTAACGGTACAGAATTGTTGTGACACAAACACAAACGTAGTGGCGTACTACGAGGAATTTCAGCTCTTAAGCACCATCCTTTGGGCCCCTTCTGCTAATTTCTTGTTTGGTAAGCATTGATTCGGAACATGTGTGTTTGTACTTTCTACTTTTGTGTGACAGATTGTGGGTTGACCATACGAAAATCTGACATCAAACTGTTGTCCGCTGAAAATGTACTAGCCTGTCATCCAACATTTGTTGGCGGAAAATTGGACAACAATTGTCAAAAGGAGCGTACTAACTGTAAGATTTTAGGACAACAGTCTGTCAACAGACAATCCCCTGTCAACAAATCGATTTGTGTATATGAGGCTTAAGGGTCCTCTATAAGTTATATAAAATATGGTCTGTATGCAAAAAAGAATCCACAGACTTCTATGGAGAATTCTAATAAACTGTAGCAGGGACCGCCTGTGAAAGGATCAAAAAGAGAAAGTGCTGAGTGAGAGCACTTCAGATAAAAAATTGACAATGGCCTTTCAGATTTGATCTATATACTTATTCCCTGATGTTCTCGCTTAAATTAAATTTTCAATACCAAGACCAACCATTGTTTTTTTGATAAAACTCAGTTGGGCAGATAAAGAATGCAAGTGTCTTACTCCTTGCAGAGGGGAAGCACAATGAGTTCAAAAATGCCCTGTTGTACTCTCAGATACATGTAAAGGTTTATGACATTTTATTCAAATAATGGGAAGTCCCTCCATCCACTTCATCAGCACTAAAACATTTTAGGTGTATTTATTAAGGATTACTTGAAACATTTGCTTAGTAAATTCCTCACTGATATTCACCTACTAAGATTTATTGGCATTCACTTGGAATCTCACAGATATATTAACCCTATTTACAACTCAACAAATATGCACCAGGGAAATGCAGCAGTTGATAAACAGGATACAATTCTCACATTAATGGTTAAAGCAAAGAATAGATCATTTACCCTGCAGGCGAATCTGTAAACAGTAACCCTCCTAACCCACTTACAAATGCACAATGGCTGCGAGCTACCAGAACCCCTACTGGGGTTGCCACATTGAGCTGCAAGTAGGCAGTCCCATTGGAAGCAATACGAAGCTGCTGGCTCTCACAGCTAATTGCACCCACTTACATTTAATCTCTCAATCAGCAAATATTTGGTAGCGATTTGCCCACCTTGGTTTAATGTATTATATTTCATCAAATAATTTTACAGTAGATGAATGACAGCCTTTAAATTGTTGACAAATAGACCCGTGGGGGTAAATAACCACAGTATAGCATTAACCACGTGCCAACCAGTCGCCTTCATTACACTGCGGCAGGTCGGCACGATCCCACGAACCGTCGTAGCTGTACGTTGGCTCCTTTAAGCGGTATAGCAGGTGCACGCTCACCACCGGAGGCTGAATTGTGGGGGTGCTGATGCCCACTAGTAGCGTCGTGCAATCGTAGGCATGAGAGGCAGAACAGGGACGTCTGTATGTAAACACACAAATCCCTGTTCTGTGAGTAGAGGGGAGGCAGATGGTGAGTTCCTAATAGCTAGGAACCATGATCTGTGATCTCCTATAGTCAGTCCCCTCTCCCCACAGTTAGAATACACAGTCAGGGAACACAGTTAACCCCTTGATCGCCCCCTAGTGTTAACTGCTTCTCTGCAAGTGACATTTTCACAGTAATCAGTGCATTTTTATAGCACTGATCGCTGTATATTTGTCAATGGTTTCAAAAATGTGTCAAAAGTGTCCAATGTGTCTGCAATAATGTCATAGTCCCAATTAGGGATGAGCTTCGAGTTCGAGTCGAACTCATGTTCTACTCGAACATTGCCTGTTCGCCTGTTCAGCGAACAGTGAACAATTTGAGCTGTTCGCAGCAAATTCGAAAAGCCGGAACACCCTATACAAGTCTATGGGAGAAATCTAAAGTGCTCATTTTAAAGGGTAATATGCAGGTTACTGTCCTAAAAAGTGTTTGGGGACCTGGGTCCTGCCCCAGGGGACATGGATCAATGCAAAAAAAAGTTTTAAAAACGGCCGTTTTTTCAGGAGCAGTGATTTTAATAATGATTAAAGTGAAACAATAAAAGTGTAATATTCCTTTAAATTTCGTAGCTGGGGGGTATCTATAGTATGCATGTGAAGGGGCGCATGTTTCTGGTGCTTAGAACTGTCGCTGCACAAAGTGTCATTTGTGCAGGAAAAAAAGTCTTTTAAAATCACTTGCGGCTAAATTGTCGGGTCTCCGTAATACAGAGAACACTCAATGAGTGTTCTCTGTATTAGCCGACAATTCATTCATTCATTGATTAAAAAAAAAAAAAAAAAAAAAAGCGTGGGGGTTCCCCTAAATTCAATCAAAAGGCCCTTCAGGTCTGACATGGATATTAAGGGGAACCCCGTGTCAAATTAAAAAAAAAAATTGACGTGGGGGTCCCCCCAAATATCCATACCAGACCCTTCAGGTCTGATATGGATATTAAGGGGAACCCCGCATCAAATTAAAAAAAAAATTGACATGGGGGTCCCCCTAAATATCCATACCAGACCCTTTATCCGAGCACGCAACCTGGCAGGCCGCAGGAAAAGAGGGGGGGACGAGAGAGCGCCCCCCCCTCCCTCCTGAACCGTACCAGGCCACATACCCTCAACATTGGGAGGATGCTTTGGGGGTCTGTGACCCCTCAAAGCACCTTGTCCCCATGTTGATAAGGACAAGGGCCTCATCCTCACAACCCTGGCCGTTGGTTGTGAGGGTCTGCGGGCAGGGGGCTTATCAGAATCTGGAAGTCCCCTTTAACAAGGGGACCCCCAGATCCCGGCCCCCCCCCTGTTTGAAATGGTAAGGGGGTACAAAAGTACCCCTACCATTTCACAAAGAAAGTGTCAAAATGGTTAAATAAGACAAACACACTTTTGAAAAATTCCTTTATTAAAAATAAAAAAAATAAAAAAAAAATTCCAGCGGTGCTAATCCACTCTTGCTATCCAGCGACGGGTCTCCGGGGTCCAGCGATGGATGATCATATCCAGCGACGGGGGATCTCTCAGTCCAGCGCTGTCCATACCTCCTTCTTCTGTCTCCACTGCGGAGACACTGCAGAGAGCCGAGCGCTGACATTTCTTATATTGGGAGGGCGGGGCCACCCGTCACCTGACCCTGCCCCTCTGACGCAGGAGAGGGAAGCCAGGGGTTCCCCAGTGACGTGTGGGTGACCCCGCCCCCTCTGATGTAACGCAGGTTTCCGTTACATCAGAGGGGGCGGGGTCACCCACACGTCACTGGGGAACCCCTGGCTTCCCTCTCCTGCGTCAGAGGGGCGGGGTCAGGTGACGGGTGGCCCCGCCCTCCCAATATAAGAAATGTCAGCGCTCGGCTCTCTGCAGTGTCTCCGGAGAGGAGACAGAAGACGGATGTATGGACAGCGCTGGACTGAGAGATCCCCCGTCGCTGGATATGATCATCCATCGCTGGACCCCGGAGACCCGTCGCTGGATAGCAAGAGTGGATTAGCACCGCTGGAATTTTTTTTTTATTTTTTTTATTTTTAATAAAGGAATTTTTCAAAAGTGTGTTTGTCTTATTTAACCATTTTGACACTTTCTTTGTGAAATGGTAGGGGTACTTTTGTACCCCCTTACCATTTCAAACAGGGGGGGGGGGATCTGGGGGTCCCCTTGTTAAAGGGGGCTTCCAGATTCTGATAAGCCCCCCGCCCGCAGACCCTCACAACCAACGGCCAGGGTTGTGAGGATGAGGCCCTTGTCCTTATCAACATGGGGACAAGGTGCTTTGAGGGGTCACAGACCCCCAAAGCATCCTCCCAATGTTGAGGGTATGTGGACTGGTACGGTTCAGGAGGGAGGGGGGGCCGCTCTCTCGTCCCCCCCTCTTTTCCTGCGGCCTGCCAGGTTGCGTGCTTGGATAAAGGGTCTGGTATGGATATTTAGGGGGACCCCCACGTCAATTTTTTTTTTTTAATTTGATGCGGGGTTCCCCTTAATATCCATATCAGACCTGAAGGGTCTGGTATGGATATTTGGGGGGAGCCCCACGTCAATTTTTTTTTTTTATTTGACACGGGGTTCCCCTTAATATCCATGTCAGACCTGAAGGGCCTTTTGATTGAATTTAGGGGAACCCCCACGCTTTTTTTTTTTTTTTTTAATCAATGAATGAATGAATTGTCGGCTAATACAGAGAACACTCATTGAGTGTTCTCTGTATTACGGAGACCCGACAATTTAGCCGCAAGTGATTTTAAAAGACTTTTTTTCCTGCACAAATGACACTTTGTGCAGCGACAGTTCTAAGCACCAGAAACATGCGCCCCTTCACAGGCATACTATAGATACCCCCCAGCTACGAAATTTAAAGGAATATTACACTTTTATTGTTTCACTTTAATCATTATTAAAATCACTGCTCCTGAAAAAACGGCCGTTTTTAAAACTTTTTTTTGCATTGATCCATGTCCCCTGGGGCAGGACCCAGGTCCCCAAACACTTTTTAGGACATTAACTTTCATATTACCCTTTAAAATGAGCACTTTAGATTGTGAACGTTCGAGTCCCATAGACTTTAATAGGGTTCTAAAGTTCACACGAAGTTTAGGTCTGTTCGCAGGTTCTGGTGCGAACCGAACAGGGGGGTGTTCGGCTCATCCCTAGTCCCAATAAGAATCGCAGATCCCTGCCATTACTAGTAAAAAAAAAATGCCATAAATGTATCTCCTATTTTTTAGGCGCTATAATTTTGCGTAAACCAATCAATATATACGCTTATGCTAATTTTTCTTACCAAAAATATGTAGAAGAATACATATCGGCCTAAAGTGAGGGAAAAAATAGCTTTTTTAAAAAAAAATTGGGGATATTTATAATAGCAAAAAGTACAACATATAGGGGGTTACCGGTATTTACTAAAGGCAAGTCCACTTTGCACTGCAAGTGAAATTGAAAGTAAAGTTGCTGTAGATCCGAGGGGGATATGCGAGGAAAATAAAAACAGCATTTTAGCTTACACATGATTGAATGATAAAATCAGCAGAGCTTCCACTCATTTCAAATCTACCCCTTAGATTTAGAGTGACTGCACTACCAAGTGCACTTGCAGCTGATTTGCCTTTTGTAAATAACCCCCATTGCGCTTTTTTCAAAATGTTTACCCTTTTTTTGTTTATAGCACAAAAAATAAAAACCACAGAGATGATCAAAGAAAGGTCTATTTGTAGGAAAAAATGGACATACATTTTGTTCAGGTACAGCATCGCACGACTGCACAATTGTCAGTTAAAGCGATGCAGTGCGGAATTGCAAAAAATGGCCTGGTCATTGAGCACCCAAATCTTCCGGGGCTGAAGTGGTTAATAACTGACATCACTGCCATAACTCTGATGTCCATAGCTGGAGAGTGAAGTCTGCCTGAATGCCATGTTATCATCCCACCTTTTTAGACCCTCTTGAATTAATATTGGCTCAATGGTACAGAAATAAAATAATACCAGCCAACCAAGAAATGAGGAATGATGTAATCTTTTTAACAATGTTTTAGCAACAATATTTTTGCTGGCAGAACTTATGCTATGAAGTTTTCTATGCATTGACCTATCAATAGGACTACGTTGATTTTTTTATTTTTTTTATTTAATTTTTACTATATCTGCTATATACTTTTTATGCATTACTTATGTTTTGCATTATTTTTAAGCTTGATGCAGAAAACAAAGATCCATAAAACATGTTGCTTTGTCCTTATTTTAATAAAAATAAAATAAAAATAAATGAAATAATAAAATGAAAATATTAACCTACACATACCCCTAAGAGAATGACTTTATCTTTTTCTTGAACCGGTACATAAATACTGAACAAAGTACTTTTGTTCTGAAGAAATCCTTTCATGTGATATCTGTACTATGACAATATTGCACAGTCATAGTTATCAATTTGTGTCTTCCAAATATTAGAATCAACTGCATGCACGAGGATGAACAGGCCCATAAGGTGCAATGGAGTACTGCCTGAGAAAAGCATCAAGATGAAGACAGAAACTGAAAGACTGGACTCATTTCTATATGTATTGAGCAATCCTCAGTTCATTGCATACACCAGATTCTGATGACTAGAAGGAGCTCAAGAGCTGATTAGCACTGTACTTCTCCCATAAGGTTTAAGCAGGGAGTAGGGGTAATTTATAAAGTGTATGTAATGTCAAACTTTTTTTTGCTTTGAGACTATTAGGTAAGGGTTTAAACCCCTACTAGTTTCTTATTTCTGTATATGTACCATTGAGAACATTTTTCTCCACTTCCTACCCAAAAGACCAAGGTCAGATGTAATCTTTCTGATGTGGGGGTGCAGTAAAAAGGGGGGCCGGGGATGGAAGGTCAGCAGGGAAACATGCAGGAGGTCAGCAGGGCAGAAGACAGGATCAACAGTTTGTAAGCCAGTGCACTGGGGCTATTTGTTTTTAGGACAGGGTACATGGGTCAGCAAGGGAGTGCACAGGAATTAGTAAGGCATCATACTTGGAATCAGTAGGGCAGAGGTCAGGGGTCACCACTGGCAGGGCAGAAAACAGGGGTCACCACTAGCAGGAGAGAAGACAGGTTACCCCTGGCAGTGCGGAGGACAGGGGTCACCACTGGCAGAAGAGAGGGCAGGGGTCACCATGGCAGTGCAGAGGACAAGGGTCACCCCTGGTCATGCAGAAGACAGGGGTCACCACTTAAAGGTAAGAGGTGAGGGGTCACCCCAGGAAGTGCAGAGTACAGTGTCCCAACTGGCAGAAGAGAGAAAAGGGTTTACACCTTGCAGTACAGAAGACAGTGGTCACCACTGGCAGAAAAGAGGGCAGGGGTCCCTGCTGGCAAGAAAGGGGACAAGGATCCCTGCTGGCAGGAGAGAGGACAAGTGTCACGGCTGGCAGGAGAGAGGGCAGGGGTCACTGCTTGAAGAACCAAGGATAGCAGTCACCGCTGGAAGGATAGAAGACAGGGGTTACCGCTATAAGGATAAAGGACAGGGGTCACAGCTGGAAGGATAGAGAACAGGGGTCACTGCTGGAAAGCGGGAGAACAAGGGTTAAAGTTAGAAAGATAGAAGACAGGGGTCACCGCTAGAAGGATAAAGGACAGGGGTCACTGTTGGAAGGATAGAGAACAAGGGTTAAAGTTGGAAGGAAAGAGAACAAGGGTCACTGTTGGAAGGAGAGTGGACATGGGTGCATGCTGGCAGTGGCAGGGCACTAAGCATAGCTCCCATCTCTGCACTGTACATACAGAGCCTGAGCACAGGCAGCAAGATCTCCTCCTCGGTTCTTCCCCAAACAACTCATGAGAACAGGGCTCACTACTGGAAGAAGAGAGGACAGGAGATGCTGCTGGAAGAATGGGAGATGGGTCACTGCTGGAAGGATAGACGACAGGGGTCATTGCTGGAGGTATAGAGAACAGGGGTTACTGCTGGAGATATAGAGAACAGGGGTTACCTTTTGAAGGAGAGAGGACAGAAGTCCCCACTGGAATGAGAAAGAACAGGGGTCCCTGCTGGAAGGAGAGGGGGCAGGGGTCACACTGGAAGGAGAGAGGACAGAGGTGACTGTTGGCAGGGCACTCAGCATAGCTCCTATCCCTGCACTGTGCACGTGTAGACTGAGCACAGGCAGCAATACATCTTCCTCGGTTCTTCCCCACACAACACATGGTTGAAATTCAATTCTCTTTCACACAGCTACAATCTGCACTGTGTAAAGCTGATGACTATATTGCACTTCTGACCTGTGGAACTCCCTGGTTAGAATGGCAGTGCAGCTGTTGTCACCTCACAAGCTACACACAGTACAGATCATAGCTGTGTGAGAGAGAATCTGATTTCATTTGTAAACCAATAAAAGCAGAGCTAGCAATAAGTGACAGCATAAATATGTTCATATTTCAAAGGAAAATATGTCCATAAGAATAGTGCCTAGAAACCATCATATGTGAAAATATTAGAAAACATACATAGTATCCATCAAGAAATAAATTAAATTGATAACATTTCCAAAATGTGCAACACAATATGTCCACTTCTTGGGCTGAACTCACCAACCGGGCACCCAAAGCTGTTGAGGTGGACAGATGATGTGGAAGGATCTGATTTCAGCCATGTGTTCTGTGGAGAAGAACCGAGGAGGAGATCTTGCTGCCTGTGCTCAGGCTGTGCACGTACAGTGCAAGGATGGGAGAGGGCCGGGCACAGCATCAGAGGTGGATGGGGCTGTAAGTGGGAATCTTTGTGGGGTGCAACTAAAATCTGGCGGGGGGGTACAGCACACCCCAGCACCCCCCTACATCCACCCTTGCAAAAGACACAATGGTAACATAGGGAACATCTCAGAAGTGGGAAGAATTCCCCTTTTAGACAGTTGTCAATGGAGCAAGTATTCCATTGGAAGGTTTCACTTTACTTTTTTTTCTGAAAAACATTTTAGATTCCCCTTTACTTTCTGTCTCAGTGGCCATAGTCATCAGCACAAGCAGAGTATTGAATTACCAAAATAGGGACATAGACAGCAATATAAATTTGACAGAATGTCTAACTGTTCCCCACACCACAGGTTTTGTCTTAAAATATACTTAAGAAACTGACTTACCAGGGTTGATTCAGTAAAAGACTAAAGGCTGTTCATTAGCAAGTGAATACTGCTCATTTAGGACACTGAATGTTCACTTAGTGAATACTATGAAGCTGCGTCCCTTTACGGCATCCAACCATGTGCAAACAAAACCCTTTTTTTATACTACCACATAATTGGGTGATCACAAATGATTCCAGCTTCACATTTTTTCCTACACTTATTGAACATTCACTTCTCATAGAGTACATGCATTTATTTACTCTATTTCTTTAGCAAGTCAACGCAGCTGTTTTAAATTAACCTTTTTTGATGCAAAGGGTCTTTTTAAATTTAAAGTATATGTATCTTTCAACTTTGGCCTGCAAAGAGCCCTCAGCAGTACAAAAAGCTGTATAAAAACTTTTGACTTCACCACAGTTGAGGAGGTTCGCTCACGTATGCAAATGTGACTGATGTACTTTAAAATTCAGATCTACTTTTTACTCTCTGTCTGGCACAGTCTCTGGCTGTTAAGTGAGGAATGCAGCTGACAGCATAAAGCACTGATCTGTGCTGTTCTTTTCCTTGTGCCATATTGTTCTGCTTTACTTTTCCCATGCAGGTATACATCAACAATAGCATACCAAATGCATTCATTTCGCAGTTCATTACATTTATGTTCAATTTTTTTTTTTTTGTGAGAGACTATTACAGTGATCTACACTGTTTTCTCCAACTCTCTCAAACAGCAACAAATATTTTTAAGTGTTTTTCTCCATACCTAAGTAATGTAATTCAAATGTATAAGTGCTAAACACCAGATTTTTAGTTTTAAAAAATGTGTATGTTAGACTCTCTCTCAGGTTTTTATGATTTTATGAATCCATTGTTAAGATTCTCCCTTTCTCTGTTTCAGTGAAATGTTCATGACAGCAGGACAAGAAATGATGTGAAAAGTTTGGCAGAAAGATAGAAATTAGGTGGTCTTAGGTTGGATTCACACCTATGCATTTTTTGTGCTTTTTGCATTTTTCAGATTTGCACTATAGAACGTGTTCCATAGGAAACCATGTTAAATGGACTGAAATGCAAATCTGCAAGATGCAAAAAGCACTAAAAATGCATAGGTGTGAATCCAGCCTAAGACTGAAGTTCTACTATCGCTAGTGGTCAGGTTATAAGCTTGAAGATTGGCATCAGTATAGATCTGCATGGATCTTCTTGCCACCACAAAGCTGTCGTTATAATGTTCATGAAATTTACAGTATCTAAAATAACTATATTATGAAGATGGTACCCAGTGATGCACACATTTAACATTTCTTTTACAAAAGTTGTATTGTCATACATGCCAACAGATCAGGTTTACAACAGAGAATTGGTACAGTTAGTAAACATTACAAATCAGGGCCTAATGGCCTTTATCAGTACAAGAGAACCAGGAATGGAGATCTATAACTAGATTCGGGCAAAAAAGTCTAAAAATCAGGTAGTCCTGGTCCCAACACATGTTAGGGATCTTATAAACCTGTGGTAGGGATGTGCGTTACACCCCATTGTTACCTGAAGGTTAGCATCCTCGAAAGAAGAGTAAAGAAAAAGAGCATGAGGGGAAAAGGGTCAGAAGAATAGAGAGAAATGGTAGGGATGCAAAGAAGGGGAATAGAGTAGCGCGTGGCTAGGAGAAAGGCCAGAGGTGGAGAGTGGGCAGAAGACAAAAGAGGGGGGATAAGGGGCCCACGGGGCGGGCACAACAAGGGTCCTACAATGATGGCAATGCTACATCAAATCTAGAGGGGTGGTGGTGAGCAATTCAGGGTTGCCAAACTTTGAGGAATTTGGTACGCGTGTCAGAAAGGACAGCCGTTAATTTCTCATTGATCATGATATCGTTCAGGTGATTTTTGACTGCCTCAAAACTCAGTGTGGGGGTTTTCCATGCTCTCGCAATTGTCAGCTTGGTTGCAGTAAAAAGATGTTGAGCGAGTTGTCATTCTGTATGCATCAGTTCGGCAATGGGCTTGCCCAGTAATGCCTATGGGTTCCCTTTAAGGTTGACGAGAAACAGATTGCGGATAAGTGTATATACCCTGACCCATAATCTGCACACCCGTGGACATGACCACCAGATATGTGCCATAGAGCCCCGCTGGGAGCATCCCCTGAAGCAGAGTGGGGAGTAAGTTGGGATGAAGTGGGCTAGCCTCACTGGCGTGTAATACCACCTATATAATACTTCATAGGCGTTTTCTAAAATTGACACATTATTGGAACATTTAGATATTGCTGTCATCATCACCTGCCAGTCTTCAGGGTCCAACCTGTTCCCTAGTTCTTTCTCCCATTGGAGGTGATAAGGATTGAGTGGGGGTTTCTTCGTGGATATCACGGCCAAGTAGATCAATGATATCAGGCTGGGGCAATGGGGCCTGGATCTGCATAGGCTCTCAAAGGAAGTCAGGGTATAAGGCGTGTGTTGGGACTTTATCAGACTCTGGAGGAAGTGGCGAAGTTGTAGGTAGCTGTAATGTTCTAGCAAGGGAATATCACGAGAAGTGCACAGAGCCTCGAATGCCACAATTCTCATGGCCGTGAGCAATGAATGGACGTCTATGAATCCGTTATATTAGTGGACCACATTTAACATTTGACCCTTCACTGGCACTAAAAATGGACACATGAGAGTTAAGTTATTAAATAGGCTGTTCACTTTTTAAGAGAAGTTTCATTTTTCAGAAGAATTTTTCCCCAAAACTTATTGAATATAGTAAAATTTCACTTCACAATGAATAACCAATCACATACAAGGATAAGAAAAACAAACTGCATATAAGAATTTAAAAGCAACGTTCACCTTATTTAATAAACTCTGGGGGAAATGGGCCTACAATGTGAAACTTACCCTTCAAAGTGAACAGGTGAACAGTCTATTTTCCGTTAAAAAAACAAACAAAAAAAACCCATAGGCAAATCTCTTGACCAAGGCTCTTTTGCATAGCATTTCTAAACCAGTCAATACTACTTGGCCCAAAGACTTTTGTTGGCCCTGCGTGTGTATAAGTGCTGCCATGATAAGTGTGATAAGTGTTTCTTTCCATAATTTTCTGTTTTTAAAATGCCTCAATGAAATTGTTTTTAACCAAATGTTTCACTGGTATGTAGCTCATATGTTTTGCATGCTCCCTGTCTGAAAAATGAGATGAGTATTCAGGAGTAATTATGCTTGGTGAAGAGCTGTGTACTGGGGGGATGTTTACTAAGGGGGGGGGGGGGGGATATGTACAGGGAAGGAGATATGTTTACTAAGGGGAGACAGGAGTTTTTACCCCTGCAGTCTTCGTAATAGAAACACAAAAGCTAGTAAACACTTCCAGCATTATGAGGTCCTCTGTAGTACTAGGCAGATGCAGCCCTCCTCAGATGGGTTAATCCAATAGGTACTATGAAAAACAAATGAACAAGAAGGCTCACACACCTAGTGAATTACCAAAAACAGCATTTATTCAATAACAAAAGATAAAAGTGCATGTGCAATATATTCGATCGGTGTCCACTTCATCCAGTGACTATCACCATTCATAGTGCGCCACTCATTTCCCTGAACCTCTCACCTCAAATAAAGACCCCCTATGGGTCAAATTGAGCTTTAGTGAGCAGTAGAAGCAGGATCAATCGACCTCTCGTGAAAATAATAGTGCTATTTTGGAAGACAGCTTGAGGCACATCATGTGTGGTGAGGACATGAAATAAAGAGGTATGGCTCCATCCTGCAGTATTTCACAATAATTTATTCATAAAAAATGCAGTAATTTACATTTAAAATGACAACAATCCAATTACAGTAAGGGTACTTCTGGTCTCGGCCGCGGCCGGAAGTGACGACACCTGGCTCCTCCCTGACGCGTTGCACCACTGCACACATGACTTCATCAAAGGGTGATCACCCTTTGATGAAGTCACTTGTGCAGTGACGGAACTTTTATCTGTTTTTATTGAATAATTTTTTTTTTGGTAATGCACTAGGTGTGTGCGCCTTCTAGTCCATTTTTTTTCACAGACTCTATGTAATAGACACAGGCTTGTGCACTGTGCATTCCTGACCCTTGCATGTCACATGCTCCTGATCCCTTTGCTCTGTACATTACGCACTTCTGACCCCATGCTCTATGCATTACATTCTCCTAACTCCCGGAAATCTGTGCAGCATGCATCTCTGAGCCATGTAGTCTGTGCATTACACACTTCTGACCCCTGCACTCTGTACATTAAGCATCCATGTGCCTTGCATCCTGTGCATTAAGCATTCCTGATCCCTGCACTCTGTGTGTTATGCACTCCTCGCCTCTTTACTCACCTCTAGATACACTGTGTTGTACATTTCATTTAATACTCCTGACCCTTCCACTTAGCATATTAAATACTTCCGACCCCTGTCAGTAATAAAAGAATATTTTATGGGTACAATGACTGTGATATATGTGTGCTGTGCATACAGTAATTCGATTTTATAATTAGATTTTATTTAACTGTATCCTTTTATGTCACTCCCACTGACTAATAAATTTAGTTACTGTATACCCACCTTTCAGTTGCGAATGCTAAGTATGCCACCTACTCCCCCTCTTGTTAGGTGCCCAAGGGTGCCCCAGATATTTCATGATTTTATCCTTGCTCCTGCCTTGACTTGACGTAAATCTTGAATCAAATTATTTTTTAAAAATATAGATAATCAAGCTTCTGGAATGTATTCACATGTATTTTTCCTCTAGATGACCTTTGTAGTAGTTGCTCAATAACACTCAAACAGATACTTTAAATGTACAGCTACAACATTCCATTACAAGGATTAGCCATTGAGCCATCACGTTAATTTATTTTTAATGCCTAAATTACACATCTACATCTTTAATTGCCCACTATTACTTTGTTTTCATTTAACCTAGCACTTGAGCTAATTAATTGTTATAAAATGTTAAGGTTAAGTATATTTAACTTTACCTAGTCATGGACACCAATTGAGATTCATTGGTTTAGATTCTTGTACTAGCTCAATAGGTAAAGCTGTGCCTGAAGCCTGCTCATTAATGCTGACAGGAAAAAACGTCCACCATTTCATCTGAGAACTTTTTTCTTTGGGCTAATCCGTTAGGAAACATGACACAGATAAGAAAAAAAAAAAAAAACTATAAAGTAAAATGGTAAATTCTTATTTAAATATTCAAATATAGAAGATGTGAAGTCAAGGATACTTTCTAAGACAAAAAAGTACAGTGACCTTGTTAATCTTCAATAAAATGTAAATGTTGATTTGGATGAATTTTCATATTATATAAAAGTACACATATGCTAGTGAGTGACATTTGCTCACGTATTATCTTATGAAATGGCCTTAACAGTGAAATTCCCTTTGAAAATTTAATGTGAGAAATGTATAAAAGGTAATTATCTAGCACAGTAAAGCTGTCTAAATCCTGTGTAGAGTGAAGTTTTGGCTTTATGGTATGTAGATTTTAACACATCTTGAGACTTGCTCATTAAATTGTGAAGAAAAGCTAATATCATAAAAGTATATGTCATATGAGTTATGGAAAGAAGCATACAATATCTTCTCATTTAAAATGGCAAAACCCACTTACTAATGACATGTATACTGTACATAAAATACTGTAAGTTACAATGCAATGATAGGCATGTCTTTAATATTGAAAACAAATAAATGTCATGTGATGTCATATTTAAGTAGGGAGAAGTAACGTCATATTTAAGTAGGGAATCAGTTCGGTGTGACCATAAGTGTGAGGAGCATAATAAATATATTTCTTCATGAGATTTACAAGCTTATAGGGTCTTTTTATACATTGCAATAGAGTGTTGTAAAATGGTCATGTTAATGCAAAGCACCATAGAGCACAAATCATGGTACAATGCATTAAAGTGACATTCATTTTGCTGTTTGCCTTGAGTCAAACTTTAGGGTTTTGGCTCTGTACTTGGGTTAGGATAAACCTATCATGATACAACTTTGGAAACAGATACAAATTATGTAGCTAGTTCCCTAGCTGTTATATCCATCCCTTCCCTATTATTTGACTTGAACAACCTAGCAGTCAGTAATGCAGATTTGCATTTTTTTTAGCTTAAGATGAATGAAGAAATTGCTACTAATTTTGCAATGACAGCATCATCACCTATTTACCTTTCAGGTTGGGTTCACACTAGTGCAAATTGGATGCGGCTTTCCCCGCATCTAATTCGCATCGCAGGAGATTGTGATTGGCCCTCTATGAAGCAGGTTCACACATCTCTGCAGTGGCTTCAGTGCAAATTGCACAGGAGTCCTGTGTGTCTTTTGGTCCATTTCAGTTCCGAATTCAGCCCAAAAGGCTGAAATCTGACCTAAAACAGTGAATGGAAACGCACCGGTCTCCCGCTGTGAGCTGGAGCTTGCTGCAGTATGAGCCCAGCCTAAATTTACTTTAAATATTACACATGCTATGACTTTGCAAAGAATTGTAAAAGCTGAGTATGGTTTTCAGTGTAAGGAAAAACTTCCAGCTTGGCCCTTAAATTTTAGATAATTAGTTGAACAATGCTTCAGTACATTACTACTCTAGAGTAGGGCTGGGGAAAAAGGGTGGGCAGGAGGGGTGACTGCCCTGGGCACAATTATATATGGGATGGGGTGACCTGTGCTGTGTTCCTTCTGTTACAAGGCTGACAAGAGTAGTGAAAGCAGCATCACTACTCCTGTCAGCCTAGTTCTGGGAGTGACAAGTAGATGAGGAGAGGGCTGAGAGGAGGTGTAGGCTGTCTTCTCTCACTCACCTCCTTCCTGCTAGTGCAACTCCTATATTCAGAAGCCAGCAGGGGTGTCCACAAACATTCAGGAGCTGCACTGGCAATAAGAAGAAGGGGATAAAGAACACAGCCTGCACAGCTGAGTACTAAAGTATTCAGGATGGGAGGAGGCAGGGCAGAGATCTCTCTATCCCTCCAGCTCCTCTTTCCCAACAGGCTAGTGCTTTTGTATTCCCTCTACACACAGATGCCAGATTCTGAATATAGAAATGCTGTCATATTGAGATTTTACAGGGTTTATTTATCTGCGCCCTCCATCCACCCCTTTTATGTTTCCTTACAACCCCTGGTCACCTCCTTACCCTACTGGGAGCAGAAATTACAGGTAGGGGGCTGCTATGCAAACCTGATCTGACAGTGCACAAACACTAATAAGCTGGTAGCACTGTCTTCAGTGCCTGCCAGATCTCACAGCAGCCTCTGAGAGCATGAATGGCTGTGAAAACCTTTAGACCAGTTGATTATAAATGAATGGGTCTAAAAGTAAACAAAGTCCCTCATGTGAACGTAGAAAGCTGAAGTGAGAATCATGATGTCTGACCGCTGTACTAAGTTTAAAGATCAGACCCATGAATGGATTTGCCAGCAAACAAATCCATTCATAAATATAAACAGAGATTATAAAAACAGAAACAAAAAATAACATTTATAACCTTCAAGACCCATTCACTTCATGTAGTGGAAACTAGTGTTCCCACTTGCAATTTTTTGGGCGATTCTTATTGGTTTTTGTGTGTCATGCATAAAGCAGGCCACTCACCCAAAAGAAGCTCAAGGACCAAATTTTGGCCCTTAGCTAGGTACAATTTTACACTCATGTCTTCACATGATTCTTGCTTGTTTTGGTGTCCAACAATCGCAGCAAAATCTCACCTTGTTTGGGGTGCCATTCAAGATGAATGCCACCCAAACAGGCATCATGTGTCTTGATGTGATTTGAAATTGTGGCCAGAATCATGCTGATTCTAAGGAAGGGGTCATTATCCCGAAAATGCGTTTGCCTTTCAACCATACCATGTTTGCTTAGATGCCTGTACCTTGTGGCTGTTGTCTTTTGATTCACTTGTTTCTTACTACTTTTGTGAGTACACTAATATATTCTTATTCAATAAAATGCAATGGTGGTAATGAACTAGGCATTTGTGCCTTCCTGTGTGTCTCTACAGTTTGTCAAAGTTTTTACTACCTGAGGAGCGAAGCATTTTGTTGACACCATTGGATGCATGGCCGCTTGAGCCCTGGAGTGTTTTTCATACATATAAGGCATAGAACGTGTACTTTACCCTTACTTTAATGCCCTGGGTCCAGAAACCTGTGCAGTGCAAATTGGCAGGCTGGGGCACTCTCACACATTGTGCCTTCTCATCTGCAAAGAGCTATAGTTAGTTAAAGTGTTACTAAACCCACAACAGTAAAATCAGTCTGTATATGTAAAGCAGGCTTGTTATACTTGCTGTGGACCCCAATGGGTTTATCCTCTGCATTGTGTAAAAAGGGTGCTTGATCTTGTATGCACATATCCTCCTCTTCTTCCAGTGACTCCAGAACTTGTCTGGATAAGACAAAGCTTTTGGAGTCAGGCTGCACATGCCCAGTTTGGTGTGTATTACTAGAGAGTTTTTTTTTTTTTTCTTGGGAGAGTGTATGTGGTCAGCACAGGGTCCAAAGGTAGTGCCTGTGTGCAGCCACATTTAGCTTCATAGGGCAAATGTCCGTTTAGGAGAGGAGGATTGCTGAATGTATAGATTGGACAGTTGTTTCCAATCAGGCATTCAGCAATCCAAAAAAGTGGTTAATATAAATGTTTATTTATTTATTTTTTAACTTGAATTCCACTTTAAGTAATTATCTTTGTTAGTCCCTTTAAGACTAACCTATACACAAGAAAATAGATGATTGAACACTGTAGTATTCAACCAAGAAAGTAAAGGCCATACATATTCTTTTTTTTTAAATCAGTCTACTGGCTGATTGAAAAAAAAAAAAGTGAATAAATTCCCTCATCCACACAAGTGGGGTGGATGGAGACATCCCACTGTGTTATTTTAGGGGAGTCAGGATACACTAATCTGTGCTGCAGCCAATTGGCTACAGTTCTGATCGAAGGAAAGTTTTCAAACAAGCTATTTCTAGAGAAGTCAGTCGTAAAATTAACTTCACGTAAACGCCAATAGATGGGACCAAAATGTGGTGGTCCCTGCTGTACTGGCTGAATTTCGATCCATCTAATTTAAGAATGCAGGTAGACATATGTATCATCATGAGATCTAAACAGCAGCTTTACTTTTAAACTAATACCCAGGGAACTTATATTTATTTAAAACATCCTATCAGGTTTAGGAGAAATTGAATTTATTTAATTCCCTGAGCTGACTTGGTATTTGAAAAAAAAAATACAGAATTTTTGAGCCTACATACAAATACATCTATACAATTAGCTTCTAAATGAATAAACACATTCAGATTAAATGTAACTCCAGGCAAATATAAAACGCCACAGTTTAATCCTGTTATAGATTAATTAAAAGTCAAAAAATTTATTTTATATACAGCTACAGGAAAAAACCAAAATCTGTCTTGATACTAGCATCCTATAATCCCCTGCAAAACACCACAGGGATACATTCACAAAGCAGTGAATGTGACTTTCACTGAGTATTCAGTGGTAGTGAATCGGTTACTGGCATTTAAAACACACGCATCGGGAAGAGTCACCTGCAGTGAATGTTTGATATTAGATGTACTGTTTTAGAAATACAGCCTTTGGACTTTGAAAAGCGGACAGCCAAGGCAATCTGGCTCTATCACATCACACAGTCCTGAAAATCTAACACTGACGTCATTCTGAAATAAAGAGATAGCAGAATTGTGAAATCTTCAGTATTATACTGCTCCATTATTGTCCAATCTCAAGAATTTGAATTCTAGATCTGGCTATATAGGTTAACTGATGTGCAGTCTGCATAATAGTCTCAGGGGGTGCAGCAACTGGCTATAAAGTCTGGCAGTAGTGCCTAGATCACAAGGCTAGTTGAAATGAATTATGGCAGTTTTGGCAGTTAAAACAGTGAGCATATGCGTTTTCTATTGTGCATTTAGCTGTTTCCCTGGAGTTCATCTTTAAATTTCACTGGCATAGAGTACAGCAATAATTTGATATTAAATTATAAGAGGAGGAACAGTTTGAAAGCACTTTGCGTTCTTTAAACATGTCTACTGATTAGTCATTACTGCTGTTTTCATTATTTATTTCAAGGTCAAGCTTTTCGTCCCTCCAAATGTTTCTCTGGATGTTATATAAAAATGTATATATTAACTGCTTTGCATTAAAATACAATTTCCACATTTCAGCAGCACAATCTATTTACAACACTGGGGCACACAGTAGGCATTGTAGTTTGCACATTCCTAATATAGCAATAACACATTGTGCACTTTGAGCTCCTTACCATTCCCACTGTTTAACGCAGTTCAGATATCTCTGCGGAACATTACAGCCATATTTACAGTGCTGTGACAGTTCCCATGATAAATTATGTAGTGGTTAAAGGGCAGAGAATACAAGCAGAGCTCTATGTTTTATTAGAAACATACTTGTAGCCGAATGCAGAGGAGAAAATGAATTGCTAAAGATCAGCAATCAAACATCTAGACTGAAGTTTATACACTATGGGCAAGAAGACATCAGGCTAAAGTAATTTGATTTTTTTTTTTCCTAGCCCAGAGGTACCATAGTAGCAATAGGTGTTGAAGTAATCAGAGAAGTGTACAGTCCAGTTTTCCAGGTTCTTATTCAACACACCCTTTTCCTTGTACATATTTTTCATTCAGATTAATGCAACAAAAAACATAGTGGGTATTGTCCCAGATATATAAGAACAAGCACAGGTTGTACAGTAAATGTTACTTTAACCCGCATACAATCTCTAAAGGGCAAAACGCAACTATGACAGCTACTTCTAAAGTAAAGTGGCCAAAACCTTAAACCTCTAGGAATTTTGATGCAAAAAAATAGCAATTATCCATAACAGTCAGCTTCAGAAAAAGATATGTTTGAAATACATTGGAATGGCTGAAACTAATGATTGCTGATGAATTTTCCTATTATTATATCCCTATTTCCTATGCAGCTGAAATTCGTTTTTATTCACAAGCCCTGGTGAAAGTTGCATTCATGGATCCCCAAAACAAGTTGTCTGTACATACAGATTTACCAGTGCACCCGATATTTGTTTTTTATTCACAAGCCCTGGTAAAAGTTGCATTCATGGATCCCAAAAAACAAGTTGGCTGTACATAAAGATTTAGCAATGTGCCTGAAATTCGTTTTTTATTCACAAGGCCTACTGAAAGTTGCTTTAATGGATCCCAAAAACAAGTTGGCTGTACGTACATATTTTGCTTGAAAAACTTTAATGGAATTAATGTCTGTGGACTCCAAATAGGTCTCTGTATTTCTCACTCTTCCTACAGCTAAAGAAGTCAGGAACAAAATGGGACTATTTGGTATTCAGTTCAATAACTAAAAAACCTTCATATTGAAATAATATATTTTTCTTATGACCTGAAAAAATGCATGTGAAATACAAAAATCTGATCACCCATGGGGCCTGACATTCCAAATTCATAACATAATATAAAAAAAAAAATTTGAAATACATGTTTCCTAGACACAATTATAAAAATTAAGAAAAAGCAGGGGCAAAAGCTATGCATATTATTAAAGTGGTTGTAAAGTCTGTGAATAGCATTACTGCCAGCCCCTCTGTTATACCAAGTTATAATACACAGTGTCAATGTTTTTTTAAAAATGATGACGTTAAATATCTTATTTCAGAGTCATGTGATCGCCTGCTGCTCTCCTCCCCTGATCTAAGGACAGCAGAAGGGGCTGAGATTACCCTCTAACATCAGCTTGGAGGCTGTTCGCTCAGCCCCTCCTGATATAGTCCTTAGATTGGAGGAGGAGAGCGACGAAAAATCATGTGACCAAATGGCAGTGCTCTGAAATAAGGTATTTAGTGGCATAATTTTTTTAAAACATTGACACTGCATATTATACCTTTTTATAACAGAGGGGCTGGCAGTAATGCTATTCACTAACTTTACTGCTACAAAAAATAGCAGTAGGAGAGGAGGGGCGGTTTTGGAGATCACTTATCCCTTAGAAACTGACAAGCAGGGAGGGAGGGGGGAGATAGGAGAGGCTCTAACACAGCGGGATGATGGAGGCACGTGAAACATAAAACCATGGTATCATGGATAAGCAGCCATGATTACCATGGTCAGTTCACATAGGGGACACAAGAGCAGGCGGGTCCAACCAGATATTTTACAGAATAGAAAGGGACAAATTAGACAGCACTATGCTGTTTAACTTGCTTTAAAGGAACAAGATCTTTATTTTTCTTTTTAGGGCTACAACCTCTTTAAAATGGGTCCCTATTTCTGGCAGCAAATATATAAAGTTCTAGGTTAAAAGTTAATGAATTACAATCTTTTGCAAATCACTTCAGCTTCTAACACATCAGGATTAGCCCTAGGGATTTATTTTGTGACTGGTTCTTTCAATTTGAATCTCAATATGTCCCTGTCCGGAGAGAGCAGACAGAAGGGATGGGGGAGTCATTTATCAGATTCATTCTTCTATGTGTGTAATTTTAAATTCAGCTATTCAGCTCTGTAAATAGTCTTTAATCGGCAAAGCAATTAACAGAACCCAAATCAAACATTTATATAATGTATACTGTATATTGTTTTATTTGTCAGAGGATTTGTAGAAGCCAGGGAGATCATGCTGCTTCATGGTTCTGCTTTACTACCTATTGGATTCCCTTTCTGCTGATCAGATAGAAGTGATGATGTGGATTTAGTTTCCAATAACCAGACTGGAGACATATTAATATTGACATAAAAAAATGCAGTAGCTTGAAAAACCTGTTACCTGCCAAGCTATGATATGTGGCGGCCATGTTTGTGATTGGCAGAATTACAAAGCTTTTGACAGTCCACCATACATGTTTAAATGGTGTAGAGCTGTCTGATTTGTGTTCTGCTTCAAGATTATTTGGGTAACAGCTTCAAAACCTAGAGATCCACTTACTAGATGGAAACAGCATACATGAAATTTGTATGTACATAATTACCTGACCAAAATGAAAAAATAAATAAAAATGTAAATAATATACTGCATATAACGAATAAAAAGGTTTTTCAGTGTGGTCTTCCTTCTATGATCCCATGTTTAGGAGTTAAGCATTATTTTAATACCGCTCTTGATCTGTTTTAGCATATTAAAATGGTAGTAAACTTAAAACCAAAAATGTAATATATTGCAACTTACCCATCTTTAGATGTGGTGGCTGCATTAGGCTTCTTGTTTTAGGCTTTTTCTCTCTGTTTTCACCAGCTGTTCTGACCAGTAACACAAACATAATAAAAAAATTGGGCACAAAGCAGTAAGGGTAATGAAGTCCAAATGACATCTATTAGTCCTGACAAAGTCCTAGAGTAAACACAAGCACCAGTGCCATCCTTCTTAGAGAGTAAGCCAGCTCTAGTGGATCAAGGTAAAAGAGAAAGCAAAACATGTCAATTAAGCGCAGTAAATAAAAGTACAATTTAATTAAACACTGGTTAAAAATAAACTTTAATTTCAGAGTTTGTGAGTGTTTTTAACCATCTTTCATCAAATTGTACTTTTAGCCTGGGTTCACACTTGTGCGAACACAGACAACGCATGTGATTCACACCCTCTAATCGCATGCAATGTCTGTGCAATGCGAGTTCAGTCATACAATTTTATGGCTGAACTCACATTGGATTTGCATAAAATTAATGCAGGCACTTTTTTTTCCGCACCAGAATCGGATCACATGGGTGTTATCACCCATGTGATCTGATTCCTGTGTGAGCTGGCTGTGAACCAATCTGGGGATGTCATGAACATTATATTGACACCCACAGTGGTTTGTAGAGAGCAGTGTGAAATGCCTGTGGGAGAGATGAGATGTGGTAAACAACACTGTAATCGTGCTGGCTCCCACATCGCTACAGTGTGAACCTAGGCTCATTGATCCACATAGATGCCACTTTTTTCTTTCTCTTTTATCCCTGGCCAGTAACACACCTCTTATATTAGAGTGCCCTTGCTCTGGATGAGGGAACACAGGGGCATCTTTAGACTAAAACATCCTTAATCTTGGGGTGAGGGGGTGTTAACCACTTGCTTACTGGGCACTTAAACCCCCCTCCTGTCCAGACCAATTTTCAGCTTTCAGCGCTGGTGCACTTTGAATGACAATTGCGCAGTCATGCTACACTGTACCCAAATGAAATGTTTATCATTTTTTTCCCACAAATAGAGCTTTCTTTTGGTGCTATTTGATCATCTCTACTTTTTTTTATATTTTGTTTTAAAGTTTTGCAAACAGGTAATTTTTTTCCTTCATCAATGTACGCTGATGAGGCGGCACTGATGGGCACCGATAGGTGGCAGGGATGGGCACTGATGGGTGGCAATAATGGGAATTGATCGGTTACACTAATGGGCAGCTCTGCTAGGTGGCACTGATTGGCACCACTGGTGTGCATTGAAAGGTGGCACTTGTGGACATTGATAGGTGGCACTCATGGTCATTGATAGTTGACACTGGTGGGCACTGGCAGGTGGCAATGGCAGGTGGCACTGGCAGGGGGTACTGTTGGGCACAGATAAGGCATAATTGCCTCTTCCTCTTCAGGACCAAAGTCCCTTGCAGGTAAGCCAGTGATCAGGGCTTTTTTTTTCTCCTCACGCTATCAGCATGAGGAGAAAATAAAACTGATTACCGAGCTTTTGTTTACATCATGTGATCAGCTGTCATTGGCTGACAGCTGATCACGTGGTAAGGAGGTGGGACTAGCCCCTTACTTGGATCTGTTATCACACAAGTCTCAGTGACTTAGTGATCACAGCGGCACCATGCACACCCTGCAGGAAGTGTGCAAAGGGGAGGCTGTCATATGACAGCCTCCCGGAAATTCAGGTCCACGCTGTGACCGTCATTCAGCTATAGCACATATGGCAAATGGTTAAATGAACTAGCAGATTTACAGTAGATACACTAAACAAGTTGAATAAAGGTTTTACATTAACTAAACAAAAGATGATCATTATATTCACCCTTGTCGGTAGTAAATGGGTTGTCTCTACCCTGTAAATGCTACATCTGTAGAACAGTTTGTTCAATTAAAATGCAATAGACTTACTATCCAGATCACCAGGTGAAAATAAAGGAAATAAAGCCTAAAAAGGAAACTAATGCAGCCATCATAGCAAAGCATTTGCAGGCTGTCATATAAAACTTGCTTTTGGCTTTAATATTGCTTTAACTTTGTATAATGTTCAATAGTTTCTGTGAGCCTCTACCCTTTTATATGTAAACAGGGCAAAACAGAAATCAAAGAGAGATCATAATCATCATGTTCACATGCTCATGTTGCAAAAAATGTGTTACAAATATTTCATCAACAGCATTCAAACTATGAAAACAAATTCAAATATAAAACCTGGTCATACTGTAATGTAAATTGCATGGTTAAATGCTTTTGCTTGGCAAGAGTAGCAAACTAAAGCAACTAGCCAGTTGAAATAATTAATTGAAATTACTTTGCAAGTCATTATTTAATCCCTAAGGTACCTAGTGAATATGGAACATTTGAGCAGGCAAATTTGCTAAGTATTAACTGGCAGAGTAATCGGTTGCTAGTTGCAGTGGATAAGCTAGCAGATTACACTATTGAGCATAGAAACTTGCTAACTTCAGTATGTGAAAACAGCTGATTCATTTTAGTAGTCTGCTAACACTGCTTTAACACTTGCAGTCTTTTTTTTTTTTTTTTCTGGTAATTTATTGGATTTATGTAGTCTACTGTATGTATGCAGCCAAGGATAGATATGACAGGTGATATTTTAAGACTGGATTTTATTGAAGCAAAAAAAACAAAAAAAACAAGCATTATGAAATATAGTTTAACATATCAGATGCATCTGTTTCTAAAGCAAAGAAATCATCACGTTTTTAAAGTGCCCATTGTTTGTACGGGAAGCATTTCATTTTTGCTAATTGAAAAGTCATGGATACAGTTGTTTTACTGGAAGCTATGATATACTCTTAGAACAGCTCTCAATGACAATAGCATATTCCATAGACCATAGCCATGTCTACATTAAAAGAGAAGTATGGGAAAAAAAATGTTTCCCATAAACATACTTACCTAGGTGGATGCAGGTGATGCATCGGTCCGATGCTGCATCTGTACTGAGAACCGAGCCATCGAACATTGCCGAGTGGCTCGGTTCTCTCACCTCCGCAAGCAAAGAGCTGCTGACTGTCAATCAGCATCTCCCCTCTCTGCTCCTCCATGCTAATTAGGGTGCTGAGCTGTGGAGGGCAGGGAGTGGCCATCTCAGCCTCTCAGCTATCTCAGATGGACATCAGTCCAGGCACCTGGCAAATCCAGACTCCCAGAGTTGGGATGATGCGGTGACTAGACTGATCTGTGTGACATCAGCGGAGAGCAGACTTCAATTTGCTCTTTGCTGAAAACGGGTCACAGGAGTGCAAAACAAATGTGGTCCTTAGGAGAAGCCCAGCCTAACGAGCTAAGGCTGGACTTCTCCTTTAAGGCCGGCCAATGATTTTCTTTCCTGCAGCCATGGATTTGATTCCTCCATCAACATAGTCAGTGTTAATTGGGGAAAACCCTCCTGCAGAGCCATTCTGTTCTCCTGGTGGGGGGGGGGCACAGTGATTACTGCTAGTGGCTATAATAGTTGCTAGCAATAATTGCATGTAAAATCTGACAGGATGGTTTTACCCAAGTTGACCAACTGAGTTGGGTACATTCAGTCTGCCCATACATGGTTTGAATCACAGCCGTCTATGGCTGGCTTAACCCCCCCAATAAATATAGCTGAAGAAGATGAGTATTTTATTATGCTGAATTTCGGTATCAAACCTGTAGTGAACATATATCTTTTTTAAGCTTTTGTGTTACAATTGTATAATAGTTCCCTTTGTCATTCAAGTAACAATGCTCTTAATTTTGACAATTAAAGCCTTTTTTACCATCTATTTTTGTGAAACAGGAACTGAATTCTAATCGGGGAAAATATCCTTTTTTTGTTTGGTTAAAAGAAACAAACAAATTATGCATATAAGCATTGGTACAAATGAAGCCTATCATTTAGTGTTTTACATTTTCTCATCACTGTACCACTACTATAACGATTTTAGTTATAGGAATACTGTGAACGTAGGCATTTCTAGAATGTCTTCTTTTTCCGAGGACAAAGTCAAGCAGTACCTCTGTACATATTCATTAGCATAATAAATCCTTGCTTGGCAGAAACTGCTAACTACAAATGGAAATGAGCTGTCAATGGTACAAAGTGACACAAATGTTGATGTATTGGATATTATGATACCAACCCTGTGATTCAGATGAAGAAGTTCATTATTGGAAACAGGGTTATGTACTAGATTGTTTTTCATTTGATGTTCTACAAGAATTTATTTCCGTGCTGTATCTTGTTACACAAAGTATGTAGAAGAGATGACATTCCTCTATCAGACGCACACTTTTTTTTATCTTATCTGCAAAGTATTTATTTCAGTTGTCATTTCCACCAGTGAATGTACTAATTATTCAAGTATACATTACAGGTCATTTATTAGTTACATTTAACCAGACATTTCTTCCTTTCAGTTCTTTTTGACAGATTAAATAAATTATACGATAAGCATTTTATTAACAAAGGATGTTATATCACTACATTATTGCAAACAATTACTTACAGTTTTGCATTGTAGGATCTACACATGAATTGTGCCCCAAGCATAGCTATAGATGGGCAGATTGCTTATCAGTAGGGATGAGAATCAACCATGATTTAGCTTTGCAGAGTTTGGCCCTAACTTTAGATTTTCACACTTCTCCAAATGGGCAAACTAAATGATCATTCCTTAATCACTACACAACACTAAATCAATAACTTCTTACTTCTTGGTCGCCTGTGTCCTAGCAACCAAAGGCACGTTCAGGCCCACTGTCTGCATTCTAGCAACTAAGGACATCATCAGTTGTCAGAACACTGTCATTGGTCACAGTCATTGGTTGTTATGGTGGGCCATAACAGTCACTGATGTTGTGCACAATCCCGCAATCCATACTTTGCCCTTATTAGGGCATGAATCTTGACTAGCCAGAAAAGGGGGATGAAGCGAGCATGCATCATCCACCCCAAAATACACCAGGCTACATGCCCTCAAAATGGGACATACCTTGTCTCCCTTGTACAGCACTATATTGATGGAGACAATGGCCTCTTCTCCACATACCTGGTGATGTGGCCTGGTATGATTCATAAGGGGATGGCTTCAAGCTTGCTGTCTCCCTCTTTCTTTGGGTGCCAGGCTGCATGTTCCCATAAGGGTCTAGGATGGATTTGTTGGGAATCCAATTTTTTTTTGTTTTTTGCGTGGATTTTTCCTTAAAATCCATACCATACTTTAAGCATGGACTTTTAGGGGAAACCATATGCCATTTTTTCCTGGGGCAGTCCCTTACAATCCATACCAGACTTTAGTCTAAGCCCTTGTACGCGCGCTCAGACATTCTGATGAAAAAAGTCCGATCAGACCGTGTTGCCGGATAATCCGACCGTGTGTGGGCTTCATCTGACTTTTTCCGTCAGAATTTCTGACCAACAAAGTTTGAGAGCTGGATATAAAAATTTTCCGACAACATGATGCTATCGGACAAAGTTTGTAGAGAATTCTGATCGGACAAAGTCAGCTCAGATCAAATTCTTAGACCAAAGCTATTGGCTACTAGCCTGAACGTAGTCCCGTTGTAACTAAATTACGTCATCACGTTAAGAACGATTGGATTTTCTGACAACTTTGTCCGTCCGTGTGTATGCAACACCAGTTTTGGACAAAATCTGTCTGAAAAAATCAGACGGATTTTGTTGTCGGAATGTCCGACCGTGTGTACAAGGGCTAAGATTAGGATCTGGTATAGACCAGAACAGGGTGACATGAATATCATTTAGCAGCAAGTTACAATCTTTCTTTTTAAATGTCACCTTTGCTTTAGTGCATTGTACAGATTCATAACAAGCAGGTTTAAGGCATCCCCAAGCATGTTATTTATTAATTTTGTATTTTTAATGATACCTGTTAAGCCTTATTAAAATAATTGTTTTAAACATTTTTGCATAGGTCCCCCATGGCAGTGCTCAGCTACAATTGCAATGTTCTTCCCAAAACCTTGCAAATTGGCCTTGAAAAAATGCAGGATTCAGCTCTCATAGACTTTAATTATTAGATACATTTCTAGAGAATCAACATTTGCCTTGTTTGCTCATCATAGCTAATGCAGGACAGAAAATTAGACATTTGCATGTTTTTGAACACCTGACAATGTGTCACACTATACCTTGAACCAGTTATTAGAAAACTTTACTTGTATTTTTCAAAGGGAACAAGTGACCCTGTCATGTAGAGATTGTTTAATAAGTAAAAAAAAAAAAAAAAAAAATCGTATTGTGGGAGAACAAATTCTTACATTGGTGGGTTGCCCTTTACGAGGCGGCCTGCAGGCACACACGTGCCCACGGCAAGTTCTGTGAGTTGGGTTGCGGAGTCGATGTCAGTGGGGATTCCCGCGATCGTCTCACGGAGAGAAAGAACAGAGAGATGTTAATGTAAACAAGCATCTCCCCATTCTGCTTAGTAACAGTGTCACTGATCTCTGCTCCCTGTGATCGGGAGGAGAGATCAGTGACATGCCACACGTAGCCACACCCCCCAGTTAGAATCACTCCCCAGGACATACTTAACCCCTACACTGCCCCCTAGTGGTTAACCCCTTCACTGCCGGTGTAATTTACAAAGGAATCAGTGCATTTGTATAGCACTGATTGCTGTATAAATGACAATGGTCCCAAAAATGTGTAAAAAATGTCCGATATGTCTGCCATAATGTCACAGTCACAATAAAAATTGCTGATCACCACCATTACTAGTAAAAAAAAAATGTATAAGAATGCCATAAAAGTATCCCCTATTTTGTAAACACTATAACTTTTGCTAAAACCAATCAATATACGCTTATTGCAATTTTTTTTTCACCAAAAATATGTAGAAGAATACGTATCGCCCTAAACTGAGGAAAAAAAATGTATATATATTTTTGGGGGATATTTACAGTATTATAGCAAAATGTAAAAAATAATGCTTTTTTTTCAAAATTGACACTCTTTTTTTTGTTTATAGCGCAAAAAATAAAAACCACAGGGGTGATCAAATACCACCAAAAGAAAGCTCTATTTATGGGGGAAAAAGGACGTCAATTTTGTTTGGGAGCCATGTTGCACGACCGCGAAATTGTCAGTTAAAGCGACGCAGTGCCAAATTGCAAAAAGTGGTCTGGTCTTTGGCCAGCAAAATGGTCTGGGGCTTAAGTGGCCAACTAAATGAAAGATAATTGGACCATGTAAGACTATTTTTAAGCTGCCTGCAGGCATGGGATAGTCGTCCAATTTTTTTCTTATAGTTTTGGTAACATTTTGCCTATGGCCTAATTTAAACTGGCCAAAAAAAACTATCCCAATGCTTCCCCTTAGAGGATTAGTCATAATATGCCCGCATGCCTACCTTGTTTTATCTATCTATCTATCTATCTATCTATCTATCTATCTATCTATCTATCCTTATATTTTTATCAGTCAAATAGATTTTGACTTGTTTCTTCAATCATTAAAAACTAAATTAAAGCAAATACACAAGTAGTAAAGTTGAGAGTGTTAACCAATTCACCACTGGTATAGTTTTAAGAGCAGACAGATTAGGAATCATTCTTTCTTGAAAAGCCACTTCTAGCATACTGTATGTCTGCACATAACTATCCCTCCTTTTATATAAGCTATACGTTTGTGTTCAGGAGTGTGCTAAAAGACAGGTTATTTTACTGCTTTGTGATAAAACAGGGTAGTTTGGTTAGCTAGGTTTGTTTTCTTAGCTCACAGGCATGTTTTATAATGCATGTTTGGGTGTCTTGTGCACCTTTTTTGCAGATACACTCATATCAGAGGACCCCCACATGCACACGGCCCCCCTCCTAGTTCTTTACTCACCTAACCCTGATCCAGAAAGGTACTAATGACTAGATAGCCCAGCAATGTGTCAGGAACCTTCCTGGCCAAGCCCATGCATGTACTCTGAAATTCCATTCATTTTTATGGACTTCTGAGTAAGAGGTCATACTTGGAAATCCAAAGAAATGAATAGGATGTAGAGTGCATGCACAGGACCTGTAAGTTGTTTTTACAAGCATCTGAGCCGTCTACTCAGCATTATCTCGCTGGAGCGGGTCCAGTTCACTATGTATGGTTATGTAGGGAGGGGTGGAGATGTTGGGCAAGTACAGAAAATAAATAGACACTTCCAAAAAGGGAGAGGGTTATGACTTGGCAGGAGTGAAAATGAATGAATTAGTCACATTTGCTAAATAGTTTAAAAGAAGTTTGCATTTTTTTTGTTTGTTTCAAATGTTTTATTTAGGTTTTCAATGTGATATACAAAAACATCAAACTGAAGGAAAGAAGTTTGCAATTTAATAAAACATTGCTTAGGGAAGGGAAAATGCTACAAGTACAAATTTAAAATATTAGATTTTTCTATGTTTTTATCTTCAATTTTTTTAAGGTGGTGAAAAGGTTTCTTTAGGATCAAACATTAACGTTTCAGTTTACGGAAGGCCCATTTACCCCTCGGTTTACAGTGGCTTTGAAATTGTGCGACTTAATATGAAATTGCATGATTTCAAAGCAGCATGTCAGTGTGACTTCGGGTGCGACTTGGAAGACATCTGTGCAAGTCACACCCAAAATCGCCAAAAGTAGTGCAGGAACTATTTTTTTTCAAATTAATACGACACCGCAAAGTTGGCGTTGCACCGATTTGAGCAGTGCGATTGCCGGCAAAAGGGTGCAACTTGTCATGTGATTTGACCTGTGAAATAGCAAGACAAGTCGCTCCAATGTGAACTAAGGCTAACACTACTGTAGTATGCTACAATAAATGTACTTTATTTAGCTTCCACATAATAAAAATAGTTTCTGTTTCCATCAGAGCATTGCATGTATTTTGATGCCTTGGCAATGGGAATTAACAGCCTTGGTTAATGGCTAATAAGCCTATACACTGTAAATTCTAAATTAAGAAAGCGCATCAATGCATATCAAAGCACATGTCAACACACTAAGAAAATCCACATTGACACATGTCAACGCATCTGCCAGCATGGCAAAACAATGCGCCTCTACACATACTTAATGCCTTAAAAGTTTTACTACAGTGATACATTTATAGGTTTGAAATCTAGAGGAATGTGCATTTTTTTCCTTAATCTGTGAACAATCATACAATTCTTGAGTTATGATTGCATAATTCTCTGGGATCAGACAGTTCTTCATGCAAATATTCAGGAGTGTAAAAAAGTAAGGAATCCATAAGTCTCCTAGTTCAAGCATCTTCATTTGTTACAAAGATCACATTAACTTACCACATGCATGTTTTATTATAATTTTTGTGATATTTTGTATGTAAATATTTATTTGCAAAAATAATTGCAATTTTTTTTTCCCCTAGTATACCTTTACCTTATGTGTGTCAAAAACTGTAAGGTTGTGTGAAGAGTAGTACAATGACCTATTTGAGGTGGAAATAAAGATTCATAAGGAAAACAATCTTACTCATGACAAATAAACGTTTGCAGATACATTTGTGATAAAAAAAAAAAAAACATTTTTTTTTTCAAATAACATATCAAATACAGTTAAAGTGATTGTAAAGTCTTTTTTTAATTAACAAACATGGTATACTTACCTGCTCTGTGCAGTGGTTTTGCACAGGGAATCCCAGATCTTCCTCTTTGCGGATCCCTTTTTGGCTCTCCTGGCCACTCTCTCCTGTCGAGTGCCCCTACAGCAAGCAGCTTGCTATGGGGGGCACCTGAGCCGAGCTGCACCTCCGTGTGTCCATTCAGACACAGAGATGCCATTCCGCCCTGCCTCCTCTCTCTCCTGATTTTCTAACTCACTTTGATTGACAGCTGTAGCAACCAATGGCGCCACTGCTGTGTCTCAACCAATCAGGAGGGAGAGTCCTGAACTCGAGAGAGATGGGACTATGGTAAGTATTAGGGGGTGCTGGGGAGGCTGCTGCAGACAAAAGGTTTTTTATCTTAATGCATAGAATCTTCTGAATTTACAACTCCTTTAAAGGATAAGTTCACTTTTTAACCTCCCTGGCGGTACGATTATTTCGGATTTTAGGTGCTAAATGCGGTACAATTATTTTGCATGAAAATTTGGCGTTTTATATTGTAGTCCTGTAATTCTTAGGAATAACTCTCTTAAATCTGTCCAAACCAGAGTCTAGCAGACATCCCGGGTATGATAAAGTTTGAAAAATGAAATCATAAATTATAATATAATAAATAACTATAAATAATTGTACCAAATAATAATATAACAATAATAAAAATTATTCAATAATGTAATCAAATCAAAAACACTGAAATTTGCTCAGTTGCAGAATTGTCACTGTCATTACTTTTCAGTATTTGATGACGGATCTCCCCACAAATCGCTATCCCTCAATTCTGCGAGTGATTATAATTTATTATTGCTGTTTTCTAGCTGGTCTAAAATCATTTTTGATGTAAAGGGACAGTTTTGGTTGCTATGGACAATCTCTAGTTTCCAGGCATAAAGAACAGTTTTTATTATATAAAACTGCATGCAGGACACTGGGCAGACCACTAGGGACAAAGGGGATGTGAAATATTTACATACAGCAATGTAATCTGTAAGATTACATTATACTGTATGTATACTGTGTGTTTCACTTTTTGAATTTGGCGCCGATCTCCGTCCCCGTGCGTCGCAACGCTCGCAGGGAACGGAGATCGGCTCCGTGATAGATCGAGCGAGACACGGTTCGCTCGTACAGCGGGGAGACAACGCTGGATCCGAGGGAGAAGATAAGTAAACGTCCTCCTGGATCCAGCGATGCAGTCCCGAGTCTGGCTCGGGGTTACCGCTAATGGTACAAAAATTCCACCCCGAGCCAGACTCGGGAAGACCGTCAGGGGGGTTAAAGAAAAATAATACATGGACTTTTTGCAGGTAGAAAAATTTGCATTTCTAATTTTTGGTTGCAGGAGCCTGTAAAGCATAGCATCAGCTGGTGCCATGCGGGTCTCCTGCAGACCAGTCAGTGTATTGGCTTGCTATCTTGTACAAGGAAGCCGATACATTCTGAAAGGAAGACTCGATGAACAGTGCCATGGTAGTTCATTAGACCTTGTAGTTTTGCATTCACAGAGGACTGTGAATGAGTGACGCGGCTGGGTTTTTGGAATTCTGGCAGCAGACAAGGGGAGAAGATCCAGAGGCCAGTGCATTCATAATATGATACATGTTACACCTTGAATATGGGTGTAACATGTTATGAAAGGTGAACTTATCCTTTAAAACAACCCCTACAGCAACACAACTGGAGGTTTGAAGATAAGTGGTACTCTAAACATGCTGATTCTACTTTGTACATTCCTACACATTGTGGAGGGAAATTCATAAAGGGTATCACAGGCACTCATTACAATTAGGCCAGCTGCAACAACAAAAGTTTTTGCAGCTGAGTCATGTAATTGTCATAGGCAAATGCATTTGTTTGTTGGTGTCAGGCACATACTAGACACCCCTTCCTAAATGAGCTCCCTCTCCAGCCAGTGTGCCCATCACAGGGGCAAGAGCATGGATGAGAAGTTTTGTAGCATGTAGTATGATTGGGCAAAGCTTGAAGGGGAACTGAGAAATGAGTTTGCCATTAGGTTTTCATGATTGTTGATTGACAGCCCATGACTGTGGGTGGATCCATAAGGCTATTCATTCCAGTAGCATATTTTGAATCCAGCCTCTGCCATGCACTGTCAATCAAACGTAAGACAGGGTCAGATGAGAAATTCGTCTCTAAGTTCCCCATCAGGCTCAGCCTAACCAGTGACACAATTCATTTCCCAAATGTGTGCATTACTAGTGGGTAATGACATCACCAGTATCCCCAGCCCGTTTGTTTACATTTAGCTTTTAACTGAGGAATCACCCCATTGATAGCTAAATGGGGCTTAGATAGCTAACGTAGGATATATTACTTTATATATTCATGACAGCTTCTAAGCACACACATATCCCACTCTGAGTACAGGTGTACCACTGTATGCCAGATTCCAGCTCTGGGCTGGTCTTGATTACCACCAGTTTTCCAATCTATGACTGTTATTCTTTAAGAATGTTTTCTGTCATAGCAACATGTCTTTACAGTGCCAGCAGTAAGAAATTCATAAATTTGTCCCGAGGCAGTGATGTTAACAAAACTGACACAAATGCTTGCCTGACTTAGGTTCAGGTCAGTGACGGCTGGTGGTTTTTTGTTTGGGGGGTGGCAAACAACCGAAGCTCCCCAACCCCCCCAACACGCTCCCCACTGGTCAGTCTACCGGCACTTACCCCATCTAGGCGGCGGGCATCTGAGGAGCATCCAGGCAGCTGCTCTTCTCCTCCTCATTTCCGCTGTGCATCTCCTCCCCTCCTCCTAGGCATCCAATAGGATTGCCTGTACTTTCAGCCAATCGGGTGATGGGTATCAGACCTGCTTCCCGATTGGCCGAGCCGGATGGTGTGCCTGCATAAAATCTCTAGAAAATCACAAACTGGGCTACCCAGTGTGCATGAGGCCTTGTTCTCCATGTAGATGAATTTTATTTTAGAAAATATAAAAAAAATCAAGCGCACAATTGGGCTCATGTTCTCATAATTTATCTGACAGAATGTGTGTGTGTATATATATATATATATATATATATATATATATACGCAGTATAGATAGATAGATGACAGATAGATCTATATACTGTATATATAGATATAAAAATAGATAGATATAAAATACATTTCTGTAAAATGTCATGTAGGAGATGAAAAGCAAGCTTTATATTTTCTGACGGGTTGCGTGGTTACCAGCAGTAGCTTTGCATCTCTGTTTTTGGCTTGTTTTCAATAAATGTTACATTTCTGAATGTAAAACTTGGCCATGATTTATTCTTTCGTAGTGCTCATTATTCAGTAAAGAGACCTCTTACAGAATATTAAAGACATTTACTATGAAATTGATAAATGCGTTACAGGGCACATTATCAAGCGGTTAACACCACAAAAAAAGTATGCCACGTTCAGCTGAAATGATTTACATTATCTAGCTTTAGTTGGCCAATTTTTCTTATAATTGTTAATAAATTCTACTTTTAAGAAGCAATACGAGCAAGCACTAATGGAGGTTAGTAAGGGTGGAGTGAAATATAAAATTCATAAGCGCTATTTCTTTACTTGCCTGATTTTACGGTTTGGTATGATTTTAGGTTGGTACTTAAGCACAAACACTGAAAAAATATTGAATTCAAATGAATCCAACAAATGTATCTATGAATATATTTTAATGGTAAATTAATTTTGGTTATGCTTGGTTTTATTTTAATTTCCTTTTGTTCTGTACAGTATACTTGAAGAAAGTTTGCCTTGCAGTAAAGGGGCTGCTATTAATGACCCACCTAAAAAAAAAAAAAAAAAAAAAAGCACATACAATATCCACATATAGATACAGTGAGGGAAAAAATATTTTATCCCCGCTGAATTTGTATGTTTAAATGATCAGTCTATAATTTTAATGGTAGGTTTATTTTAACAGTGACAGACAAAATTACAAAAAAATCCAGAAAAACACATTTCAAAAAAGTTATAAATTTATTTGCATTTTAATAAGTGAAATAAGTATTTGATCCCTTCGCAAAACATGACTTAGTACTTGATAGCAAAAGGTCACAGAGGTCAGACATTTCTTGTAGTTGGCCACCAGGTTTGCACACATGTCAGGAGGGATTTTGTCCCACGGCTCTTTGCAAATCCTCTCCAAGTCATTAAGGTTTCAAGGCTGGTGTTTGGTAACTCTATCCTTCAGCTCCCTCCACATATTTTCTATGGGATTATGGTCTGGAGACTGGCTAGGCCACTCCAGGGCCTTAATGCACTTCTTCTTGGGCCACTCCTTTGTTGCATCGGCCATGTGTTTTGAGTCATTGTCATGCTGGAATACCCATCCACGACCCGTTTTCAATGCCCTGGCTGAGGGAAGGAGGTTCTCACCCAAGATTTTATGGTACACGGGCACCATCCATCATCCCTTTGATGCGGTAAAGTTGTCCTTTCCCCTTAGCAGAAAAACACCCCAAAGCATAATGTTTCCACCTCCATATTTGACAGTGGGGATGGTGTTCTTGGGGTCATAGGCAGCATTCCTCCTCCTCCAAACACAGCGAGTTGAGTTGATCCCAAGAGGTTAATTTTGGTCTAATCTAACCAGAACCCTTTCACCCAGTTTTCCTATAAATCATTCCAATGTTCATTAGCAAACTTCAGATGGGCCTGTATATGTGCTTTCTTGAGCAGGGGGACCTTGCGGACACTTCAGGATTTCAGTCCTTCACAGCATAGTGTGTTACCAATTGTTTTCTTGGTGGCTATGGTCCCAGCTGCTTTGAGATTATTGACAAGATTCTCCCGTGTAGTTCTGGACAGATTCCTCACCATTCTCATGATCAATGCAACTCCATTAGGTGAGATCTTGCATGGAGCCCCAGGCTGAGGGTTGACAGTTATTTTGTGTTTCTTCCATTTGTGAATAATCGCACCAACTTTTGTCACCCTCCCCCCAAGCTGCTTGACAATGTTCTTGTAGCCCATTCCAGCTTTGTGTAGGTCTGCAATCTTGTCCCTGACATCCTTGGACAGCTCTTTGGTCTTGGCCATGGTGGAGAGATTGGAATCTGATTGAATGCTTCTGTGGACAGGTGGCTTTTTTACAGGTAACACTCTGAGATTAGGAACACTCCTTTTGCCCAATGTTTACATTGGGCTGATATGACATGCAATTTGACATGTCAAATCGCATTCCAAATTGGAGCCTATTGCCGGCAATGGCACTGTCCAAATCGGTGTGATGCCGACTTTGCAGAGCCGAACCGATTCCCAAAAGTATTTCCTGCACTACTTTTGGTGACTTAGGGGGACATTTCAAAAGACATCTGTGCATGAACCCACACAGATGTCACTCAAATCATCCTGAAGTCGGACAGAAATGTCAATTTGAAATCATGCGAGTTTAGCTCAACTCGCACAATTTCATACCCGCATTCAGTGTGAACCTAGGTTTTAGGAGAGTGCTCCTAATCTCAAGTCATTATTTGTATAGAAGACACCTGGGAGCCAGAAATCTTGCTGATTGATAGGGGATCAAATAATTATGTCACTCAACCACTATCGAGTGACCTATTAATGACCACATACAATCTACCAAAACACATGCACTTCACATGCATATGGATTGTTCATTTCTTACATGCCAATCCACTTCCAACAATTAAGATACCGCTCACAGCCTGACAATACTTCACACAAGGTCGAACAAAATGCAAAGGCGTATCACTATTTTACAACCTCCTACAGAATAAACAAATCTTCCAGAAAACCAAAGCAATGTGCAAATGGGAAACAGATGACCAATGGCAAAAGGCATTCCACACGATCCAGTCGGCATCTCACTGTCTAACACACTGAGGAATGGCAATCAGAATAACTAACAGATGGCAGTACACCCCCCGTTGATTGTCTAAATTCTTCCTGCACAATTCGCCACTGTGCTGGCGGAAACTGTGGCCATCAAGGCCACCTCTTACATATGTTCTGGGGATGCCCAGGCTTGACTAGCTTCTGGAATCAAGTATTCCAGCTTATTTCCTTAATCACTGGCATAATTACACCTCCCAACCCTGCGTTAGCAATACTACAAATAGAAATAGAAAAATTTCCACACAGTATGTGCCAAGTGGTTTCACATATACTCCTGGTTGCTTGATTCTTAGTCCTCCATTCATGGAAAAATGCCTCATCTATAAATATCACTGATGTGACAAGAATAGTCCAGCGACACCATACCTTTGAAAGAATACTCTGAAATGTGCGGAATTTGATAAAATCTGGGACATATGGACAGCCATACATAAACGTTCATAAGTTCATAAGTTCATGGTCTTTCTCTTCTAAGAATATTAACCATTTCAGTACCGGTGACTTTTACCCCCCTCCTGCCCAGGCCAATTTCAGCTTTCAGTGTTGTTACACTTTGAATGACAATTGCATGGTCATGTAACACTGTATCTAAACTAAATTTTTATAATTTTGTTAACAAATTGAGCTTTTTTAATGGGTTTTTCTTAATTTCTGTTATAAATTTTTGCAAATACAAAATTGTTCTTCAAAATGTATTCTGCTTAAATTCTTTAGTAAAAATAATCGAAATTGGTGTATATTGTTAAGTCTGTAGGAATTTTATAGAGTCCACAAGCTATGTTATATAGCTAAAAATGTATCAATCCTGATGTACTTATGAACTATCTCCTTTCTTGAGGCCCTAAAATATCAGGACAGTAGAAATACCGACCTAAATTACCCCTTTTTGGAAATCAGACAGTCCAAGGTAATTTTTTGTCATAATTTTTGGGAAAATGAAGAAATAAAAAAAAAAAAGTAGTACAGTGTTATATAACTGGTGTCGTGGTGATCAGGGACACTGACTGGTGATAGTACAAAAGAAAAACAATGATACAATTTTTTAACACACTGTGACCAGATCAGCATAATGCTATCATAGTAAAATTGTACTGCATTGGGGAAGTGATTAGGATTTTTTTTTTTACACATTGTTTGCTTATAACAATGTATTACATTGCTATAAGCAAGCATTTTACTGAATGAAACTGATTCATTCAGTCGGTTTTGTTGTAACTAGCTGTGATTGGTCAAAACTAATCACATGGTACAGATGGGCTGTGATTGGCCCTGTCTATACCATATGCTAAAACTGACCAATCAAAGTTAGCAACTTATTTGTACACATTAGATGTCTTGAAAGGAAGCCATCCATTGTGTACAACTGTCATGTGACCTGCTATAATTCGTCACAGCGGTCACATAGTATCGGCAGAGAGCCAGTACTCTGATCGGTCATCAGCTGTGTCCTGTGGACACGGCCGGTGACAGATCGCATGGCTGTGTAGCCCTATGGGAAATGGGAAAGCTCCCACCTGACCACCAATTGGCTAATGGCTGGGCGAGAACTGAAAGTCTGAAATTATCAGTTTGTGGCTGAATCAAACCACACTTACAAGCCCTGTGACTTAAGGCAAGTCCAAGCAACAGTGAGTGGTAACCATTAAGGGAAGAAAAGGTTACACTGTATTTTGCAGCTCCTGTAAACCAGATCTGAGAAGGATCCAAAGCAGCTCGTAAAAGAAAAAAACAGAGTGTCCAGAGCACTGAATTAGTAACAAAGTTTATTTTTACATATAATATCCTCACACCTTAGGGAAAAGAACCAACAGCTTCCAGATTAGAAGGGTAATTCCATACACTGTGAGCAGACTCAGACAGCTGTGACATGAAGCCGAGCAGCTGAAGCAGTGTGAAGTCAGACCTCTCAAAACAGAGTCACCTGCAGCATCTGACAGCCTCTGTCTTGCTCTGACATTGTGATGGAGATCAGGATGTGGGCAGGCACAACTTATTGGCAGATTGGCCTCCTTTATCAAGTGTGCCCAGGAAAGAAATAAACCAGTTTTTAAACCAGCAGATGACAGGGGGATTAAGGAATCAGCAGCAAGCTAGCAAAGAGGTTACATGTGAAGGGCGAACAATAAGCAATACTTTATTCTGGGTGACATAATAATGACATCTTCTTACTCAGCACAATAGGATTAACAAATGTATTATTTTAAATAATGGTAGAACACTAACACCAGTATTACCAAATAGACCCTCTGTTCTATTTAGGAGCATCCCCGGCCTCCATGACAGAATAGCCCCAAATCTAGTTGAGAAGCCAATACAGCCTCAATTTTTGGAAAGGGTAAAGGATTTTTTCCCTGTAGGAGGTGTGTGCTCTGCAGGTATGTGGGCTCTGGTTCATCCAGTGCTTCTTCTCCCAGCTGTGCATGCATCAGGCACACCTATACCATTCATGAGTTTGTGACCCATTCTACACATAATGTTGTTTATTTACTCTAGTGCCCCTTTGGCCTGCAGTATATTGGTAGAACCATGTGGCTGCTGCAGACTAGAGTGGGTGAGATTATTACAAACATTTAGAAAAGTTTTAGAGGGAATAGCTTCTATAAGCATCATACCTTAGTAAACAAATGGATCCAAAAAGTCTTAAAAAGGTTGTAAAGGTTTGTGTTTTTTCATCTTAATGCATACTATGCATTAAGGTGAAAAAACACCTGTCAGTGACTGGCCTCCCAGCCCCCCCGTTTTTACTTACCTGAACCCTCAAACTTGTCCCACAGGGACACACTCTCTCTCTGCCCGGGGGTTCTCGGCTCTTGATTGGATAGATTGATAGCAGCACAGCCATTGGCTCCCACTGCTGTCAACTAAATCTAATGACACAGGCGCTGAGGGTGGGGCAGAGTCCTGCATTTGGCCTCTATGGATAGCGAATGCTGGACTGGGGAGCATGCCTGCAATGTAACCCCCTCGGTGAGTACTTCTCCGAGGGGGTTATCTCATGTGGGGAGGAGCCATGAGAGCTGCCAAGGGACACCAGAAGAGCAGGTTCAGGGCCACTCTGTGAAAAATGAGCTGCACAATGGAGGAAAGTATGATATGTTTGTTATTTAAAAAAACAAAGTGTCACTATAAAATATTAGGGATTGATAAGCTTACGCCCCATTGGCAGTGCAGTAACAATAGGAGTGAGATCACTGGGACTGAAACTAAATGGATATACATTTTGAAGACTTATAGTCCATTATGATTAAATATTGAATGAGAGGTCAACTATTTCATTAATAAGAGCTAGGTGACTGTCTTCCTGTAAAGGTGCAGTCCAATCTCTGTGGGTATTGATGGTAAGATGTAATAAAAACAACACAGAAATCAACACTTTGAACAATACCCTGAAGATAAAAAAACAAAGTCCAGGTTGAGGAAGATCTACGCTCTAATAGGATAATGTTTAGTTTACTAAAGCACTGTGTGTTAAACCATTACCCTTGCTTTTTTCACACAGTACTTTTTTCACTTTTCACTTTTTTTTATCCTGTTTTTGCTTCTCAGTGCTGCAGATTTCCTTTAGTATCTTTTAGATACTTCTAGTGCACATGTACTTGCCAACATGTGGAGGGATGGGGTTTGCTGATAGTGACAATGGTGGATTGTGCCTGCTGTACCAAGGGTGCATTTGATGGGATGACAACACAACAGCCCAGTTGGGAGACAGGTATCACCCCATAACAGAAATTGACTTTCATACCATAATTACCAGTTATTCAACTTGTATTTATAAAGATTGCAAACGGTTTTGCAAATTATATTAATGTGTTAAAGCTTATATGAAATGTTACTACAATGCAATTGGTTTTAGATTGGGTTTAGATCTAAGTTTCTCACATAGTACTAGGGAAGCATCTGGAGTAGCAGAGATCTTAGGACACCCAGGGACCTAGCTTTGACAGCAGGTGCACGACACAAAGGAAGTGATCAGTGCGAGGCGTTTGAATGAGCTAGAACTAAGTCAGATCTCCAGCTCCACTGTACACACACACACAACATTCACTTTTTCCTTTATTTAAGTTTTTTGATATTTGTTCGATAAGAAGATTATATAACCAAGGGGGACTGGCAGTATTCACAGTAATCCAATTATTTGTTTTAGAAACAAAGCCCTTTGTTCTGTGTTTATCATTTTTTTTTCTAACTTTCTGTCTGCCTGTAAATGAATTAGTTTTGTTAATGTAAAACGGCAACCTGTTCAGAACACTTTACAGAAAAATATTTTTTTTCTTCTGTACTATAGACTGTATTTAATTATGTTATTTAGTACACATTAGAATGATTCATTTAGCAATGTTATATTGCCTTGTCCATCTTCTCAATAAAGTAGAAAATAAAAGATTTTTTTTTAGTGCAGACAGATGACAAAGAAACCAAATACTAGTCAGTTCACTCCCTGTGGTTTTTCTCTTCTTACAAGAGGCTTTCCAAAGGATTGCTTGAACAGTGGGGTGTGATTTACAGTATGATTAGATTCTGGGATTGTCTATTATTTCTTTTGACTGACTGATATTGGCAAATAAAATATGTGTACTTTGTTCACAAATGTTTTATATTGATGTTCGATTCATTATTAGCTTCATTATGTAAAACGCACATCTCTAAAATTCACATTTTAAGAGTGAATTGAGAAAGCAACCTTGTTATATTGGCATTGTTATTGCTAACCTTTAAATAATAATCTAAATAGAAAAAAGAAAAACTTTCTGTTTTGTTTGAAAATGGCCACATTTAGTATATACAGATACTCCTTGTTTAACGACTTACCTGTTCTCCCCACCCGAACAACGCGCTATACTGTACATCACTGTATTGTACAGTACAGTACAGAATTTTCATTTGCGTTCTGTACTTATGCAAATTAAAACACACTTATTGAGCTGGAGTTGTGTGTTTAGACCTTTTTTTCACAATACAGTACAGTACAGTAGTTAAGAATGCTTAAAATATTGATTATTTGTGGCTCCTCGTTTAACGACCAATTCGGTTAATGACCTGGTCATTGGAACAGAACCTGGTTGTTAAGCGAGGAGTACCTATACTGTATATTCTGTTTTATATTTATCCTTTCTAGCTAAATAAATTAACCAGTTTACTTACAATGATTTATTTGGTTTCATTTAATTAGATTAAAGTGTAGGCAAACCCATCTACAGTGTACAGATTGGGAAGATTAAAATTAAATAATACATCCCTAAATCACAATATTGTAATTAGCAGAAAATTATTTTTGTTAAACAGTTTTTTCCAGGTCATATAATTGTTCTCCTTTTTGTCCACACTGCATGGTGCTGTTCTGTAGGTGGGGCTAAGCCACAGATGATTCACTTTAAATCACCTATCTACCATGTCTGTAGATGGGTCTGTCAATCACATAACTGGAACAGCTCCTCCAGGTATGATCTGGGATGTGGGGGATGAAGGTACATATGATGCCATGGAAATACTGCAGAGGAAATACCAGCATACAAAACAATGCCTCCCGGAATGAGGAAGCACCAGTAGCTGGAATGTACAGTAAAACCTTGGATTGCGAGCATAATTTGCTCCAGAAACATGCTTGTAATCCAAAGCACTTGTATATCAAAGCAAATTTCCCCATAAGAAATAATGGAAACCTTTCATGTCCTGTCTTTCAGTTTATATTCCATATAAAAAGATTATAGCAATGTGACCTGGTTGTGTAACCATAAGATGTCCATCCACAAATGGAAGCCTTCACAAGGGGATTAGAAGCAAAATGCAGCAGGCGCTACAGAGTATAAAGTGAAGAGAGTCACCTCTAAGTGTAGCAATATGGTGACATTTAATGAAGGTACAACATATAGCAACTCACATGGTTGATGATTAAAAGAGGCACATCTAAGTATGCAGGCATCCGGGGTAAAGCTGTCCACAGAGATCCTCCGCACCGCCAGCTCTCACCACTGTCAGTCTGCAATCATAACCAGGAAGACTACCCTACAGTAGAGCGATCTGAAAGTGAGGCTTGAGCGGATCATGGAGTGCAGCGTGGAAGGGATGAAGTTGATGGCGGTGTGGAGGATGCTCTATGTGGATAACTTTACCTCAGATGCCTACATACTTAGATGTGCCTCTTTTAATCATCAACAATGTGAGTTGTTAAAGCGGTGTTGTACTCACATTTTCAACAACATCCTAAGCCAATCTCTTTCTGCCATAGATGTGCAATTGACCCTTAAAAAAAATCAGATCGCCGTAATTACCTTTTAATTGCGATTCTAAAAGTAACTTCCAGGCTCTCCTCCCATGGGAGTAGGCATGGTTATCGCCTTTCCCCGGCTCCACAAAGTCCCCTGGGAGCTTTCACACATTCTTCCCATGAATCAGTGGGTAACGCAGTCCTGCCGAAATCTCGTGAGATTTCAGGACTGAATGACGCCGCTGATATCACTGAGCATGTGCGGGATCGAGCGGTGAATGCTGGGAACACAGCATTCACCGCATCCCGGAATTAAGTGCTTGTGGGCTTCAAATGCCCACAAGAAAAATGGAAACGGCCGGGAGGAATTTTTAAAAGTTAAACTCACGGACGAAATCGGCAAGCCAGGGGAAAAAAAACAGCAACAAGTGAGTGCTAGACTAATAGTATAATCAGATATCAATGACACCAAAAAAAAAAAAAATGATAAGTCAGCGGAATCCCGCTTTAAATGTTGTACCTTCATTAAATGTAACCATATTGCTACACTTAAAAGTGCCTTTTATCTCTTTTACTCATATATCAAGGCATCGCTTGTATATCAAGTCAAAATGTATTTAAAAATGTCTTACAAAATGCTCTCAAATCAACTTACTCTCAAGCCAAGGTTTTACTGTATTTGCCATTTACTGCAACTGTTTTACAGGAAAAAAAAACACACATAAATAAAACCATTTTAGTTTGAAATATCCAATAAAAAAATAAATTTTGGGTTTACTGATACTTTAAAGCAGACCTTAAGTCAGCTTAAGTCACTCTAGTGATATTAGTTCCCATGCCATGACTTTCATCTTCTCCAGATCTTCTTCCTGGTATAGTGTATTCTACTGTCCAGGATGACACAACTCTAGTGCAGCACATGGGAGTTAGCTTATTCTGGCACCAAGGCATCCCAGAATGTGCACTAATGTGTGCGAGAACAGTTCAATGTACATTTAAAATAAATATTACTGACAGACAGAAGAGGACCTGTTATTGCAGAAAAATAATACAGGGCCCTCCTGAAATAAAAGCCCACCTTCCAGCAATATTTCATTTTTAGACTCTGTTTCCACTTTAATATGTTTTCCTAAAGGATTAAACGCCAGCAAATACCATACAACTCAATCATATGCTGAAATTTCCATGTTCTGCCTTATTTTATTTTTTTTGCTGCAAGACTCCTCTGCACTTAAAGTGGTATTAAACCCAAAAGCAAGCTTGTATTATATTGGAAATGTTATATTATTCTCTACTTATAATAAAGATTGATTGTGAAAAAAAAAATATATATATATATATATATATATATATATATATATATATATATATATATATATATACAGTGTATGTGTATATATATATATATATATATATATATATATATATATAATTAGCTTTTAAATTCTTAGGTGTTGTGGCTGCATTCATTTTCTTGTTTAGACTTTCTTCTATTTTCACCTAATGACCCTGTCACTATGGTTTTTTTTTTTTTTTTCAACAGACCAAGCTGTCCTGCAAATTTAGCATTTAGAGGATTGAGTCAAACCATTTAAAGGAGAAGTACAGCCAAAGCTTGTTTGGCTGTACTTCTCTTATAGGTCACAGGAGTGCAGTTAATGTTGCACTCCTGTGACCCATTTTAAGTAGAGAAAGGGCTGAAGTCTGCTCTCTGCTGACATCACAAAAGTGAATCCAGGCTCCATGATATCACGACCATGGAATTGAGATCTGCCTGGATCCCTGGACCGACACCTGACTCAGCCTCTCATCGAGCTGCTGAGAGTCTGAGCTAGCTGCTCCCCGCCCCTCCACAGCTCAGCGCTCCAGTGAGCAAGGAGGGGCAAAGCAGAGAGTTGTGACCAAGGCCGCATACACACAATCAGACTATCCGGCGGATTTAGTCCGACGGACAATCTGTCAGACTTTGCAGCGGAGGTCCGCCAGACTTTCCGAACGAGCGGACTTGCCCACACACAACTGGACTTGTCCGGTGGACAATCCACCTGACTTTTGGTGGAGGTCCGCCGGACTTTTGAAATGAACGGACTTGCCCACACAAGGAGTAAAGTCCGTTCATTTTGAACATGATTCCAGGTAGACGGCACTTGCGAAGGAAATCAATTTTCGCCGCCTCCATCGGCGAGATTGACACCTTACGAGCCCCGTCACCTGGTATGGATTTAAAGGGGAACATTCAAAGTGAACAGACTTTAGTCCATGTGTGGGCAAGTCCATTCATTTGAAAAGTCCATCGGATCCCTGCCGAAAGTCAGTTGGGAAGTCCGTCAGACCTAGTCCGCTGGAAAGACCATTTGTGTGTGCAACTCCGCTCGTTCGGAAAGTCTGGCGGACCTCCGCTGTAAAGTCTGGCGGGTTGTCCGCCAGACCAAGTCTGCTGAAAAGTTTGATCTTGTGCACACGGCATAATACTACCATCCCCCCAGATTTACAATTTTGCTGTCTGAAGGTGTCTTTGTTGCTCCTTCATCCAGAGTGTAGGCACCTTTTGCAAAGCAATAAAGTCCTGATTTACACTATGTGTTGGCCCCTCTTACATTCCTACTCATTTATACGTCATTCTCCTACATTTTAAAGGGTTAGTTCACCTTTAATAAATAAATAAATAAATAAAAACCTCCATGGTTTATACAGTTTACCAATCCAAACAGCTCCATGCAGTGGTCCTGGGCTTTGAAAACCCACTCTTTTCCTCTTCTTTCCCTAGGAATGCCAAGATAGATCAGAGTGCTTCTGATTGGTCAGTACGGTCACATGCATGCCAGTGCTTTCCAATCAGAACCACTCTGGTCCATCCTAGTGTCACTAGGGAAAGAAGAGCAGGAACAGCACTGTTTTCAAACCCCAGGATCATTTCACCAGGCTACATGGATGATGACACTGTATCACCCATGGGTGTATCTACAGATATTTACAGCACTCCTGTGCTATGCCTGAAAGATTGGCCATTTTTACATACAAGACATAAAATAAAAAGGGATAAAAATCAATATATGGTGTTTAGCTAGCAATAATGTATAAGAAGTGCTGGAGAACCAAAGTGAGTACAGAATGTAAACACATATGAAATAAAGTCCTAATTTCCTAAATGCTAATCTGACAATACTGAATACAACCTCTATAAATAAATATATAACGTGCAAGTGATAAAAGTGAAATACAATCTTCACATTAGATAATTATACAGTGCTGGTGGTAAAAATGTCCAAATATGAAAATCTTCAGATAAATATCAAAGTGCTACTAGCAGAAATAAAGTTCATATAAAAAAGTGAACTGAAGCCGTAAAGTGTTGCTCCAACTGACACTCCACTCTGTGCAGATCAGGGAATGTAAATGGTGACTTAGCGGCTTGTTTCTTCAGTGTAATTACATCTCTGTGTGAAATAGCCCCTTACCTTACTGCTGTAAGGTAACAGCGTGAAAAAATGCAGTAAAGACCAAAGAAATCCAGGCTCCTGCAATAGGGCTCTGGGGGTTCCTTCTCTATGCAACGATAAATGGAAAGGGAGCTCCAGATCCAATAGCAATGTATAAGGGAGAGGGAAAGAGGGCCCAGATCATGAAGTATGTTGAAACAGGATATATTTATTAAAATAACAGCCAATATGGTACTCACATTAAAAATATAAAACACAAACACAGCACCATGAGCGGCGAGCTTGCAACCTGACGTCACTTCCAGTGCTTATCTGTTCCAATGTGTAGTGTCATGGTCACATGACTTCATCAGGGAATCTCTGCACTGTCACATTTGTTAAAGTTTAAAACTGCTTTTGACTTCTTGTAAGTTTACAAAATGTTCTAAATTATGATTCTCTAAAACACTATTGCTTCATATTTATTTGCATTTAAATATATGTCATACAAACTTAGCTAGCATTTAGAAGACACATCATCCCATCCTCTCTGCACCATTATAAGAAAGTTTCTCTATGCCTGTGTTCTTTAAAAAACTGCACTATTCTACTTGTATGAGCTCCGCTCCGGGTGCTCAGCTGATTCCTCTCCCCTGTTCTGTCTCCAGCTCATAGCTTCAGTGGGTGAGGCCAGGCTCTTCCGCTGATGTCAGCCAGGGAGGAGATGGAGAGAGGAGACACAGAGCCTACAATCAGCTCAGTGGCAGGAGCAGAACTTATATAAGTAGAATCGTGCAGTATTTTTACAGAACACAGGCACATTGTAACTTATGATAATGGTGTATAGAGGATGGGATGATGTAATAGAAGATATGAGAGCATGTAGAGCAGCAAGAGCGGATGAGGGGGCACATTGTATGAGCAGAGAGGGGAGGGAGGAAGAGGGTGGAGAAGGACACAGGAAACAGACATAGAAAAGCAGGCTGCGGCTGATGGAATCACACAAATAGACCCCGATATCAGGGGCTCAGCAGCCATGATTATGATGGTCTGTTTTCAGCGGGGAGGCTATAGCAAGGCAGGATCAGCGAGCTATTTTAGGTGACACGGGGGTCCAAATGACACAGCACACGCACTGTTCTGTGTAACATGCTTTAAGAAGAGGATCTGTATATATTTTTTGGGGTTAACAAATGCTTTTACAATGGACATATTTAATACCTTCTTCATATAAAATACCCTCCGAAGGGGCCTCACAGTGGAGTGATCTATAACCAGCTGTGTCCCTGGGACACAGCCGATGACTAATCGCTACACCGGCCTTCTTCCAGTGTCACAGGATTGCTGTGACCAATTAAAGCAGATCACATGACAATTGTAAACAATGCATGGCTTGCTTTCATGCCATCCATTGTATATAATTGTGTTGCTAGCTGCGATTGGTCACATTGAACACATGGTACAAACAGTATCAATCACAGCCCATCTGTACCATGTGATTACATTACTTTTGGCCAATCACAGCTAGTCACAGCAAAAGGCATTAAATGAATCTATTTCATTCAGTAAAAATGGTTGCTTATACCAATGAAATTCAATGGTATTAGCAATCATAAAAAAAAAGTAATTAAAAAGAAAATAAATATATATATATTTTTTTACATACTATCACCAGTCAGTGTCTCTGATGACCGCCACACCAGTTATATGATAATGTTGTACTGCACTGGTGACAGTATGTATTAAAAAAATTGTGAAAAATGTTTTGCTTGTTTTTTTTAATTTCTTAATTTTCCAAAAAAATCTGACAAAAAATGCCAACTTCAAACATTGTTCCATACCTCATACTAAAGACTGGCTACTTTCGAAAAAGAGGTAATTTGGGGTATATTTGTACTGGCCTGGTGTTTTCGGGCCTCAAAAAATTAGATTTTCAGATTTCAGATATACTGTATGTATAGTCTGTGGACTCTATAACTTTTCTATATACTAAATAATATACACTGATTTGGGTTATTTTCACCAAGGAAATGTAGCAAAATACATTTTGACCTAAATTTATGAAGAAAGGTTATTTATTTGCAACATTTTATGTGGTGATTAAATAGTATAAATACCACCAAAAGAAATCTCTATTTGTGTGGAAAAAAAAGATAGCAATTTCTCATGGGTATACATGACCGCAAAATTGTCATTCAAATTGCGATAGTGGTGAAAGCTGAAAATTGGCCTGGACAGGAAGAGGGTAAAAGTGCCTGGTACAACATCATGTTGTGGTTACCTCTTCACAAACCTTATTTATTTTAAAACATAGGTTAGTATATTTGACAGGGCGGTAGAATTCAATCCTTCATAATTGAAATTCTGCAGGGTAAGGAAATGCAAGGTAATCTCTCCACTCCCAGAATATGTTTAACACAAAAATATATTTTGGACACCTAAGTAAAGAAGACAAACATTACTCCTTGGGTTTTTGGCTTCAATTCATGCCCACTACATTGATTGTATATTTTCCCAACATGTATGTGGTTTTGATATGTGCCAACGTCAAGACATTTACCTTATTTTTCGGACTGTAAGATGCCCTTTTTTTCCCCAGAAATATGGGGGAAAATGTGCCTGCGTCTTATGGTGCGAATATATGCTTGGTAAACCCCTACCGCCCCCCCCCCCCCCCTTGAGCTCCGGAGCGCTCCGTGGCCTCAGCTTTAGGAAAGGTCACGGCTTCGGCCTAGCTCCGGAGCAGAGGCCATCTTGGTGCACCCGCCGTTTGCAATGCGATCACTCCATCAAATGACGGAGTGATCACTTGTAAATAAACCGGGGGCGTCATGATGACGCCGGTTCCTCTCTCTCTTTTGTGTACAAATCTGTACAGTGGAGGGGAGAGATCGGATGGCAGCAGCGCCGTGGGCTGCATCTGTAGTGCCCACAGCGCTGCTCTGTGACAAGTGCAGTCACAGCCATCCATCCATACCCTGCCAATACTCTGCAATACCCTGCCAATACTCTGCGATACCCTGCCAATACTCTGCGATACTTTGCCATACCCTGCCAATACTCTGCAATACCCTGCCAATACTCTGCGATACCCTGCCAATACTCTGTCATACCATGCCAATACTCTGCCATACCCTGCCAATACCCTGCCAATACTTTCTATGGTAATGGTCTCTCTGCATTTTCTATGGTAATGGTCACTCTGCATGTCATGGGCACTGGAAAATATTTTAGTACACCATTTGGTTCAGAATATTTTTTTTGCTTGTTTTCAACCTCTAAAACCTAGGTGCATCTTATGGTCAGGTGTGTCTTATGGAGCGAAAAATATGGTAGATATCATAGATTGTTTGCATGTGCTGGAGAACCATGTAAGCAGTGAAGCCAGCACCCAACCTTCAGACAGCACACACCAATTACTTAACAATGGAAGATAATACAAATAAATGGAGTAAAGCACTGCTGAGGATAATGTAGCTTCCCCAGTGTGACAGAATGTCTAAATAACTTTCATCTCTGTTTTACAATAACAAACAAATAAGAGGTTACTGTATTTGTGTTAAGAATTTTCAGTGAGTTGAAAACTGAAAAAATCTCATCAGATTAAACTAAAAATATAAAAATAAAGAAATGTATTATTCCTCATTTGGAACTGTATTCATTTTGCATTCACATGGATCCAAGACCTCAGTCTGAGGGATTGTTTACACATATAAAACAAATGGTACAATTCAGCTATCTATGGTTACAGTATGGTTTGCATTGTGCTGTGACAACCCCCAACTCTTGCTGGAAAAAGTTTGGCAGCCCTCTACATAGAGTGCATTTAATGGAATACTCTTAGGACACTCTAATCACACTGAAATCAAGTAATGAGTGAACCAGCCAAAGTTCAGTTCATTAGATGTTTGACAAATAATTCACAAACCTCAAAGCAGAAAATCATGTTTGAAGTCTAAGGAAGTTGAATCTTTCTCTGGCCCAGGTAGCTGGGCACTGCCATGGGGAACATAAAATGATGATGCAAAAACAATTATAATAATTCTAGTTCAGCAGGGAGCAGATAGGCTTAAAGGACATGCATACACACATGAATACACAATTATTTTATATAAAATATTTGGAGGATTCCTTAAACTGCATGCAGAGTGTCACACTTGTACAATGCGAATGAGAGAAGCATCATTAGTAATAATCAGCATGGGTTCATGAATGGTTGTTCTTGTTAAACCAATTGGTTAACATTCTATGAGAAAGTGAGCTGCCATCTAGATAAATCTAGGCCTGTGGTGTATCTGGATTTTTCAAAAGCATTTGATACATTCCCCAATAGATGCTTAATTTACAAATTGGGGTCTGTAGGCAAGCACCATAGGGTTTGTTCTTCAATAGAAAACTGGTTTTCAGGGGTGCATCCAAAGGGTGGTGATAAATAATGTATGCTCAGACTGGTCTGGAGTAGTAAGCTCTGTCTTGGGACCAAATTTGTTTAACGTGTTCATAAATGATATAGAGGTTGGTATAAATAGCTCAATCTCAGTGTTTGCTGACAATACATTAATAAGTAGGGCAATAAATTCACAGCATGATATAGAAACGTTACAAGAAGGCCTGAATAAAACAATGGGGTGGGCAACTAAATGGCAAATGAGGTTTAATGTTGATTAATGTAAAGTAATGCACTTGGGGGCTAAAAATATAAATGAAAGTTACTCATAAGGGAGAGAACCTCTGGGTGAATCCAGGATGGAGAAAGATCCGGGAGTCCTGGCATGCAATGTCAAGCTGCAGCAAGCAAAGCTAGCAGACAATTAGCATGCATTAAAAAGGGAATTTATTCCAGAGAAAAAACAATAGTCCTGACAATTTTTGAAACTCTGGTACAGCCACATCTGGAGTATTCCATCCAGTTCTGGTAACCAATCCTCAGGAAGGATGTGCTGGAGGCCAGAGAAGGGCAACAAAATGAATAAGGGGAATGGAGGACCTCAGTTATGAGAATTGACTGCAAGCACTAAGTTTATTCTCCCTGGAGAAAAGACGTTTATGAGGACATAAGGTAGCGATATGCAAATACCTCAATGATAATCCAAGCATAGGTAAAAAAAACTATTCAGTCTGAGGGAGTGTTAGAAGACACATGGCCACTCAATGAAATTGGAGTAGAAGCAGTTTAACCTTTGTTGCTGATTGCAGTTTTATGAATGGATAAACTAAATGGTCAGATTTGGTCAGTTTGCCTTGTTTACCCTAACATCCATCAGCTGCAGCTGGAATTCATTAGCTAAGAGGCAGTATTACAACTTGCTCCTTGGCTTGTTTTAAATATATCAAATTATATTACTTAGTTTTTGTATACAAAATGGGCATGAGATGCCCTCCCATAGCAGACCAATATCATAGGTAGGAATCTGGTATAGATTCTTAGGGGGGACCCCGTACAAAAAAAATGGCATGGGGCCTCCCCCCAAATTAATACCAGACCCTTAACCAGGTCTGGCTGGCCAGGAAATTGGAGGAGCAGTGAAAGGCAGTCCCTCTCTTATACTATACCAGGACACATGCCTTCCATTTTCTTTGAATTCTACCGCCCTGTCAAATAAAAATGCTTTATTAGTAGACATGGGCCAAACACCTCCCTGTTCGGTTCACATCAGAACTCCCGAACAGATGAAATGTTCTAGCCCAAACAGCAAACCCCATTGAAGTCTATGGAATCCGAACAGAAAAAATCAAAAGTGCCCATTTTGAAGGCTCCTATGCAAGTAATTGGAAATGCAATGGATATGGGGGTCTAAGTACTGCCCTGGGAGATATGAATCAATGCAATTTTATTTTTAAAACAATAATTTTTTAGTGATTTTAATAATGCTTAAAGTGCAATAATAAAACAATGAACATGAGGTATTTCTTTAAATATAGTGCCTGGGGGGGTCCACTTAGTCTGCCTGTAAAGTGGTGCATCTGTGGCATATATATAACATGCTGCAGCAAAAATGACATTTGTAAATAAAAAAATCCCATTCATAATGACTTGCCGTTGCAATTGCCAGCACCCGGGTATTGAGAAAATAAAGAACAAAACGACATGCTCTCCCCAATCCTTACCAGGCCATTTAGGTCTGGTAAGGATCTTGTAGGGAAACCCACGACAAAATAATAATAAAAAAATGTCTAGAGGTCCCCCCAAAATCCATACAAGACCCTTATCTGGGCATGCAGCCTGGCAGGTCAGGAAATGGGGTTAGATCCCCTACTCCTGAACCATACCAGGCCACATGCCCTCAACATGGGGGAGTGGGCACTCTCCATGTTGATGGGGACAAGAGCTTTATCCCCAAACCTGTGGCCAGTGGTTTTGGGGGGCTGTAGGCAGGGGGCTTATCTGAGTCTGGAATCCTCCTTTAACATATCCCCTCCCCCATGTGAATGAGTATCAGGTACATAGTGCCCCTACCCATTCACCAGAAAAGTGTGCAAAAAAAATAAAAACAGGAGACAAGTTTTTGACAAATCTTTTATTAAAAAAATAAAAAAGTGTCCCTTAATGTAAATCCATTATCAATCACGCCACCGGCCAGACCCAAAAAAAAAAAACAACTCTCCGCCTTCTGGGATGCCTGGCCACTGAATGCCTCTTCTGCACTTTGACAATTCTTATATAGTTAAGAACAGGGCCACCTGGCAACATCCCCTGGTGGCCCCACCCCCTTATGACATTAATGGGCCAGCATTCACCGATCCGTGTCATTACAAGGGGGTGGGGCCACCAGGTGATGTTGCCAGGTGGCCCCACCCTTACCTATGTAGCACTATTTTTCTCTCTCTCTGCGGCTACTGAGGTATGATGGCGCCACCTGTATAGTATTTAGGAGCAGAGTCTTCTTAATCAGTGTGATCAGGACAAGATCTTTAACAAGCACAGTGCTTCCACTCGGGGCTTGTGAATAACAAGTGAAATCCCAATTGAGAAATATATCTTCACATAGACAGTAATCCACACAGCATTGTATTTTAAAGTCCATGTATTGAAGAAATAACATTCAGTGAACCATCCAACATAAAGTATTTTCCAAACAGGAACATGAAATCATTTACAGTCTATATGTATGTCTCAGTGAGGTGAATCTGCAGAACTTAAACATTCTGTGTTCTCTTAACAGGAATTCACTCTTCTCTCTCCACATGTCTCTCTCTCCACCCACATACCCACAAAACCCCTTGCCATACTCTACTCTTCTTGATGACCTCATCCTTGGTGAGAGAGAGAGCATAGCAACCATATTGGAAAAGGGCAAACAAACACTGCATAACAAGAGTATACACTTGGTAAATGGGCAAAGAAATGATCACATCACTACACCTATATAAGAACTGTCAGCACAGAGGAAGCATTCATCAGGCAACAGTCACAGAGAGCGGAGTGTTTTTTTTAAGGTCCGTCGGGCAACGAGCGGCGTGATTGACAATGGATTTACATTGAAGGACACTATTCTTAAATTTTTTAATACACTTTCTGGTGAAAGGTAGAAGTACTATGTACCTGATACTCATTCACATGGGGGGGGGGGGGAATGAACTGGGTGCCTCCTTGTTAAAGGGAGCTTCCAGATTCCGAAAAGCTCCCCGAACCGGAGATCCCCACAATCACGGACCACGCTTGTGGGGATGAGGCCCTTGTTCCCATGTTGAGTGCATGTGGCCTGGTATGGTTCAGGAGGGGTGGTGCTTGCTCACCCCCCACCTTTCCTGACCTGCCATGTTGCATGCAATTTTTTTTTAATTTTGGCATGGGTATGGACTGGGAAAACCCATTGGCAACTGATGACTCATGTTGCTAAGGACTCTGCGGTCGCCTTTCTGGCCCTGCTCCTTAACAACCAGCTTACACTGTGCCCTGATTGAGCAACGGTTTTACCAATCAAGGTGCAGAATGCACTGTGCAGCGCTCAGTGCACTGCAGGGTGTTCGTCAGGGAGAACATCTGGCGAACACCCTGCAAATTCAGGTGTTCGGCGAAATGGCGAACAGGCAAATGTTTGTCCCAAACTCATGCTCGGGTCGAACCATTTGCCCAATACTGCTTATTAGCCAAAATGTTACACTGATTCTACAGTTGGTGGTCAGAGCTTATGGTCAAAGTCAAAAAGGGGAAACTTCCATATCAAATTAACTGGTCTCAGATCGATCATAAAATCTTTTCTGGAAAAGAAGGCAGAGCAATTTTAATTTTTATTTTCTACAATGTTTTCATCAATTGGGCACACTATTGCTTAATGATTTATTAAACTATTTAGAAAAATTGAATTAACTACGGTATTTGAAATAAAAGGAAGAAAGTGATATTTCTTAGATGTTTATATGGCATGCGTGTGAACTCAGATTTGTAGTTTGTATAATTAAAATCTGTTTTACTAACTAAAACTTCTGTCAGTGTATTTCATAGGAACATTAAAATATATTCAATATACTTTAGATCCCTGTTAACAGATACAAAAGGTCTAACACAATGTAAAGAAATTCTTTGCACTTCCCTTCCTTAACCACTTCAGCCTCGGACCAATAAATACCTTAAGGACCAGAGGTGTTTTTGCAATTTCGCACTGCGCTGCTTTAACTGGTAATTGCGCGGTCATGCAATATTGCACCCAAACGAAATTTGCGTCCTTTTCTTCCCACAAATAGAGCTTTCTTTTGATGGTATTTGATTGCCTCTGCGATTTTTATTTTTTGCGATATAAATGGAAAAAGAGCGAAAATTTTGAAAAAAAATGATATTTTCTTCTTTTTGTTATAAGAAAAATCGAATAAACTAAATTTTAGTCATACATTGAGGGCAAAATTTATTCAGCCACATGTCTTTAGTAAAAAAAATGTCAATAAGCGTATATTTTTTGGTTTGCGCAAAAGTTATAGCGTCTACAAACTAGAGTACATTTTCTGGAATTTACACAGCTTTTAATTTATGACTGCCTATCTCATTTCTTGAGGTGCTAAAATGGCAGGGCAGTACAAACCCCCCCCCAAATGACCCCATTTTGGAAAGTAGACACCCCAAGGAAACTGCTGATGGGTATGTTGAGCCCATTGAATATTTATTTTTTTTGTCCTAAGGGATTGAATAATGACAAAAAAAAAAAAAAAAAAGTACAAAAAGTTGTCACTAAATGATATATTGCTCACACATGCCATGGTTATATGTGGAATTGCACCCCAAAATATATTCCGCTACTTCTCCCGAGTACGGGGATACCACATGTGTGGGACTTTTTGGGAGTATAGTCGCGCACGGCATCCCGAAAACCAATCACCACCTTCAGGATTTCTAAGGGTGCAAATTTTTGATTTTACCCCTCACTACCTATCACAGTTTCGAAGGCCATAAAAAGCCAAAATAGCACAAAACCCCCCAAAATGACCCCATTTTGGAAAGTAGACACCCCAAGCTATTTACTGAGAGGCATGTTGAGTCCATGGAATATTTTATATTTTGCCACAAGTTGCGGGAATATTACAAACTTTTTTTTTTTTGCACAAAGTTGTCACTAAATGATATATTGCTCACACATGCTATGGGCATATGTGAAATGACACCCCAAAATACATTCTGCTGCTTCTCCTGAGTACAGGGATACCACATGTGTGGGACTTTTTGGGAGCCTAGCCGCGTACGGGACCCCGAAATCCAAGCCCCGCCTTCAGGATTTCTAAGGGCATAATTTTTTTATTTTACTCCTCACTACCTATCACTACCTATCACAGTTTTGACGGCCATAAAATGCCAAGATGGCACAAAACCCCCCCAAATGACCCCATTTTGGAAAGTAGACACCCCAAGGAAACTGCTGATGGGTATGTTGAGCCCATTGAATATTTATTTTTTTTGTCCTAAGGGATTGAATAATGACTAAAAAAAAAAAAAAAAAAAAAATGTACAAAAAGTTGTCACTAAATGATATATTGCTCACACATGCCATGGTTATATGTGGAATTGCACCCCAAAATATATTCCGCTACTTCTCCCGAGTACGGGGATACCACATGTGTGGGACTTTTTGGGAGTATAGTCGCGCACGGCATCCCGAAAACCAATCACCACCTTCAGGATTTCTAAGGGTGCAAATTTTTGATTTTACCCCTCACTACCTATCACAGTTTCGAAGGCCATAAAAAGCCAAAATAGCACAAAACCCCCCAAAATGACCCCATTTTGGAAAGTAGACACCCCAAGCTATTTACTGAGAGGCATGTTGAGTCCATGGAATATTTTATATTTTGCCACAAGTTGCGGGAATATTACAAACTTTTTTTTTTTTGCACAAAGTTGTCACTAAATGATATATTGCTCACACATGCTATGGGCATATGTGAAATGACACCCCAAAATACATTCTGCTGCTTCTCCTGAGTACAGGGATACCACATGTGTGGGACTTTTTGGGAGCCTAGCCGCGTACGGGACCCCGAAATCCAAGCACCGCCTTCAGGATTTCTAAGGGCATAATTTTTTTATTTTACTCCTCACTACCTATCACTACCTATCACAGTTTTGACGGCCATAAAATGCCAAGATGGCACAAAACCCCCCCAAATGACCCCATTTTGGAAAGTAGACACCCCAAGGAAACTGCTGATGGGTATGTTGAGCCCATTGAATATTTATTTTTTTTGTCCTAAGGGATTGAATAATGACTAAAAAAAAAAAAAAAAAAAAAATGTACAAAAAGTTGTCACTAAATGATATATTGCTCACACATGCCATGGTTATATGTGGAATTGCACCCCAAAATATATTCGGCTACTTCTCCCGAGTATGGGGATACCACATGTGTGGGACTTTTTGGGAGTCTAGTCGCGTACGGCACCCCGAAAACCAATCACCACCTTCAGGATTTCTAAGGGTGCAAAGGCCATAAAATGCCAAAATAGCACAAAATCCCCCCAAATTACCCCATTTTGGAAAGTAGACACCCCAAGCTATTTACTGAGAGTCATGTTGTCTGAACGAAAAAAAAGAGATTGATCGGTGGGTATGCCCACCATTAGATACCTCCCTTCATCCACCCACTTCTAATGATGGACATACATGCACCATTTATATATGCCGAAGCATGGGGGCATCCTCCCGCAAAAAAGTTATGCCGCGTACATACGTTCAAACTTTTCCATGGGCAAGCCCCCTGTCGGAATTTTGACCGTATGTACGCGGCATTAGGAGCAAAATCACTCCTCCACCCCTTATGCCCCCATGCTTCGGCATATATGCTCTTTTTTAACTGTGGTGGTGAAATCACCGCCTACAGCACTGGAGTCACGGCTTTATGTATCGTGGGAGCAAACGCTGTTGCTGTCAAGATAAATAAATCCGCGCTGCAGCTGAATGGCGTACCTGCTAAGCAAATTATGGTTAACGTTAAAACAAAGTAACATCCCAGTAAAACCTTACCATACCATACCTGCAAAGCAATTGCCAAAAAAAACAGTAAAAAATAAAACATTTTTTAACACAACCTGTGCCTAAAATATATATATGCCGAAGCATGGGGGCATCCTCCCGCAAAAAAGTTATGCCGCGTACATACGTTCAAACTTTTCCATGGGCAAGCCCCCTGTCGGAATTTTGACCGTATGTACGTGGCATTAGGAGCAAAATCACTCCTCCACCCCTTATGCCCCCATGCTTCGGCATATATGCTCTTTTTTAACTGTGGTGGTGAAATCACCGCCTACAGCACTGGAGTCACGGCTTTATGTATCGTGGGAGCAAACGCTGTTGCTGTCAAGATAAATAAATCCGCGCTGCAGCTGAATGGCGTACCTGCTAAGCAAATTATGGTTAACGTTAAAACAAAGTAACATCCCAGTAAAACCTTACCATACCATACCTGCAAAGCAATTGCCAAAAAAAACAGTAAAAAATAAAACATTTTTTAACACAACCTGTGCCTAAAATATATATATGCCGAAGCATGGGGGCATCCTCCCGCAAAAAAGTTATGCTGCGTACATACGTTCAAACTTTTCCACGGGCAAGCCCTCCGTCGGAATTTTGACCGTATGTACGCGGCATTAGGAGCAAAATCGCTCCTCCACCCCTTATGCCCCCATGCTTCGGCATATATGCTCTTTTTTAACTGTGGTGGTGAAATCACCTCCTACAGCACTGGAGTCGCGGCTTTATGTATCGTGGGAGCAAACGCTGTTGCTGTCAAGATAAATAAATCCACGCTGCAGCTGAATGGCGTACCTGAAAACATGAAAAATGGTTAACAATAACACAGTAAACAGTAAAGTATAAAAAATTTGAGAGAAGAGAGAGAGAGAGAGAGAGAGAGAGAGAGAACAATAAAACGACAACTATTTTTGGTTTTTATATTTTATATTTTTTTTGGTTTTTTTATTTTACTTTTTTTTTTTTTTTTTTTTTTTTATACACTTTTTTTTGAACTGTAAACTGTAACTGTAACGGTTCGGGTCTCTCAAAATGCGATGGCATCTTGGGAGACCCTGTGTTAGTGTGCCTAGCCTGTGAAATGCTGTACCCTACGCTAATACTTCACTCGTTCATGGTAGCGTTCAAAACACTCACCCTGACAAAGACCAGGCTGGCCAGGACAGCGTGGACAATAAGAACGGGTGTCACGCCTATATCCGCGCTTGCTACAGACACGACATCTTTTTTGGGGGGCTCGTTGGGTAGGGGTACTCGGGAGGACATAAGAATAATGCCTCTCATACAGCCGGCTTACTGCATTTGGTTGGGAATGGTGAGGTACAGAACCGTCTGGAAACAGAAGCTCTGTGACAACCTCTCTTTGGAAGAAAAGAAAGGTTAATGTTCCGCCTGAAGCTTTGTATAGCACAAAAGCATTCAGCAAAGCCAATTGAAATAAGTAAGCAGACACTTTTTTGTACCAGCGTCTGGTCTTACGGGAAGTTAGATACGGCGCTAACATCTGGTCATTGAGGTCCACCCCTCCCATATTTTTGTTATATTCGTGGACACAGAGGGGTTTCTCCACAATACCAGTCGCCGTAGAAATTTGGACCGTCGTGTCTGCATGAAGGGAGGTAAGAACGAAAACATTCTTATTATGCCTCCACTTCATAGCGAGCAAATTATTACACCGATAGCAGGCTCTCTCCCCCAGCCTAAGACGGGAATCTACAAGCCGCTGGGGAAAGCCCCGGCGATTAGGTCGCACGGTGCCACATGCTCCAATCTGATTATCAAATAAATGACTAAACAGTGGCACGCTGGTGTAATAGTTGTCCACGTACAAGTGGTACCCCTTTCCGAATAAGGGTGACACCAATTTCCACACTATCTTGCCAGCGCTTCCTATGTAATCAGGGCAGTTCTCCGGCTCTACGTAACTATCTTTACCCCCTCATAAACCATAAAGCTCCATGCATAGCCTGTGGCCCTGTCACAGCACTTATAGAGCTTGACCCCGTACCTGGTACGCTTGTTGGGAATGTACTGTTTGAATGACAAGCGACCAGTAAACTTAACCAGGGACTCATCAACGCAGACAACTTTTTGGGGAATAAACAAGTCTGCAAAACGTTGGTTGAAGTGGTTTATGAGGGGCCGAATTTTGTAGAGCCGATCGTATTCAGGGTCTCCACGTGGACGACAAAGTTCATTGTCACTGAAGTGCAAGAACCGCAAGATCTGCTCGTATCGTGCCCTGGGCATGGAGTTAGAGAACAGGGGCATGTGGTCAGCCGGATGCGTGGACCAATAAGCCCGCATCCGCATAAATTTGTGTGTGCCCATGTTGAGGGAAAGGCCCAAAAACGTCTTAAATTCGGAAACCGTAACTGGTTTCCAATCTCTGGCAAGAGACGGCAACTGGGGATTAGCGGCGATGCGTTGACCAGCATATAAATTGGTTTGGTCCACAATAGATCTATAGAGATCTTCCGTGAGATACAGAGAATAAAAATCGAGTGGCGTAAAATCATCTGTATCCACCTGAATACCGGGTTGGGCAGTGAATGGGGGAAGTACGGGTTCTGCAGAAGTGGTGGGCACCCAATTGGGATAGGCGAATTCTGCAGGAAGGGCACTATGGGTACGACGGGCCTGTCTTTGTCTTCTTCTTCTTGGTGGCAGCGGGACACTACTTGTGCTTGCCACCTCGCCAGCTTGAACTGCACTTATGGGACTCGCCACGTCACCACGTGATACTGCAGTGCTGGATGTACGCCCAGGGTGTACTAGGCCGCTGGTGCTTGCCAGTTCACCAAAAGGATGAGCGGCGCTAGTACTGGCTCTATACTCCATACGAGGGACTTCCGGTTCCTGCACCTCAACAACATCAGAAAATCGGGGTCGGGTACGCCTGACAATAGCAGGGACCTCTTCTTCGTCGTCAGAGCTATCTGACATGGAGGCGCTGTCCTCTACAGGTTCGTATTCTGAGCCTGATTCTGACAGATCAGTGTCTTCCTCTTCACTATCTGTCATGCTCAGAAACGTGTAGGCCTCTTCACTAGTGTACCTTCGCTTTGCCATTTTGGGCTCTAAATTTAGGGGTACAGTAGTGAGACTCACAGGTAAAAAAGCACCTAGCCTGTCAGCGACTGTATAAAACGCTACCAAAAAAAACTGTTAGCGATCGCAGGGATCAGGCCTGACTCTGCGAACGCTGCAGTTATGTGTGTTGTGTTTTGTAAGTGACAGTGATCGATCGATACTGCACTTGGGTGGGCTGGGCTGGGCTGGGCTGGGCAGAGGGGCAAAACGCAGATGCTAGCAGGTATCTGGGCTGATCCTGCTAACAATGCGTTTTTTTAGAACCCTAAATTGCTGGGCACGCTAGTATAGATCTGATCAGATCAGATATTGATCTGTTCGGATACTATACCACTAAGGGAGGTGTATGCTTTGCGCGTGGGTGTTAGCGGTGCTGGCACTAACCTAGCACTGCCTGGGGCGACGCAGACCCTTTCTGACCCTAAAACCAAATTTATATCACCCGCCGGGTGATCAGGGGGTTAAACCTTTATTAGGTAATAAATGGCGGGTGCCCTGATGCTATAAAAAGCGAACTACCAAACCAGCGTCACCCGTAACACTTATACGGTGATCACTGGTGAAAGGGTTAACTAAGGGCAATCAGGGGTTAAAACCTTTATTGGGTATTTATATGGGGGTACCTGAAGCTTTATAAAAAGCTGACGGGGAACCTAAATAACTAAATAACTAACTGGCTAACCAGCGTCACCAGTGACACTTATGCAGCGATCGCTGGTGAAAGGGTTAACTCTAGGGGCAATCAAAGGGTTAAAACCTTTATTAGGTTATATATCGGGGTACCTAACGGTATAAAAACCTGGCGTTGAACCTAAAAAAAAACTAGCTTCCTAGCGGGACCAGTGACACTATTGCAGCGATCAGAAAAACGATCGCTTAGTGACACTGGTAAAAGAGGGTGAAAGGGTTAACTGGGAGGGCAATCAAAGGGTTAAACCTTTATTAGGGGGGGGTAGGGGGCTACCCTGGACCTAAAGGGGCCTAACACTAGCTGCCCTGACACTTTTTACAGTCACAACTGACACTAAATGTAGTGATCAATAAATAAATGAACACTGCATTAGTGACACTGTGACTGGGGGGGGGCGGGGGGCCGATCGGGGGGGTGATCGGGGGGTGACTGGGGTGAAATGTGTGCCTGTGTGTACCTATGTGTCAGTGGACTGTTGGTGCACTTACTTGCGTCTTCACTCCTCGCTGTCCGGTTCAAAAAGACCGCCACGAGGAGTGTGACATCACTTCCTCCTCCTGTGTTTACATTTTCACAGGGGAGGAAGTTCGTCACTGGCCAGGAGCGATCGAGAGGGGATGGGCGGAAACCAACGGCCATCCCCTCATCGCCGATCGCTCCGGCACCGAAAGGGACCGCCGTATCTAGCGGGAGGGGGTCCGATCGGACCCCCCACCCGCTAGAAGGCAATCACGTACATTTACGTGATTATGCCTGCCTGTGCCATTGTGTTGACGTACATTGGCAATACGGCGGTCCCGAAGTGGTTAAACCTTGCAAGAAATGTGTGCTGAAAAAAATATGTAGGTTGCTATTGCTGGCTATAAAAAATAATGTTAGTTACTTTGCTGTATCTGACTTAAACATGTTTTAAGTCACTGATCTGAAACAAGCGAAAAGAAAATTAGGTATTAAAGCCTTTGGGTAAATATGACAGCCAGGCAACTGATGTGTTTAAGAGAGGTTAGCAACTGTAGCCTGCTTATTTCTCCCAGCACAGTTTTAATTTATGCTCGGAGAGCAACTTAGCAAAGGTGAGCCATACCTGAAGGTAGAAACAAACCACATCAGTTAAAAATTCACCACAAATCAGTCAATGGCCATTTACATGATTAAAGTAAAAACTGCAAAAATCTTTATGCATACTGTACAGGAAGAGATGTCAAAGATATTTGCAATGGCAGGAAATAGAACTAAAAGTAATGATGCATACTGTATATAGATACTGTATATACAGTATATTGTAAGTGACAAGCTCAGCTGATATTGTCAGCAGTAAGACATGCACATGACAGCAGAAACCAACTAGATGCAGGTCTGTTCCTGACTGACAGGACACCTCTAATGTGTTTCCAAAAGCAACAGGGAGCACATGTAGCTTTTTGTCCGCCTTTTCACAGAGCAGCAGTCTTCCATAGCACAAAGAGAAAAAGAAAGATCCCTGAGTATCAGTCAACTCACATATATAAAGGCCTGTTCACAGCTGAGATTAAAAAGGTGGTCTGGCTATCGGTTAAGATGTGAACGTAGGAAATAAGGCTTTATCATATCCAAGATCTAGAAAACATCCACTTTTAACACAAGAAATAGCTCATCACCCTATCCTCATGACTTCTATACTCTGCTCCTTCAGGTAACCATTGACTCTAATCATCTCTGAAGCACTAAGCTATGTTGCATGCCTGAAAGCTGCATATTCCTTGCTGTTGCCCTTGGTAGCCACTGACTCCACTCATCTCTGAACCAGTAAGCTACTTTTCATGACTGAAAGCAACATCTGCCTTGCTGTTGACTTTGATAATCACTCATTGCATTCACATTCAAACCCTAATGTGTATGACTATAAGTTACATCTGCCATACTAAGACTTATTATAACTACTGCCAACCACCAACTCACTCCTCCTCAATAAACTCCACTCCCTTGGCCTCTGAGATTCTGCTCCTTCCTGATTCTTCTCCTACCTATTTCAACACACCTTCAGTGTCATATACAAATCTATCTCATTTGTTCCTCTTTCTGTTGGGGTACCCATGTCTCTGTCCTTAAGTCCCTCATATTTTCTTTCTACACTTCTTCCCTGAGCTAATTGATAATGTAATAACTAATGACACCCAGATATATCTCCCTGATCCCCAGCTCGCCCTCTCTGCCTTTTTACCCATCAAAAATATATACTGAGTGACATATCAGTATGGATGTCACACTATTTCCTAAAACCTAATATGTCTAAAACTGAGCTTGTAATAATTCTTCCTCCTCAATTCCCCCTAATGACTTTACCTTAGATGAATAACACAATTTGTGGTGCCTCCACACACACAGCAGCGTGCTGTGTGTAACCCTGGACTCTGACTTCTCTGACTTCTCCTTTGGGTTCTACAGCCAATCACTGGCTAAATTTTGCAGTGTTAAACTCTGAAATATTTCCAGAAGTAACCTCTTCCTAATTAACAGCACCACAAAACAACATATTCACTACTTAGTTAACTCCCACCTTCACTACTGCAATTCCCTTCTCACCTACCTACCTTAACACAGGCTATTCCCTCTACAGTATATTATGAATGCTGCTCCTAAATTTACACGCCTTACTGACCAATCCACGGCTGCTAATCTCTGCCAATCCCTTCACTGACTCCCACTAGCCCAACATATACATTTCAATATACTAACCACAATATCCAAAGCCAACCACAACATTGGTACAGCTACATAACCAACGTCATCTAGAGGTATCATCCTAATTGTACATTTCACTCCTTCCAAGACACCATGCTCTCTAGCTCCCTTGTTGCAAACCTACAATGCCCATAGGACTTCAACAGAACCTCAGTCATCCTCTGGGACTCCCTACCCCAGTATATATGGTTAGTTCCTACCTTGTTTTCAAGGTGACCTATATATATATATATATATATATATATATATATATATATATATATATATATATATATATATATATATATATATATATATATATATATATATATATATATATACACACATTATATATATATATATATATATATATATATATATATATATATATATATATATATATATATACACATAGTCCCAAGGCCACTGCACTCTATGTAAGAGGTAAATGCCCAATTAAGAGATTGGCAGAAAAAAATAAATAAACATATTTTGGGGTGGCTAGCAGAGCCAAGTGTATCAGCAGTGATCAGCAATAAAATACAGGTACTACATCTAAAGTTGTCTCAATGTCAGGTCAGTCATAGCCAAAAACACCTTTTCAATAAGATATATATATATATTGTAAGTGGAAGTTATAGAGACAGGAGAGGGGACCCATATACTGTTTGTTACCTTCACCTTCTCGGGTGTGTTTGTCTGAAGCTAGTATAATTGTGCACATTTTGGAACTGCTGGTGTATAAAACTTCAAAGATTTCCTCCTATTGTTTTTTATGTCAGTTGCAAGGAGTAAATTACAATATTTTTTTAGAATTGTTGCATTGATTATCTTTGTTTTAAGCACAGTTCCCCTTTTTAGGACATACAAAGCAAGTCATATTTCAAATTCCATTTCAGTTTTCACTTCAGAGGTGATGTAAAAAAGCAATTGCAGGTTGGTGAAGCATGAATAAATCAGGTAAATCAACTATTTGCTATATTTTTATCCACCTGAATATTTGATTGATGATCCATCTAAGATGAGAATCACACAATTTAAGAATCCATACAATTGTTATATATTCAGAGGAATTTAGATAATTGAAAATAAATTGCTTCCCATCTGTTTTTAAAACTTACTCACTGATCGTTACTGTTTCCATACATATATATTAGTTGTTAAGGAGCAGTTGTATGTCTTTATTGTAATCATGTGACAACACCTACAGTGGAGGTGGCTATAGCTGTAGCTATAGCTGGGGACACAATATTGCATAGCAAAACCAGCCAGTTGTAGTGGATATCTGACTTCCTCCACACGTGCACCTACAAGGGGTGAGTAATCAATTCAAGTTGGACTTTGTTCACAAACAAAAATAATTATTCATAATGAAGATTTCTTACAATGTCCTTAGCTATAATGGTGTCCACCAGGGGAGTTGCTATGTCTACAAAAGATCTGGGGCTAGAGCCTATAGCAGTGTAAGAAAGAAAGCCATACGCTTGGGTGGGCATACACATGTATATACAGTAATATACGTGTGTGTATGTGTGCATATCCCCAGAGAGCCCCCCTCACATCAGGGTCCACAGAGAGCCCTCCCTTACATCAGAGTCCCCAGAGAGCCTTCCCCCTTGCATCAGGGTCCCCAGAGAGCCTCCCCCTTGCGTGAGGGCCCCAGAGAGCCTCTCCCTTAAAACCAGGGTCCCCAGAGAGCCCCCTTGCATCAGGGCCTACAGAGAGCCTCCCCTCCCCTTGGGGACCCCTGCAGAGACTCGAGGCTATGGGCCCCAGATTTGAGGCTATAGCCCCAAAAGCCACCCCCTAGCAATGCCACTGGTGTCCACTCAGGTCTCACTCCCTTTCAATAAAACCAGCCACTTATTTATCACAAAAAGCGCTAGTGCTTTCAGAGATACTGGCCACTGCTGTTGTTGCCAACCAACTCATAAGTCTGTTGGTTAAACCACACCACCAAGGGAATAATATCAAAATGCACAATGGCTTAGTGGTTAGCACCTCTGCCTTGCAGCACTGGGATCATTGGCTCTACCAGCATGGAGTTTTTCTTTTTCTTCCTGGGCTTGCATGGGTTTAATCCAGGTACTCTGATTTCGTCCCATACTCCAAAGACATAGGTAGGTTTATTATCTCCTGTCTAAATTGACCCTAGTATGTTTTTGCATACATGTGAAGTAAGGACCTTTAACAGTAAGCTCCTTAAGGGCAGGGACTGATGTGAATGTACAATATATTGTATTTCAGATAGGAAAAACGTAATTTTTCTTCTGATGACAGGAAAACTTATAGTTGCCTAAAATTTAGCAATGCCTTCAGCCTCTTCAACCATTTTAGACCAATGGTCTAAAATAAGATAAAAAACAATGTTTTAGATGAAAACTGATGATAATTTATTGCAGACCTATTGGATAGCTTTTTAGGGATACCACTACATGCTTGTATGAATGTCATTAGGTGCAAAATCTGCTTATTCCAGGATATTAGCTGAAATGTATCAAGTAATCATAGAATTGTTTCCAGATGTATGTGCGCTTGTATTTAAACTTTCCACTTCTTTTCTGCTGCTATTTCTATGTAATAGTCACAGATCTCTGACATTGTGGCAGTCAGCATTTACACACTGATGGTTGCTATGGTATCCATTAACCCCGTGTAAAGAAATGTTAAGCATCTCTAGATACGTCTGGGTGAAAGAACTGCCCAAGGTTAGGTTCTTTTTTGTGTGTCCCCAGAGATCTCCTGTTGTTTCGTGCACTATAGATAATATAGCAATGATTCTCATTTATTTAAGGATTCCATTTGTTTTAAGAAGTAAGCTGTGCAGTACATGTAAAACACACAGAGAAATGGCAAATCTTCTACATAACAATTTCTAGCATATGCAGCCTAAGTAAAGCATATAAAATAAACATTATGACAAGTACTATTCATTATCTCTTAAATATGACGTTCAAAAGTGATCGCAGTCTCAGAAAACAGTTGCTCCTTTGAGTATGGAAGGCTTTTAAGGATTTATTATTCTTCAGCTAGTACAAAGAGCAGTATATAATAGTGCCACTTCACAGACCTGCATATGGTATCTTATTTCATTATACTGTATATGGCAAAGCTTTGCAGAAAATATTACAGTTAGCTTCAAGCAATTTCATGAAGAGAAATTAACTCTACTTTACTTCATAAGAATAAAGGATCATATGGGGCTTCTGTGAGTTCAAATAAAAGAAAGAGAGAGAGGAGGAAATAAAAGATATAGGACAGACAAAATAATTTAATGATATTATAAGAAAAAATAATAATGCCTAGATATTTTAGGTAGGTCTCTGTATTATATATTAATATTAGGGATGAGCCAAACAACCCTTGGTCGGTTCGCATCAGAACTTTCAAACGGACCAAAAATTCGTACGAACTTTTGAACCCCATTGAAGTCTACGGGACTCGAATGTTCGAAATAAAAAGTGCTAATTTTAATGGCTAATATGCAAGATATTGTCCTAAAAAGGGTTTGGGGACCCGACTCCTGCCCCAGGGGATGTGGATCAATGCCAAAAAACTTTTAAAAAACTGCTGTTTTTTCGGGAGCACTGATTTTAATGATGATTAAAGTGAAAAAAAGTGAAATATTCCTTTAAAATATCGTGCCTGGGGGGTGTCTACAGTATTCCTGTGAAGTGGCATGTGTTTCCCGTGTTTAGAACATTCCCTGCACAAAATGACATTTAACGGAAAAAAAGTCATTTAAAACTGCTTGCGGTTTTCATGTAATATCTGGTCCTGGCAATACGGATGAAAATCATTGAGAAAAAAATGGCATGGGTAGCCACTACCCCATTACCAGCTCCTTTGGGTTTTGTACGGATATTAAGGGGAACCCGTACCCAAATTAAAAAATGAAAGGCGTCGGGCAACCAGGCCCTATATACTCAGAACAGCAGTATACAGACGGTGCAAACCAGATAGGGACTGTGTAGGTTTGTTGTGTTAAGTAGAATCTGTTTGTAATTTTGAACTGGTACATTTTTAAAGTGTAGCTCCAGTTAAAAAAATCTATTTTTAAGCTTTTTGGAAAACATAGGGAAGGGTTATCACCCCTGTTTTTTTAATCTCCCTTCCTGTTGTCTCCTTCCGTTTGCAAGTAGGAGACATTTGTAAGTTGGATATTTGAAAGTAGTGGCCTGCCCTATATGCTCTGCAGAAATGTAGGCCTAAGGTTTTGGTGTTGCCACAACACTGTAAGCCCTCAAAGTGACTCTTGGTGGGCGCTGGAGCACCCTGCTGTGACGATTATATCAAGAATTGTAATTACATGCCATTGTTGAACAGTGGTAGAAAAATTGGGCCTTTGGTGGTTGTGGTGGTGGTGCTGGTGCCACAAAACTATAAGTCCTCACAGTTACTCTTGGTGGGTGCAGAAACGGGCCCTGCTGTGAAATATTATATCAAGAATTGTAATTACATGCCCCGTTGAAAAGGGGCTGACAAATTGGGCCTTAGGCACTGGTGCTGGTGCCACGACACTGCAACCTCTCCCAGATACTGTAGTTGGAGTGCAGGAATGAGCCCTTCTGCAAAGCATTGCATCAAAAATAGTAATTACATGCCCCTGTTAAACAGGGGCTGAAAAATTGGGCCTTAGCCACTGGTGGCGTCATCCAGAACCAAAAATGTTCTTCCAAGCTATCAGCAGGATCATTGAGGAGGAAGAGGATAGTCGGTCAACATAACAGGACAGTCACTCAGCATCAGCATAGGCAGTCTTGAAGGGATGTGACATTTCAAAAAAAAAATATTCGGTTACATCAGCTTCAGGTGCTTGGTAGCTGGTGGTGATCCAAGACTGATTCATCTTTATGAAGGTCAGTCGATCAACCGAGTTGATGGACAGGCGAGCCCTGTGATCGGTTAGCAGCACTGACACGAACACCAAGCTCATACCTAATTAATATAAAACATTGTGCCCACATAGTCCAGGTAGGTCCACATAGTACTTAGTTGCGGCCAATCCAAAGCAGATTGCACAAAGATTGTACTACCAGATTTGAATGTGTATGGTAAGTTTAATATTAATGAAGATTAAGGTGATCCCGTACTTTTGGAATACTGCCTTAAATGTTCTGAACTTATGGGATTTGTATGTTTCTTTGAAATGAAAAACGCCAATTGAGGTCATTCTGATGAATATGGAAGGTCAAGGCTTCATTTTGGCATTTACAACACCATTTTTGTTTTTGTTTTTTAACAGTGTGTGCATGTTTCATTTCTAATCCTGTAATATAAGTACATCATAAAAATAAAAAAAATTGTTATTGCACCATAAAGTGCACATGGCACTGATAGACAGCCCACATGTCTTGGCTATGCAACCTTTAAAAAAGTCACTAAACCTAAAGATTGTTATCAACAGGCATTATTGGTTGAATGCATATGTCACGTACCTGGTGGAAGGAGCCCAAAGTGCAGGGAGCGGCCTCTCGTGGACCTCTGGCTCGAGATCCCCTGAGAGTGAGAACAGGGACTCTAGAGATCAGAGGGCACAAGTGCCAAGTCCGTGATGGTTGGTAGGCCCTGGAGCTGGACTGCAGAGGATGGTAACGGAACAGCTGAGAGGAGGTCAGCGGCTGGCAGCAGGTGCGGGACTGGAGCACAGGAACGGCTGGCTACAGGCAGCGGTGGTCACAGGAAACAACTGGATCAGCAGGCAAACAGAAGGGTCAAACACAGGCCGGGTCGTCAACAGGCAGGCAGCAGAGGTACCGAAGGAGAAGGCAGGAGCGTGGTCAGGAGGTCCGAAGGTCAGGGCTGGCAGCAAGCAGGAGTAAACAGGAACAAGCCGGGTGGATCAGAGGCAGGAACAATCAGGTTACACAGAGACAAACTCACGGGAACGCTGTAGACCGGACAGCACCGGGAGACTGCAACAGGTTCCTTAAATAGCCCTTTGGGCGCCAAGAACGGTCGCACGGTCAGTCTGAGCGTGCCCGTGCAAGATCGTGCAGCCGTTCGTGCGCCCGCGCACCCGCGTGCGCCCGTTCGAGCCCTTGCGCACCCGCGTGCGCTCGTTCACCATACCGCGCACCCGCGTGCGCTCGTTCACCATACCGCGCACCCGCGTGCGCCCGTTCGTACCTAAGCGTTCGTCAGCGCCAACGCGCGCCCATGGGTACCTATTGGCTCTAAACGAAGAGACAACGTGGGCAGGCCTACCACGAGTCACTGGGTTCTGGGAACGACCGTTACATTGCCCCCCCCCAAGGGGCAGCCTCCGGATGCCCAACTGTGCCATTTTCTCCGGGTGAGATCTCTTAAAAGAAAGTATCAGCCTCCTGGCATGGATATTGGACTCAGGCTCCCACGAGTTTTCTTCAGGCCCGTACCCCTTCCATTTCACCAGAAATTGAGTTTGATTGCGTCTTCGCCTGCAATCTATGATAGATTCTACCTCATACTCGACCTCCCCATCAATGATCACGGGTTCTGGTGGAGCCATCTTCCGACTGGCAAAGGGATCAGGGACGGCCGGCTTGAGGAGAGCCACGTGGAAGACAGGGTGAATCCGGAAGGTTTCTGGCAACTTTAGCTCAAACGCCACATCATTCACCTTCTTAACTACAGGAAAAGGGCCCACAAATTTTGGACCCAATTTCTTGGAAGGGCATGCCAACTTCAGGTTTAGAGTGGATAGCCAGACCTGATCCCCGACTTTGAGGTTAAGTTCTCCCCTTCTTCTCTTGTCAAACACCTCCTTGTTGTACTTCTGAGTCTCAGTCATGGTTTCCTGTAGGAGCTTATTATTGGACCTAAAGAAGTCAAGGTTCTTCTGAACTGCAGGAACCGAGCATTCCGGAAACTCGTTAGACAGGAACAAGGGATGGAAACCGTAGTTCGCGAAGAACGGAGATTGTTTCGTAGCCGAATGAACAGAGTTGTTATAAGCGAACTCGGCTAAGGGTAGTAAGGGGGCCCAATCATCCTGGGAGAACGAAGAGAAACAGCGCAGGTACTGTTCCAAAGTTTGGTTAGTTCGCTCAGTTTGTCCATTAGTTTGAGGATGGTAGGCGGAAGAAAAGCACAGATCGATTTTCAAGACTCCACAAAGAGCTCTCCAGAATCTGGATGTGAACTGCACTCCCCGGTCCGAAGTGATATTAGCAGGAATGCCGTGCAGTCTTATAATTTCTTTGATAAAAATCCCGGCTGTTTCCGAGGCGGAAGGGGTGCCCTTCATTGGAAGGAAGTGGGCCATCTTTGATAATCTATCCACAACCACAAAGATTGTGGAAAAGCCTTCGGAAAGAGGAAGTTCTACAATGAAGTCCATTGATAACATCTGCCAAGGTCTATCAGGGACCGGAAGTGGCTTTAGCAAACCCCACGCCCTGGATCTGCTCCCCTTATTCTGAATACAGGTGATACATGCCTCCACATACTTTTTACAGTCCGGCCTTAATTGCGGCCACCAGAATGTCCGTTGGAGTAACTCCGAGGTCTTATGGACTCCGAAATGGCCTGCCAACGAGTGGTCATGACAAGAACTGAGGACGGGGACCCGCACTTCCTGAGGGACAAAGATCTTGTCTTGGTACCAGAGGAGTCCGTCCTTGGCCAGGAGGGTGATGCCGGGTGGCAGAATGGTGCTAGCAGATGCCTGCTTAATCTGGGACAACAAGCTCCCTTGAAGCAAGAGAAAATTTCCTGATGACAGGATGGTGTCCGGATGTGGGGAGGCTTCGGGTTCGTTAAACATACGGGACAAGGCATCCGGCTTCGTATTTTTTGATCCTGGCCGGTAGGTTATATGAAAGAAGAATCTAGAAAAAAAAAGTGCCCATCTGGCCTGACGGGGTTTTAACCTCTTGGCAGACTTCAAGTATTCCAAATTCTTATGGTCCGTGAAGATAAGAATTGGATGGGCTGCTCCCTCCAGCAGATAACGCCATTCTTCAAGGGCCACCTTGATGGCTAATAATTCCCGATCTCCAACATCGTAGTTGCTTTCTGCCTCGGAAAGCTTACGGGAAAAGAATGCCACCGGATGCAAAAGAGATCTTGGTCCATGTCTTTGGGAAAGCACCGCCCCGACCGCTATCTCGGAGGCATCAACCTCCAGGATGTATGGCAAGGTTGGATCGGGATGCTTAAGGATGGAGGCAGAAACGAACAGGTCCTTTAGTGTGGAAAAAGCCTTTTGGGCATCGGGAGACCATTGGAATTTCAAGCCCTGTTTGGTCAGACTAGTAATAGGTGCAATGATGGTGGAGAATCCTTTAATAAATTTCCTGTAAAAGTTCGCAAAACCAATAAACCGCTGCACCCCTTTTCTGTCTGTGGGCGCCGGCCAATCTCGAATGGCTGCGATCTTCTGGGGATCCATCTCGATGCCGTCTACTGAAATGATCATACCAAGAAATTGGATACTGCGTTGCTCAAAGGTGCATTTTTCCGGTTTAGCATATAGTCCATGAAGACGAAGACGGGACAGCACCTTTTTGACGTGTTCCCGATGTTCCGCCAGGGAGGGAGAAAAGATCAGGATGTCATCCAAATACACGATAGCAAATAGGTCCAAAAAATCTCTCAAAACATCGTTTATAAAATGTTGAAACGTGGCGGGGGCGTTACAAAGGCCAAAAGGCATGACCAAGTACTCGAAGTGGCCGAAGCGAGTACGGAAAGCGGTCTTCCATTCATCTCCACTCCGAATACGAACAAGGTTGTAGGCCCCTCTAAGATCCAACTTGGAAAAGATGGCTGCAGACCCCAGCTTTTGGAATAGTTCAGGCACGAGTGGCAGGGGGTAACGATTCTTTATGGTGATTTTATTGAGAGCCCGATAGTCCACACAGGGGCGTAAAGATCGGTCCTTTTTCTCCACGAAAAAGATTCCTGCGCCAGCCGGGGAGGTAGAAGGGCGAATAAATCCCTTTCTCAGACTATCATCCAGATAGGTCTTCAAGGCTACCAACTCTGTCTCTGATAAAGGGAAAATTCTTCCAAAAGGAATCTCTGCACCTGGGAGCAGTTCAATTGGACAATCGTATGGCCTGTGAGGGGGTAAGGCCTCAGCACCCTTCTTGCTGAAAACATCCAAAAAACTGTGGTAGGCTGGGGGCACAGCTTGACGGGCCTCTGCGTCTATCTCTAGACAGAGTAAAGAGGAAGAAGAGGCTTGGTTGGTTTCCGGCAAACAATGTTGGAGACAGTAGGGAGAGAGGAAAGTTACCTTTCCGGTAGTCCAATCAATCTGGGGGTTATGGGCCTTTAGCCAGGGTATGCCTAATATGACAGGAAATAAAGGGGATGTGATGACATCCAAGCTCAGTAATTCTTGGTGGATCCCGGCAATAGTGGTAAGTAACGGCAAGGTTTCTTGAACTACTGGGCCGGATTTGAGAGTTGACCCATCGGCCAGATGTACAGAAAGACCCTTTGCCCTGGGCCGAAGAGGGATCTTATGTCCTGTGGCAAAGGTCAGGTCAATGAATCCGCTGCAGGCTCCCGAATCAATAATTGCGTTGACTCGGATATTCCCTCCTGGGAGCTGCAAAAGAATGGGTAAAGTCAAATGAGAGGGACTACTTGAAAAGTCAACGGTGGGGACAGGGTACATGGAAAGGCACTTACGGAGTTTAGCTGGGCAAGTGCGCACGAAGTGTCCTGGTTCTCCGCAGTATAGGCAGAGATTTCCTGCCCGACGGCGCTGGCGTTCCTCAGGCGTCAAGGAGGGTCTGAGCAGACCCAGCTGCATGGGTTCAGGAAGATCCTGGGGCACTGTGGTAGAACCGGAAGAAGCTGGGTGAGAGGGGTTGGAAACCCGGGGTAGCATCCACACTGGACGAGAGGAGGTAGTGGAGCGTTCCAAACGACGCTCTCTGATGCGTCTGTCAATTTGGATAGACAAGTCCACAAGCGCTTCCAAGGTCTCGGGGGTGCCTACTCGGGCTAACTCGTCCTTCAGGGGTTCTGAAAGTCCCATACGGAACTGGTAGCGGAGTGCTGCATTATTCCAGTCTGTGTCAGCACTCCAACGCCTAAATTCCGTTACATAGTCCTCCACGGGCCTACGGCCTTGTTGCAGCGAATGTAGAGCTGCTTCTGCGGTGGCAGATAATTGTGGATCCTCATAAAGTTGGGACATGGCCAGGAAGAAGGTGCTCAGAGTGTTAAGGGATGGATCCTTCTTCTCCAATAAACGGTGAGCCCAGGATTGGGGTTCGCCAGACAGCAAGGAGATAACGAATCCCACCTTGGTGGATTCGAGGGAGAAGGTCCTAGGTTGAAGCCCAAAGTAAAGCTCACAGGAATTACGGAAAGCTCTGAAACTTCCCCGATGGCCGGAGAATCTCTCGGGAGTAGGTACCCTGGGTTCTGGTGGCAACATCATCACAGAAGGTGCAACAGGAGTCCCGGAGACGGCTGGCGTGGAGGTAGACAGGGCCTGGACGCGTTCTTCCAACTGGCTGTAGCCTTCTTGTAGGCTCTTTACCGCCTGAGTAAGTCCTGCAAGATGGCGGCAGAGCTCGTCCATAGGAGAGGCTCCCTGCGAGGGCTCGGACATGGCTGTCCGGTACTGTCACGTACCTGGTGGAAGGAGCCCAAAGTGCAGGGAGCGGCCTCTCGTGGACCTCTGGCTCGAGATCCCCTGAGAGTGAGAACAGGGACTCTAGAGATCAGAGGGCACAAGTGCCAAGTCCGTGATGGTTGGTAGGCCCTGGAGCTGGACTGCAGAGGATGGTAACGGAACAGCTGAGAGGAGGTCAGCGGCTGGCAGCAGGTGCGGGACTGGAGCACAGGAACGGCTGGCTACAGGCAGCGGTGGTCACAGGAAACAACTGGATCAGCAGGCAAACAGAAGGGTCAAACACAGGCCGGGTCGTCAACAGGCAGGCAGCAGAGGTACCGAAGGAGAAGGCAGGAGCGTGGTCAGGAGGTCCGAAGGTCAGGGCTGGCAGCAAGCAGGAGTAAACAGGAACAAGCCGGGTGGATCAGAGGCAGGAACAATCAGGTTACACAGAGACAAACTCACGGGAACGCTGTAGACCGGACAGCACCGGGAGACTGCAACAGGTTCCTTAAATAGCCCTTTGGGCGCCAAGAACGGTCGCACGGTCAGTCTGAGCGTGCCCGTGCAAGATCGTGCAGCCGTTCGTGCGCCCGCGCACCCGCGTGCGCCCGTTCGAGCCCTTGCGCACCCGCGTGCGCTCGTTCACCATACCGCGCACCCGCGTGCGCTCGTTCACCATACCGCGCACCCGCGTGCGCCCGTTCGTACCTAAGCGTTCGTCAGCGCCAACGCGCGCCCATGGGTACCTATTGGCTCTAAACGAAGAGACAACGTGGGCAGGCCTACCACGAGTCACTGGGTTCTGGGAACGACCGTTACAGCATATGTCTTTCTCTAAACCCATTTGGAAACAGAAAATAGTTTCAATGATTACTTTATTGTCTATATTTTGTTTGCTTTGTTTGTGCTCATTATACTGGCTCATAGAGGTCCTGTCATAATTTTGTATGCTGTACTTATGCAAATCTAGCAACTATCCTGCTAACTTTCTGTAATGCCACATTGAAAACTAATTATAACCCTCAATTCTTATGCCTTGTACACAGACATTCCGACCACAAAATCCATCAGATTTTTTCAGACGGATTTTGTCCGAAACTGGTCGGACAAAGTTGTCGGAAAATCCGATCAATTGGAATGTGGTGACGTTTGTTGAGTACGATGGGACTACATAGAGGCTAGTAGCCAATAGCTTTGGTCTCGTAATTTGATCTGAGCATGCGTGGCACTTTGTCCGTCAGAATTCTCCACAAACACTCTGAAAAAGTCTGATTGGATTTTTTGTTGTCTGGAAATTTTAGATCCTGCTCTCAAATTTTTTCCGTCAGAATTTCTGCCAAGAAAGTATGATTCATTTATGATTCCAATTTGCAACTGTATTTCTGACTTTTTGTATCGAAAGTAAATTTGTATTATGTGCTAAGGGTTTGGTAAAACATAGCTTTGGGGTTGGTTTACTAAAGGAGTGGAGCAGGTTTACTTCATAAAGTAAGCTTTCAGTTTGCTCAGTAAATGTGATGAAAATTTACTTTGCAAAGTATACCAAATCATGTGCAAAGAAAATTAGAAAAACATATATATTTTTGCTTGCATATGATTGGATTATGAACACCAGCAGAGCTTTTCCTTATTTTTAAAGGTAAAGTAGAGCACAGCATTGTGTGATTGCTTTCTTTTAGCAATTTGCCAATGATTAGCGATACATTATACATTATCAAAGACAAGACTATGGGGTTGATTTGCTAAAGGAAAATAAACTGCTTACTTTGCAGCTGAATTTTACTTAGCTTAGTAAATGAGGTAACATTTAGCTCACTTCCATCATCCAATCACATGCATGCCAAAATACACATTTAAAAAAAAAAATTCTTTGCACATGATTGGGTATTCTTTTCAAAGTAAAGTTTACCTATAGTCCCTTGCAAAGTGAACAGCCTTTAGTAAATAAACCCATATTTATGAGATAATGAATAAAGTGTGTGTTGTGTGATGATGAGATAGATGACCCGTACAGATCAGTTAGCTGCCTACATGAGATGAGTGATAAGCACAAAACAGATCAGGATGTAAAGTCAGGGAAATGAGATTTGATTTTCACTTCAGTGTTTAAAATGGATCATTAACTTCAGCACCCAAGGCACTCTACTCACACTATTAGCTCCATTGATCTGTCAATCATGGTGAACTTACTTGCATCTTCATGGTCTACATTTTCCTGATCCTTGTGTACTCCACGGTTATGTAATTACTGGGACTGAAAGCTGCTAATCAGAACACCACCAAACCAATGCTGTATTTAAGATGCATGCATTGATCTTCATCAATGGATTTTAGGCTCAATTGTTTGATTTACCATACCCTTCCTGTTTTGTTCTTCTTTAAACCAAAATGTCTTGTTATTTGATACAAACTTTTAAAATGCAATACAAGCAGCAATTAGCAAAAGAGCATCAAACAGCAATAAACTGGAAACTACTTTGTAACCTATAACATTTTCCAAGTAATTAATGAAAAGCACCACTTCAATCTGACCAAGATGCAGAATGCTGCAATAGATCAAAGCCAAATTGTAAGAATGTTAAACTGATAAAGCAAAATATAAACAAAAACTAACGTGGAACAGCATTCAGGTCAATATGTGTAATAAATAAGTCATACACTAAAAAAGGGTAAGGATCACAGGAAAGGCTTAGGGAATTTAAGGTTGCAGAGGTATACAACATATACCACATTTTGTTCATTATTTTCATTATCTGAAAATAAATAGCTGGAAACAGCTGGTAAAATGTAAAACCACTTTTGTTAAGAAAAAATAAATAAAATAACCCCCAATGTTATTTATATTACAATCACTGGAGGTACCTTCAATGCATGTTCTGTTCTGTTCTCTTGTAAGTGAGATGAAATTGGACTAATCACTGCAGACAAACTGGAAAATGAAAAAGGCTTCATTTAGTAGTTACACAGTAAGGCTTCCTTCACACTTGTACAAGACCAAAGTCCTGTGACTTTGGAGTGCAACTTTAATGCAATTTGCAACTTTGGATTGGTGTGACTTGGATATGACTTTGGCGTTGACCAATGATAATGGACAACTGTTGCACAGCTGGTGTCATTGAAAAACATGAGGTGCAACTTGTCATGTGATTTTAATTTGAAAAGTCACATGACAAGTCACACAAGTATGAATGTAGCCTAAGCCACCAGTGTTGTAAAAAGAGAAAATCTTTGTGTCCTTACAGATATGCAGTAACCATGACATTTTTTTAGTCCAATTGTTTTTTATTGAAAAAAAAAATTATGTAAGTTACAGAATACAAGTAAACAGTAGAGGAAGAGGAAGAGTATGTACATGCCCTGAGTAGGTTCAGAGATCAACATTGTATAATGCAAAGGAAAAAAAAAACAATTAAGAACATTTCAGCTAGTAATACGTATCAGTGATACAGTGGTAGCAGTCCATATCTCCCATGTCTTCTCAAATCTATCACAACTTAGGGAATTTAAGGCCAACATGTGCTGGAAACTATAATTTTGCTGGACCATGATCAGAGATGTTGATGGGGTCAGAAGATTTCCATTTGCAAAGGATTAGGTGACCACTGCTCTAAAAAGGCTTGGATAGGTATCAAAACCAATGTGTAATATTGCCAGAGCAGGGTTGGAAGAGCAAATAATCCCTGTGAGGGTTGGGCATTCCCAAAGGATGTGGAGTAAGTGACCCACTTACCCGCAATTTCGCCAACAAAGGAGGGAGTTAATAGAAGTGAATCTCACTAGCCTATTGGGAGTGTAGTACCATCTGTTGTATATCTTTAGCGTTGTCTCCCAATTATTGACATAGTGTGACACCTTTCTGAATGCCAACCATTGGTATGAATCAAATGAAAAGTTACGGTTGGTTTCTAACTTCAGCATAGCATCTGTTTTACAGACTTTTTGCTTATCCTGCATAATGTTATAGAAAAGGGAAATAACGTTCTCTCTAGTTGCATTGGAATTTAGGAATTGCTAAGCCTTTTGGAGTATATAAATCTCTGGGATAGGGTGGCAGTGAAGGAAATGTATACTTTGTGTGCAGGTAAACTATGAGGTGTTTGGGAGTGAAAACTTGTTCAGTAGTTCTGTTACATTTTGGGGTAGTGAAGGACCAGTGAGTTCCTGGAGGTATTTAATGCCAGCTGAAGTGCATGATTCAGTGGAAAGTGAAGGAATCATGGTCTTCAGTGCACTAAGTGGGAAGTTATATACTATTTTTGACTTAGAGGTGGAAAATTGGTTAAGTATCAGCCGCCATGCCCTCAGGATTATTTGGAACAGAGGGGAGAATGCAGCCATGTCCCCTGGCCTCCAAAGATCACACATGAGGAAGGACAATAAGTCTTCTGTGGGTCCTATGGTTTACTCCACATCTAGTCAGATTGGACCATCAATTCCCTTGAATCAAAATTTAAGTTGTTCCATCCTAGCCACCCAATACTAATCTTGAATATACACCAGGCCTGCCCCACCAACAGAACAGACTTATGTTGCATTAAGTTTAGAATAAAGCATCTAGCTTTTTTACCTTTTCATAGAAATGTCTGTAATTGACCCGACAGGGATTTTAAGTATAAAGTGGGGACAGAAATGGGTAGCGTTCTTAAAATATAGAGAATTTGGGGTAATAGTATCATTTTATAAGCCATTAACCTCACTGACCAAGAGAGCTCATGTTTTGAGATGTCGTTTAGCTGAGGCTCTAATTTACAGAGTAGGGGTTTAAAATTGGAGGAGGCAAGGGAGGAGGGTTAGGCCATTAATGTTACCCCCAGGTAGGGAATCGCTTTCTGACTCCATGTGTAAGGTAAAGTGGATTGAAGCATCTGTTTTGTTTTACATTGGACACCTAGGTCTAAGATGAGTGATTTGGTGAAGTTCACTTTGTAGTAGGAGTTGGTACTGCATTGGGATATAATCTGATGGGCCAATGGGAGAAAGGTATCCGGGTTGGTTAGGAGTAGTATAACAGTGTCTGCAAATAGGTTGATGACATGTGTTAGCGCATGCTTTCTGCAAGTGGTTCTATTACTAAGTTAAATATGGTTGAGGTTGGAGGCATCTTTGAGGGCCCTATTGGAAATAGTGAACTGTGTGGATAGGAGGCCTGAAGTGTAAACTTGCACCATTAGGCACAAATAAAGTGCCTCAATTGTGGCTAAAATATGGCCTTCAAACCCAAACTTAAATAAGACTCTGCCCCTGATTATATTTTTATTCCTTCTTGATCTGTCCTCCAGGTCGGCTATTTTGTCTTTTAGCCAGGTTTTTTCTTCCTTGTGGTCTGAGTGAGCATCAACAAGCATGTTAAAGGATGAGGAGTATACATCCATTGTAGTTTCAATGGGATCTATCCTTTCTCCCATGGCACAGACATTTACTTGGCACTGTGTCACCCCTGAGACAATATCATCATGCGGTGATGCCCGTAGGGACAGAAGCATCTCTTTAAACATTGTATCTTATATTGATTGGCCCACAGTAGGGAAGGAGGCAATGGAGTTATGGGGAGGAGGTTGCAAAGCTGCTGAATTTGCCAGAGCCCCACTCACCTCAATGCTGTGTTCAGTTTGATGCTAGCTGTGTCAGCTCCTTTCGATGCCTCGGCATATTGGTGTCTGGGGTCAGTTAAAAGCAGTGGAGGCTGTGGTACATGGGGGTTCACTCTGGCAGCTTGGGCCCCACATCGAATATCTTGAAGAAGAAGTATATACTGCAGTAAATTGAAGGACAAAGTTGGGGATGTCTGCAATATACAGTATCTTCAAGTCTTGTACAGTGTTCTGGGAAAAGCAGTGAGCCAATTATATTAGCAGGTATATTTTTTTCTTTTTTTTTAGGAGAGGGGGTCATTCTGTATACAAACAGCACACATACAATAGCTAGCTGCAGAATGAAATGAAAAGAAAACTTCTTATATGGCTTATATATATTTTAACTCTAGATCTTTCTGCAGTAGAGCCTGAATCTGCCTCTGCTTACCTGTTGGCTTTACCTAATATAGAATAAATTAAAACTCCAAAGGGGAGCAGAATCTCTCATATTGGTCACAGCAGGTATGCAGACTCAAGAAAGGAAAGAAAAAAAAACATATTTCTACCTTTTTCATCACCTCCCTCCCTTTGGTAATATCCAACACTTCTACTGCTGATAAAGGGGGTAGATCAGGAAAATTAATGATTCAGCAGATTTTATGGTATTGTCTTTTTTGTATTCAAATGTACACACAACACAACCAGTATGTATACAATTAAAGATTATTTTGATACATTTATTAACAGTGGCACATACGTTTATGTAGAAGGTGAAAAAAAAATCCTGATTTTTGTTTCTTTTTTCAAGTTTATTAATGCTTGAAATCAGTCCTCAATTTAAAAAAAAAAAAAAAAAGCAAATATGATACATAAATGAATGCAGTATTAATATATATTCAAAGAAACATTAGCTTGGAAGTTTCCTTTTCACTTTATATGCTCACATATGTCTGATGTACAAAACAAAAACAACAATGCTAATTTAACAATGCATTCACACCAGAACATTTCCCACTTAATTGAATATCATTAACCTTGATAATTGAGTGGTTTTTGCCATACCATCTGCCATAGTTCTTGCGCTTATATTTCAATTAGCAATTGGAGGCACAATCTGATGAGTTCAAACAGGGAATTTAAACAATCAGGCATGAAGATGTTTAATACCTTCATAACTGAGGTCACTCATTTGTTATGAGACCATCAATTACACATAGTTTTTTTTTTTGTTTTGTTTCACGCTGGGTTTTTGCTGTTTCTATTTATTTGTGCATATGACTATTTTCCACTTTGAGCAGTTTAGATCTTAATTGAAATGAATATATATTTGCCTTCATTACATCAGTGTCTGTATTTCCAAGTACTACATTCTGTTATTAAACAAACACAAGTAATTTAGAACAATACATTTGTCATTCTTAAATTAACAGTACTGTGTGTAACCTGATGGCTTGCTAATAGTTAACATGAGCTCTTCTGGAGCACTTGACTTCTCAAGGGACCAATACAAAAAAAATGTAGCATTCATGTACTAGAAAAAGGAGAAGGCCTGACTTTGAAACTGTTGCTTACAATATCCTCAGTTTTCCTTTTATAAAAACTGATGGGCAGAGAACTCATTGCTTTTCTGAATTCAGGAAAATAATAGGTGTAGTCCTGGTCAAGATCTATTGACTTGATTGATCTGATAGCTTTATGTTGGATGACATTGTGTTTGAGGTTTTTTCCATTTCTTCATTTCAAATTAATTCAGTTTCTTTGAATTAAAAAAAATGAAAGACACTTGTGAATGTTTGTAAGAATGATCTGAGAATTGAAAGCGTTTGTAAGTTGCATTAGACAATGGAACAAATAGAAGTTCTTTAAGGTCACAATGTTTCAAATCAGTTCTCAAAACTGTTCTTATAACTCCTACTAATATTGTATTATTTCAGAGATTCTTTGATTGGGGTGAAAATGTATGCTCCTTTTTAGTTGGCTAGTACCAGCAGGTCGTTTCTATTCTTCTTATGGAATAAGAGAAAAAAGTTTAGAAAATATTCTGATGATGCCGGAAAGTTACTCAAACTACACTTTTAACCACTTCAGCCCCAGAAGGATTTACCCCGTTCCTGACCAGAGCACTTTTTGGCACTACGTCACTTTAACTTACAATTGCACGTTCCTGTGACGTTGCCACCAAACAAAATTGATGCGCTTTTTCTTTTGGTGATATTTGATCACCTCTGCAGTTTTTATTTTTGTTCTATAAACAAAAAAAAAGAGACAATTTTGAAAAAAAAAACAATATTTTTCACTTTTTGCTATAATTTAAAAAATAAAAATAAAATAAATGTCTCTCAGTTTAGGCCAATATGTATTCTTCTACATATTTTTGGTAAAAAAAAATAAAAAAAAATGCAATAAGCGTATATAGATTGGTTTGCTCAAAAGTTATAGCATTTACAAAATAGGGGATTTTTATTATTATTTTTTTATTACTAATGGCAGCGATCTGCAATTTTTTTCATGACTGCAACATTATGGTGGACACATCAGACACTGTTGACACTATTTTTGGACCATTGTCATTTATACAGCGATCAGTACTATAAAAATGCACTGGTTACTGTGTAAATGACACTGGCCGGGAAGGGGTTAAACGTTAGGGGGCAATCAAGGGGTTAAGTGTGTCCTAGGGAGGTATTATAACTGGGGGGGGGGGGGGGGGGGATGGGCTGCCACTGATATAACAGCGATCACTGCTCCTGATCCCAGGGAGCAGTAGATCCCTGTCATGTCACTAGGCAGAACATGGCTGTGATTTAACCACTTGCCGACCGCCGCACGACGATATACGTCGGCAGAATGGCACGGGCAGGCATATTGGCGTATATATAAGTCCATGCCTGCCCGCGGGTGGGGGGCCCGATCGGGCCCCCCCCCGGTGCCTGCGGCGGTCGGCATTCGTTCGGGAGAGATCAGGGATGAGGGGACGGCCATTCATTCATGGCCACCCCCTCGCGATCGCTCTCGACGAATGGAAATCCCCCGTGACATCACTTCCTCTCCTGTAATGTAAACACAGGAGAGGAAGTGATGTATTCTCTCCTCCGTGTCGGTATTTTCCGTTCCGACACGGAGGAGAGCGGATCGGTGAGTTGCACCAACACTCTACACACACAGTAGAACATGCCAGGCACACTCACACCCCCCCTTTACCCCCCGATCACCCCCCCAATTACCCCTGCCCCCCAGTCACAGTGACACCAATGTCATTTTTTTTTTTTTTTTTTTTTTTTTTGCATTGGTGTCATTTGTGACTGTAATAACTGTTAGGGCAGTTAGAGTTAGCCCCCTTTAGTTCTAATGTACCCCCCTAACCCCCCCAATAAAGGTTTAACCCCGTGATCACCCCCCGTCGCCAGTGTCACTAAGGCTGGGTTCACATTGCAGCGGTTTATGAGAACGAATGTGATTCGCACCGCACTGCAGTGCAAATCACATCCGATCTCTGTGCGATTCGAGTTCAGCCATTCGCCGCACCCGCCACACCCGCCGCACCCGCCGCAAATTCGCACGGGACCCTTTTTTTGGCCCGCAGCAGAATCGGATCGCATGGGTGTTCACACCATGCGATCCGAGTTTGCAGATCGCACTGCGATATGCGAACTGATCTGGGGGTGTCAGTAACATTTCACTGACACTCCCAGCAGTTCGCATAGGGCAGTGTGAACTGCCGCCGGGAGGCATGCGATGCGGGAACCCGCCGCGGATTCGCGGCGTTTCCGCATCGCTCCAGTGTGAACCCAGCCTAATAAGCGATCATTTTTCTGATCGCCGTATTAGTGTCACAGGTGACGCTAGTTAGGCAGGTAGGTATTTAGGTTCGCCGCAGCTTTTTATAGCGCCAGGGACCCCCATATACTACCGCATAAAGCCCCCTGATTGCCCCCTAGTTAACCCTTTCACCAGTGATCACCATATAACTGTTACAGGTGACGCTGGTTGGTTAGTTATTTTTTTATAGTTTCAGGGCACCCGCCATTTATTACCTAATAAAGGTTTAACCCCCTGATCACCCGGCGGGTGTCATTTGTGACTAATAACTGTTAGGGCAGTTAGGGTTAGCCCCCTTTAGTTCTAAGGTACCCCCCTAACCCCCCCAATAAAGGTTTAACCCCGTGATCACCCCCCGTCGCCAGTGTCACTAAGGCTGGGTTCAGATTGCAGCGGTTTGAGAACGGATGTGATTCGCACCGCACTGCAGTGCAAATCACATCCGATCTCTGTGCGATTCGAGTTCAGCCATTCGCCGCACCCGCCACACCCGCCGCACCCGCCGCAAATTCGCACGGGACCCTTTTTTTGGCCCGCAGCAGAATCGGATCGCATGGGTGTTCACACCATGCGATCCGAGTTTTCAGATCGCACTGCGATATGCGAACTGATCTGGGGGTGTCAGTAACATTTCACTGACACTCCCAGCAGTTCGCATAGGGCAGTGTGAACTGCCGCCGGGAGGCATGCGATGCGGGAACCCGCCGCGCATTCGTGGCGTTCCCGCATCGCTCCAGTGTGAACCCAGCCTAATAAGCGATCGTTTTTCTGATCGCTGTATTAGTGTCACAGGTGACGCTAGTTAGGCAAGTAGGTATTTAGGTTCGCCGCAGCTTTTTATAGCGCCAGGGACCCCCATATACTACCGCATAAAGCCCCCTGATTGCCCCCTAGTTAACCCTTTCACCAGTGATCACCATATAACTGTTACAGGTGACGCTGGTTGGTTAGTTATTTTTTTATAGTTTCAGGGCACCCGCCATTTATTACCTAGTCTCACTAGTGTACCCCTAAATTTAGGGGTGTCTACTTTCCAAAATGGGGTCATTTGGGGGGGGTTTGTGCCATCTTGGCATTTTATGGCCTTCAAAACTGTAACGCCCTTAGAAAGCCTGAAGGCGGTGCTTGGTTTTCGGGGCCCCGTACGCGGCTAGGCTCCCAAAAAGTCCCACATATGTGGTATCCCCGTACTCAGGAGAAGCAGCAGAATTTATTTTGGGGTGTCATTTCACATATGCCCATGGCATGCGTGAGCAATATATCATTTAGTGACAACTTTGTGAAAAAAAAAAAAAAAAAAAAAAGTTTGTAATTTTCCCGCAACTTGTGGCAAAATATAAAATATTCCATGGACTCAACATGCCTCTCAGCAAATAGCTTGGGGTGTCTACTTTCTAAAATGGGGTCATTTGTGGGGGTTTTGTGCCATCTTGGCATTTTATGGCCTTCAAAACTGTAATAGGTAGTGAGGAGTGAAGTCAAATATTTACGCCCTTAGAAAGCCTGAAGGCGGTGCTTGGTTTTCGGGGCCCCGTACGCGGCTAGGCTCCCAAAAAGTCCCACATATGTGGTATCCCCGTACTCAGGAGAAGCAGCAGAATTTATTTTGGGGTGTCATTTCACATATGCCCATGGCATGTGTGAGCAATATATCATTTAGTGACAACTTTGTGAAAAAAAAAAAAAAAAAAAAAAGTTTGTAATTTTCCCGCAACTTGTGGCAAAATATAAAATATTCCATGAACTCAACATGCCTCTCAGCAAATAGCTTGGGGTGTCTACTTTCTAAAATGGGGTCATTTGTGGGGGTTTTGCGCCATCTTGGCATTTTATGGCCTTCAAAACTGTAATAGGTAGTGAGAAGTGAACTCAAAAATTTACGCCCTTAGAAAGCCTGAAGGCGGTGCTTGGTTTTCGGGGCCCCGTACGCGGCTAGGCTCCCAAAAAGTCCCACATATGTGGTATCCCCGTACTCAGGAGAAGCAGCAGAATTTATTTTGGGGTGTCATTTCACATACGCCCATAGCATGTGTGAGCAATATATCATTTAGTGACAACTTTGTGTAAAAAAAAAAAAAAAATTTTTTTTTTGTCATTATTCAATCGCTTGAGGCAAAAAAATAAAATATTCAATGGGCTCAACATGCCTCTTATCAATTTCCTTAGGGGGTCTACTTTCCAAAATGGGGTCATTTGGGGGGGTTTTGTACTGCCCTGCCATTTTAGCACCTCAAGAAATGAGATAGGCAGTCGTAAACTAAAAGCTGCGTAAATTCCAGAAAACGTACCTTAGTTTGTAGATGTGACAACTTTTGCGCAAACCAATAAATATACAATTATTGACTTTTTTTTTACCAAAGACATGTGGCTGAATACATTTTGGCCTAAATGTATGACTAAAATTGAGTTTATTGGATTTTTCTAATAACAAAAAGTAGAAAATATCATTTTTTTTCAAAATTTGCGGTCTTTTTACGTTTATATCGCAAAAAATAAAAATCGCAGAGGCAATCAAATACCATCAAAAGAAAGCTCTATTTGTGGGAAGAAAAGGACGCAAATTTTGTTTGGGTACAACATTGCATGACCGCGCAATTACCAGTTAAAGCAGCGCAGTGCCAAAGTGTAAAAAGACCTCTGGTCATTTACCAGCAAAATGGTCCGGTCTTAAAGTGGTTAAAGGAGACATACCTGCACGCCCATTTGCCCAGCCATGTCATTGTGCCGATGTACAACGCCGTGCACTGGTTGACTAGTGATTAACTAGAAAACAAGAAATAAAGGATTTTTTTCTATATATCAGTTTTAAACAGTTGGAGCTAAACTGCAAGTGACTTTTTCAGTTTAGTGTAGTCACTTTGTATATTTTGTATATTGCCTTGCAAAAAATCACTAAGCAAGTACAAGGAAGCATAAAATCTAGCATCTTAATAATAGAAGCTTGATGACATACTCATTGATCCAAGACCATTCAGTCTGACAAGGTTCATAGTTTTAGGTTTTTGTGCTTATATGTTTATATGTTCAGTAGTAAAATATCAGAAATAGATGAATACTCTCTTTGGTGGTATTGTTTTACTTTTACTAAAACAAGTCCTAAAATCTTATTGTGAGATTTAGTTTATAGAGTAGTAAGATGCATCCAAGATCTTCTAAAGTCTAAATGTCCCCAGCTCTGCTCCTGTAGATCCAGGCTAAGGAGAACTTGAGAGTGCTGATCTGGGTTCTTAATCTGTTTGCTCACCTCTGCTAATCACACTATTATAAACAACCTTAATGTAATATCTCACTGTTTTTCTAAAATAATCAATAATGGAGCATATTACACTGGTTCGCGATTCATGCTTTATGGACTGATGGTTGCATATTTGATACATTCTATATAAGACATTTATAGGAGCAGAATATACATATTATTATAGGCCATTGTATGAAAATTGCATATTTATTTCAACCATTATGTTATTATTTTGTAGTTTTAGACCCCATGTAATTGATTTCCCTTTTTCCTTCCTGGGCAGAGCACTTTTTACAATTTGGCACCGCATCACTTTAACTGGTAATTGTGCGGTCATGCAATGCTGTACCCAAATAAAATTTACATCCTTTTTTTCCCACAAATAGAGCTTCCTTTCGGTGCTATTTGATCACCTCTGCGGTTTTTATTTTTTGTGCTATACACAAAAAAAGAGCAACAATTTTGTGTGTTCCCTCAGTATGTTCTAACTGTATGGGGATAGGACTGAGTAGGAGAGGAGACATATAGCTGCTCCACCATGGCAAAAAAATTAGAGTATAGCCTCATATAAAAAAGCATAATTAGTCATAGCAACGTACCATCATCCAGGTTAGTATAGAGAAACAGGGGAGGGTGGGGGCAAGGGGAAAGTTGCTGAAGCTAACCCTGTACCCTTCTGCCCAATGAATTAATGGACTATCTCGGTACTGATAAAATAATAATATGCATTAATAAATAAAAGAGATGTATTACCTATAAAAAGCATACAGTTTACATTTAATATTGAAAACACAGATACTCAGGGTGTGCAGATTATAGATAGATATGGATCTCTACTAGTTTTGCGGTTTTATACCTCAGGAGAATCAATCTATAAGACAAATAATACAATACAATAAACATAATAAGTTGACAACAATAATAATACAGTGTATAAAACATGAGTAGAAGTAGCTTACCCAATGAATAGATGGTCATGTGCTGAAACAGGCTGCCCAGTAAGGTTATAAAAGACAGCTGCTGCACGTGGCCATGTGCAGCAGATATAGCACTATGAATTGTCTTTTATGTGCATGATCTATATGTTATGGGACCTGTGATGCTGATGGTAATAAACACCTATAAGAAGGTTTACTCTGGATGTGCCACCAGGTTTATACCCTATATTAGTAAAGTCGTCTTGACCCTCTAAAATTAAAGGCTCCATTTTGTGAGGCGAGCAGCCATTTTAACCATTGGTGGAGGTTTTTTCCCACAAAGTCACTTGCATGATTTACCAGTTTGTCACAGAAGATCTCACTGATCGCTCTTCATATGAATTATATGGAGATTTATTGTCCTGATGATATTTTATTTATTATTTTATTATTTATGTATTAAGCGCTGCACTGCTCTCTTTTATATTTTTTATTCTGACATTTGAAAGTTGACTCTTGGTGTTCAGCTGCTCTTATGCTAATAGAGGTTTTATTGTGCTGATTTGTTCTCTCTTACACTCCCAATAAGGTTCCCCCCCACAGCGGACGAGGGGGATTGTGTGTGATCTCTAAATGGAAGGCATAGTATTGGTGTAAATTCTAATGGCTAGTTGAAAGGTAGGAGGGAGATTGGGGCACAAGAGGGAAAAGAAGGGGGGAAGAGGAAGGGGAAGAGGAAGGAAGTAGGAACAAACAACAGGTCTCCTCTGACAGCACAGGGATTTGTGTGTTTACACACACAAATCCCCATGCTGGCACTCGTGCACGCAATTGCGACTGCCCTCTGTTGGCTCTTAAAGGAACCAGCCATATCTGTATGGGGTTTCGCGCAAGAGAGCCATTCTACCCCCCTATATAGACGTGAGCCGGGCAAGAGTAAAAAAAAAAAAGTAAATTTTTTTAAATTATTTAAATCAATGTATTCTCATCTTCTTAACAAACAGATATCATTTGATCCATTTTACAACACCTTTAACGCATCACAATTTTTTTTTTATCACACTGTATATCATGCTGTACAGTATATCACACTGATGTCATTTTGTACAGTTGACTTCTATTGCTAAGTGATCGCATGACAAGTGTCAGGGTTAATGCATTTGATGTTTCTGCTTCATTGTAAGAGAGGAGCAAGGAGGTAAACAAAACAAAATAGGTTACATATACTTATCTTGTGTCTTGTCCATCCACCATCAAAGTTGTGCATTGAGAATATCCCTAATCAGCAGCTGATTCAATGGTCCATATGGCCAAGACCAGGAGTTATATCCAGGGGCGGACTGACAACTCATGGGGCCCCCGGGCAATAGAAGATTATGGGGCCTCCAGGCAATCAGACATTATGGGGCCACACAGTAGACACAAACACACACACACACACACACACACACACACACACACACACACAGTATACAATCACACAGTATACAAATACATGTTTCTATTGACTGAGAAGGTACTGGAGAGGTGGGGCAGCTATAATCTCAGGATTTTTAGACCAAAAGTATGTCGGTAAGGGACATTTCAGAGACAGATGTAAAAAAAACACATATTTTTACATACTTCCCCTGGTTTTACTGAGGCTGGCAACCCTGATGGGGCCTCCTAGTGGCACGGGGCCCTCGGGCAGTGCCCGAGTGGCCCAATGGTCAGTCCGCCCCTGGTTATATCCCACCCCTTTGCTGAAATCATTCTACCCATATCTACTTAATGTACATACTAAATGTATTGGGTTTACCCCCCTTTTAAAGTTTTATAACATATCATACTATACCATCTGGCTAACGTTTTACTAAAGTGATATATATCCTTATTTGTAGTTTTTCAGAGTGATGTCTCTCAAGATAAAGAAATATTTTTGATTTCTAAAAGTGAAAAAAAGGCAGCTATGTGCCTATGTTTTGGACTTGACTGATAGGCTCATAAGAGCTGGAAAGATGGCATTTGAATTGATTGTGCAAATATGTTTCTAATAAAAGCGATGCAGAGCAGACTGTAACCATTAGGCTGTATGAAAAATGTAAAGAAACAGATGTATGAGTGAAAGTAATTGAAACCTTTGATTTACAATGTCAGGACTATGTAAACATGCAGTGCATCACCTAAAGCAGCACTAATAAACCAAATATGCATTTCATATATATAAACAAAGAACATGCCTAGTGTAATAGGACAGGATGAACTATTGAATATCAGGTTACTTTGTTGTCAACATTGTTTATGTATCATTATCTGTAGTAATTTGAATGACATGTAATGAAATATATTGAAACTAAAGGTTTTTCATGACAGTAGAACAGTAATTTCACATTTTCAAGATTTTAGAGTGCATTGGATCAGCAAAAATAAAAACTGTAATGAAATACAATTTGAAATTGATCTTTGTTTATTCATCGGTGACATATGATAAGGAAAAAATAAAGCAATGCACAAATTAACGCTTTTGATCGAAAACCACAGCTCTATCAATAAGTCAGTCATTCAATGTATCAATTAGTCAATCAATCAAATAAATTAAACCAAATCAAGTCATTTTGATATCATTTAATGCAATTTTTTTGTCAGAAAATCATTACTCCATTCTGCCATAAATTAGCTATTAGAGATGATGTTCATGATGTTCATGTACAGGTAGGCCCTTTTTAACATATCTGTGATGTTAATTACTCCAAAAACGATTGAACACAGATAACGAAGCACACATGGGAAATGCTTGAGCGTTTGTATGTATTATCCATATAAATTTGTAAAATGCTATGCTGTGTACAATGAAAATATAGCTACTAAGTGCTGGGTATGGTCTCTTGGACTTCTCACTAGAGGTATGGGAATATAGGTGACACATTAGGCTCTATGCACTTAGCTGTAATTGTGGTTGTTTGTCAGAACATTTATTCTTTTCAACACTGTGAGCAAAAGAGAGCTTAATATAATGTTTTTTATTATTGCAAATTGCATATTGGACATTTGTATAACATATAACCTAGTGCATTATGCTTGCAACTTATGATTGCAACTATTACTAGTAAGCATTAACCCATGCTATGGCCCCATGTTCCTGTAAGCAACTGCCTCTAGATAACCTACCTCTTCCTTAATTTACATTAGCCTAAAGGTTATGCTGCTGGACAGTTTTCATAATTACAGCAGCAGCCAGGCCTCTGACTGTGTGTATATATATATATGGAATAATCCGTTGTTCTATTGGTCCTAACATGGAAGGAGAAGGATGATTTAGGCTGGCTTTGCAGATGGCTACTGGCTCTTTAGCAGGGAAGACTGTACCTAATTGGGCAGGGTGCAGCTCTGTTTGGGGAGCAGATTGCCTGAAAGTTAGAGGAACTGTTAAACTAGGTGATGGCACGAGGGTTTAGAGGAAACTATTCCAGACAGTGAGTGAGGGGTGGAAGGTGCTACTGTGGTCAGTGTTGGTAGTGAAATTGGAGTACCTAAGACCAATGCACATATATTGACAGAATCCTACTTCAGCCTCAAAACAAACAAGGAACAAATAATATGCACTATTACAAAATTAAAAGGCATGTTCACACATTCTACGAGTTTGATTAATATAATGGTAGAACTGGAAGTACTGATAAATGAGGAGGATTTCGACTTTGTGGGACTATCAGAGACCTGGTTTGACAGCTCACATGACTAGATTGTGATTGTCTAGGGCTATTCCCTCTATCGAAGGGGCATGGTAGGAAGAATTGTGGATTTATGAAATTCTTGTGGCTGGAACTTCAAAAGGAGTAAAAAAACAAAAGGAAATTAATAGCGGTTGCATGCTACAGGCCCCAAAACCTGAAATATGAAAAGCAGACCAATCTCGTTTTACAGTTAGAAATGGTGGCAAAGCAGGGCTGTGTGATTAACATGGGAGACTTTAATTACCCAGATAATAATTGAGCAAATTAACTGCTCAGTCATCTATAGTTTGTCATTTCTTGAATGTCTTGGAGGACAATTTTATGTGTTAGTTGGTGGATGCCCCAACTAGAAGCAAAGCTCTGCTTGACCTATTAATTGGAAACAACACAGCTGATTGCAGATGTGGAAGGGATAACTTTGAAAACTGCAATCACAGGGTAATTACTTTCACCATAAATCATAGGAAAAGAAGAAGTGAAGGACAAGAACATTTTAAGAAAGCCAACTTAACTATATTACACTAGTTACTTCACAAAATTAAATGAGACGATAGAAACAAAAAACATGGAGGAAAAGTAGGAGTGCTTTAAGAACATATTAACCACTTGCCTAGCAGGCACGAACACACCCTTCCTGCCTACGCCATTTTTCAGCTTTCAGCTCTGTCGCACTTTGATTGACGATGTGTGGTCATGCTACACTATACCCAAACACATTTTTTATCATTTTCTTCACACAAATAGAGCTTTCTTTTGGTGGTACGCTTTTTTACTTTTTTCTGTCAGTAAATTTTGTAACTTTTCACCTTCACTGATGTGTGCTGCTGGACATTGATGAGGTGGCACTTATGGGCACTGATGAGGCAGCACTTATGGGCACTGATGAGGTGGCACTGATCAGGAGGCACTAATATGCCACACTTATGGGCACTGATAGGTGTCACTGATATGTGGCACTTATGAGCACTGTTAGGTGGAACTCATGGGTACTAATAGGTGGCACTGGTGGGTACTGATAGGCGGCAGTGGCAGGCACTGATGGGCACAGATAGGCAACATGGATAGGTGGTACAGATGGGCACTGATGAGCATTGGTGGACAGCAGTGATGGGCATTAACCACTTGAGATCCGCGCTATAGCCAAATGACGGCTACAGCGCGGATCTCCTTTTCCGGGACTAAGTCTAGTGACATAGTCCCGTGTACGAGCGGCCTGCGCGCCCCCTTAAGGGCGCGCGCGGCGCGCTCTGTGATCGGCGAGTCCATGAAACTCGCCTGATCACGATCCGTGCAAGGGGTCGATCCCGACCCCTTATCACGTGATCAGCTGTCAGCCAATGACAGCTGATCAGGTGACATAACGGAGCCGGCAATCGGCTAGTATTCCTCCTCGCGCTGACAGTGCGAGGAGAAAAAAAAAAGCCGATCACCGGCGGCCGTGATCGGGACATCAGTCCCGATCACGGCCAGCAATGCAAGCACCCACCTGCCCCCTGCCAGTGCCACCCTAATAAAAAGTAAGTGCCCCACGTCAGTGCCACCCAGCAGTGCCCATAGTGCCACCCAGCAGTGCCCACAGTGCCACCCAGCAGTGCCACCCAGAGTGCCACCCACAGTGCCCACAATCTGCCTCAAAGGTGCTGCACCCGTGCCACCCATCCGTGCCACCCATCCGTGCCACCCATCCGTGCCATCTTATCTGTGCCCATCTTTGCCCATCAGTGCCGCCTTATCTGTGCCCATCGGTGCCGCCTTATCTGTGCCTATTAGTGCCGCCTTAACTATGCCTATCAGTGCCCACCAGTGCAGCCTATCAGTGCCCACCAATGCAGCCCATCAGTGCCCACCAATGCAGCCTATCAGTGCCGCCTAATCAGCGCACTTCAATGAAGGAGAAAAATGACCCGTTTGCAAAATTTTATAACAAACTATTAAAACATGATTTATTATTTTTATTTTTTTTGCAACTTTTTTTGTTTGTTTAGCAAAAAATAAAACTCCAAGCTGTAACTAAATACCACCAAAAGAAAGCTCTATTTGTGGGAAAAAAATGATAAAAATTTCATTTGGGTACAGTGTTGTATGCCCGCGCAATTGTCATTCAAAGTGCATCAGCGCTGAAAGCTGAAAATTGGTCTGGGACTGAGGGGGGTTTAAGTGCCCAGTAAGCAAGTGGTTAATGAGCAGCACTGATAGGCGGCACTAATTGCCAGCACTGACTGGGATGGCTAATGGGAACTGATTTGTGGCACTTGTGGGCAGTGTGGGCACTGATTGCTGCCACTGGTGGGCTCTGATCACTGGCATTGGTGGGCACTGTATGCTGGCATTGGTGGGCACTGCATTTTTACACTTTATTTATATATTGTAATCGGGGCACTGATGATCAGTGCCCTGATTACTTCCCTAGCTGTCCCCCGTGAGTAGATGCCACTGATCAGCTCTCCTCTCCTCACACACTGTCAGTGTGCAATGAGGAGTGCCCATAACCGGCATCTCCGTGTTTACATGTGACTGTCTGAGATTGGACACAGCCGATCACATGGTTAAAGAGCCACGGAAGCAGCAGATACACAGATCGGGGTTGCACCATGTTCTAGCAACACGGTGCAGCCACAATCGCCGTGCTGCACGCACCTGTGGGAGCGCAGTAGCACCCGTTCCGTGCTGCTGTCATATGACGGCGGCCCAGAACAAGAGCTACCCCGCCCTGCCATCATTTGACAGTGGGTTGGCATCAAGCAGTTAATTAATGGCATTAGCCAGTGTATTCAAATATGTAACATATGTAATATAAACTAAGGTTAAACCCGGGTGGAAAAATTGAAGCATAAATAGGCATATTCAGGAGAAAAGGATGTCCTTTAAAACATTTAAATCTGAGGACACCCTGTATGTTTTTCAACACTACAAAAAAGGCAATAATTAATGTAAGAGCATGATCAGAACAGCAAATATAGACCACATATATAGTGGACTTATAGTGGAGGAGAGTAAAAATAAACTCCCCCAAAATGTAAAATATATTAATAGTAGAAAGGCAAAGTTAGAACATATTTGCCTGATAAAGGATCAATGAGGGAAACTGGTTACAAGTGACAGGGAAAAGGCAACTCTCATATACCTGACCTTGGAACCTGAGATAATGAGGGTGGCCTTTTGCCCAATTCCCACTCAAGCACACTAGTATTGGAGATTGGAGCTTGTAAACCTAGAGATGCACCCAATGGGAGTATGGCATTAGATCACAAGCTGTATTAAGAAAAAGAGAATGTTGAAAAAAAAGGGGGGGGGGTACCTTTTTTTTAAAAAGATGGACTTAACCCAACAAATTATATTAAAAAATAAACACATTTTATTACAAGATTTAAAATACTAAGACACATACAAAATTTGCATATTTTAACCACCTCGTGCCGACCACGATCGCTTCACGGAGAGTTGGTAGAATGGGGAGATGCAGATGTAAACACCATCTCCCTGTTCTGCCTAGCAACAAGTGGCACTGATCTCTGCTCCCTGTGATTGGAGCAGAGATCAGTGATGTACACAACACAGCCATGTCTCCCACAGTTAACAACACACCCCTAGGACACACTTAACCCCTTCACTGCCAGTGTCATTTACACAGGAATCAGTGCATTTGTATAGTACTGATTGCTGTATAAATGACAATGGCCCCAAAAATGTGTCAAAAATGTCTGATGTATCCGCCAAAATGTCCCAGTCACTGATCGCCACCATTTAAAAAAATATATTAATAGAAATGCCATAAAACTATCCCCTATTTTGTAAACGCTATAACTTTTGCACAAACCAATCAATTATCGCTTATTGCAAAAATATGTAGAAGAATACGTATCAGTCTAAACTGTGGGGAAAAAAATTTATATATTTTTGGGGGATATTTATTATAGCAAAAAGTAAAAAAGAATGTGTTTTTTTCAAAATTGTTGCTCATTTATTGTTTATAGCGCAAAAAATAAAAACCGTAGAGGTGTTCAAATACCACCAAAAGAAAGCTCTATTTGTGGAAAAAAAAGGACGTCCATTTTGTTTGGGTACAATGTCGCATGACCGTGCAATTGTCAGTTAAAGCGATGCAGTGCCGAATCACAAAAAGTGCTCTGGTCAGGAAGGGGGTAAATTATTCTGGGGCTGAAGTGGTTAACAGAGACTGCCTATGAGCACAATGATCATACTATCAAACAGAGTCAGATTGGATAATTAAAAGATCAAACTAACCGAAATGGAATACTTGTAAGAAATAATGGCCATTACCCAGCAAACAGACAGTATATCATATGACTCAGGTCAGCTTGTTCTTGCTCTACATGTAACGCATTGGATAATGCTTTGTCAGGAGCTTATTCTATGAATAAAAAATATGCATAAATTCATAACAATTAATGTATATAACACATATATTGATAGATTATATCATTGAGTTGCTGCTACCATGACCCCGGCGATTAGGACTAAAACTCCTAACCTGAACACCAACCCCCATTTACCATGGAGCCAATAAATTCAAAAATGAAAAATGGAACAGGCAAGAAAAAAAAAAGGGGGGGGGGGAAGGAAGAAAAAATGGAAAAAGAGGAAAATCTGAGTAAAGAGAGTGTGGAAAACAGTGCAGCGCTTAATATATAACACGTGACTGAATATAGTGAAACAATAAATCAGGAGAAAAACTTTCAAAGATAATGTTTCCAAAAAGTAAAACATCAATGATAAACAATACACATGTGCATATTGTGCAATAAACAAAAAATGGGTTATTAAACCAAAAAAATGGTCAAAAAAAACACTTTTAGAAGGACAAATAGTTATTTAGACTACAGCTTGATGCTGTGAAGCACAAACTTGTGATTAAGTGAGAAAAATAAACAACAAAATTGAAAAACAAATCAAAACAAAACACGTGTTTTAGACTTTATCACACGATTGGGCGCTTTTTTCCTTTTTCATCCATTTGGTGACACGCCAACTTGAACATTTTCGAACGGACCGGAACGGACGACGTTCAAGGAACACCCGAAGGTGTGGGTCATTCTTTACCTTCCTATCCGCAAAGGTGATTCGAGTCATCCATTCACATGAGGAGTGTCGGAGGAACGATCTTGTCCGATCCCAATCGTTGGGGAGTTCGTATCTGCGCACACTAAAGGTGGCTTTGGTAAGCCTTTATTACTTACTTAAACTGTACAGTGAAAGAATTTACGTGGTCAAGCACCTACACCAGTGATACCTGGGACCAACTTTAAAGTTTCATTCACGTTCAACTATAAAGTTTCATTCACGTTCCACTTAATGAACTTTTATCTTCACATATATGGGGCCTTGTAAATCACTTCATTTATCCAAAGCATGGGATTTGTTTTGATTTGTTTTTCAATTTTGTTGTTTATTTTTCTCACTTAATCACAAGTTTGTGCTTCACAGCATCAAGCTGTAGTCTAAATAACTATTTGTCCTTCTAAAAGTGGTTTTTTTGACCATTTTTTTGGTTTAATAACCCATTTTTTGTTTATTGCACAATATGCACATGTGTATTGTTTATCATTGATGTTTTACTTTTTGGAAACATTATCTTTGAAAGTTTTTCTCCTGATTTATTGTTTCACTATATTCAGTCACGTGTTATATATTAAGCGCTGCACTGTTTTCCACATTTCTGTTATTTAGACCTAGTATCTGTTTTTTTGTGCTCAGCTGCTATTTTCTTAATTGATTTTCTCCCATATCAACTAATTTTTACCAAGCGCAAGTTTTACTCCTTTTGAGTAAAGAGAGTAAAACGCTGGTGTGAGGTAGAATAAACTATGAGAATGGGTGTTGCATTAAAAGTTTCTGGTGGACTAAGTAATGTTAAAATAATTCAATATAGTTATATAAAAATATATGTGCAGCCAGTTGATTACTTACATCTCCAAAAACTAAATGAAGGGTGGAATAGGGATGGATTGAGCGGGGAATGGTATCCTAATCCTTACTTAATGACCAAAAGAAGGAGTGAGAATAGGCTTCTTTATCCTATTAGGGTAATCTGTATATAATATGCATGTATATAATAAGAATTGAGTATTGCATGTTTACACCAAATAAAAATAATAATTATAAATGAATAAAGAAATTATAATTTATTCAGTCCATGATCTCACCTGTAACAAGACACACTAGGGTGAATACTGGTATATATACAAAAGCATTCAAAGGTACCCAGTTGGGAATTAGGGTCAATCTGAAGGACTTTCAATGTTGGGAAGCCACAGATCCAGAGGGGAATAGGTGTTCCATGGTAAAGATCTGTTTAACATATGAAAATGAGGCAATAATATGAACTACATAATCCAATAACTATTGGCTCAGAGTAGTACTCTATTAACTTTTTAGGGTGTAAGTATTTACCTTAAGGATTAGTGTTTCTCACGATCCCCACTCAAAATGACAGCACCGCACTGGGTAAGGGCTGCTGTAGCCTGTAGTTCAGGTTAGGAGTATTAGTTCGAATCGCCGGGGTCATGGTAGCAGCAACGCAATGATATAATCTATCAATATATGTGTTATATTCATTAATTGTTATGAATTTATGCATATTTTTTTATTCATAGAATATGCCAAAGCTCCTGACGAAGTGTTATCCAACGTGTAACATGTAGAGCAAGAACAAGCTGACTGAGTTATATTATATACTGTCTGTTTGCTGGATAATTGTCATTATTTCTTACAAGTATACTATTCAGTTATTTTGATCTATTAATTTTCCAATCCGACTCTGTTTGATAGTATGATCATTGTGCTCATAGGCCGTCTCTGTTAAAATATGCAATTTTTTGTATGTGTCTTTGTATTTTAAATCTTGTAATAAAGTTTGTTTATTTTTTTATATAATTTGCTGGGTTATGCCTATATAGTCTACCTTTAAAAAAAAAAAAAGTTGCCCCCCACCCCCTTTTTTTCAACATTCTCAATTATCGGGACGTGGCAATTATTACCTATATATCGTATCCACAGTACCACTCTGTGATGATACACAATTGTTATTAAGAAATTATGTTAAGAAAAAGTTAGGCAGACAGGTACAGAATAATAATCAGGTTAAAGGTAGAGGACAAGCAGAAGTTGGCAATAAGCTGGCAGTGAGGTACCAAATCACGAGACAGACTCATCAGTCAGAATTTTAGGCCAGGGTTGATAGCACAGATGAGAAGCAGACATAACAGACAGGGGTAATCTGAAAAGAAGTGTCAGGCATATCCAGATCAGTAATAAGGTAAGCAGGCTTTTAGAAACTTGGAACACAGAAATCAGAGCCGAATACAATCCAGCAGACCAACCTGTTAACACTTAATGGGAAAATGAGCTGTAATCTGGATAAAGGAAGAAAGAAGGGACCTCCATCTAAATGCAGACTTTTATAAGCAATATCTTTTGTATTTATTTATTTATTACCTTCCATTCATTGTAAATGTAAGGTAAAGATTGCACTTGGTGGGTGTTAATAGTATGTGTGTCCTCACTGAAGATGCAGGTATAATCCAAGCTGTGGCAGCCAGTGGATCAGGCGGCTGGTGTAGGATGGAGTGGTGTAAACAGCGTCTGTGAAGTAAGCAGTGAATGGGATAGGGTGTCAGGAGTGCTGTGGTGATGATAGCAACTGAGAGAGTCACACGACATGACATAATATGTAAAGCGTGGCCGGAGAGGACAGTGGACCAGAAGTGACGTGAGAGGCAGAAAATGCCATTGTTTTTACAATTCTATGCACTTTTTATTTCTTTCATGTAAGCATGTTATTGTCTTTTAAAGAAATGGATTTATTTTAAAACATTTTACTCTATTGGAGGCATATTGTCTATTTCACCACCACACATGGAACTGGAGCCCTAACAGCCTGGATCCTTGACTGGAGAGAAGATACGGAGGATGTCCTGGCAAGAAGGGTCACTAACCCCCATATTGGAATTTGACCAATGGCTCTTGATATGTGGTTATGAGGTTATGAGGTGAGAGTTCTGTGAGCACTGAGGTGTTGGTAGAAGTACAAAGAATCTGTGGGAGTATTCCTTAAAAGGACTGATCATCGATTATAACTTAAGCACTTGATTCCCATCAACCTATTGGACACTATATGTTTGGATAGCAATCACTTTTGTTGTTTGGATACTTTGTTTTTTACATTATACATTAGTGGACATGTTTATATTGTATGTTTATTCACTGATTATTATTCACAAAGGAATAGCGCAAGACCACTTATAAATTTAACTGAGGGAGGCTGGAGTGCAGGCTGTCAAACAGAATGGTGGCTCCTCAGTCCTGTATTCTTTGATCAGCAGTTGGATGGATGGATTCAGGAGCTGCTAGGTGCCCATGAGTTGGAACACAAGCTACCCTGCAGTGTAGCATGTCCAGCCTGTCAGCCCACTTGGTGTTGTTTGGCTAGGCTGGGCTCTCCAGGAGGATGACATTAAAACATCAGAGGGGCGAGAGTACATGTTTCAGGGCTACACCCCTTTGTCAAACCATAAACCATAAATGGTTTCCTAACAGCTCCTCAATCCATCCATCACAGGATAAATATCTCCACATTTTTATAAATACAAACCAAAGTATTTTAAATATCATTACATCTGGCAGAACATTTCAAAAATAAGTCTTAAGGTATTTGTATTGAAGGAAATAATGTCATGCAGTTATTTTAATAATGTTTTTACTACAGAGAATGGTATATTTTGATCTGTAATTTGAAAAACACAATACTGTATTATCACTTGGGTAATATGATATTAGAGATAAATTATACCACTTACTACTTGAATGACTGCATTCTTAGATCAATGAAAGAGAGTCAATATTCAGCATGCTAGAGATTATCAATAATGTAGTAGATCAATTTTAATTACTGTGGCATAAATCTGTCAGAGATGGCCCACAGATCTATTCTAGCTATTATAAATTTAGGTAAAAATTATTTGATATTGGTCTGGATGTTGTGGGAATCGTTTTATAGCATTATGTACTGTGCCATATGTCAATTCAGAAATGTGACATATAAAGATATTGGATGCGAGATAGTTTTAACCACTTCAATAACAGGCACTTACGCCCCTTCCTGCTCAGGACATTTTTCAGCTTTCAGCGCTGTCACATTTTTAATGACAATTGCGCGGTCATGCAACACTGTAACCTAACTACATTTTTATAATTTTCTTCCTATAAATAGAGCTTTCTTTTGGTGGTATTTGATCACCTATGTGGTTTTTATTTTTTGCTAAACAAACTAAAAAAGGACAACATTTTTGAAAAAAAAATCGTTTTTTTTAGTTTCTTTCAAAAAATGTTGTTTTCCCCTTCACTGACGGGCACTGACGAGTTAGCACTGATAAATTGGCACTGATGGGCACAGATGATGAGGCACTGATATGTAGAATTGATGGGCACTGATAGGTGGCACTGATATGCAGCACTGATGGACACTAATAGGTGGCACTGATATGCAGCTCTGATGGGCACTGATAGACGGTACTGATGTGCACTGACAGGCAATACTGATGGGAACTAACAGGTGGCAGTGATGGGCACTGACATGCAATACTGATGGTCAATGACAGGTGGCACTGATGGGCACTGGCAGGTGGCACTGATGGACACTGACAGGCAGCACTGATGGACACTGACAGGTGGCTGTGATGGGCACTGATTTGCACTGATAGGCGGTACTGATTGGCACTGACAGGTGGCACTGACAAGTGGCACTGATGGGCAGCACTGATGATTAGGTACTGATATGTACTGACAGATGTTACTGCTGGGCAGTGATTGGCACTGTGGTGGGTAGTGATTGGCACTGTGGTGGCACACTTTATTGTTGGGGCACTTCTGGGCGCTGATTGGCAAGTGATTGTTACATATGATGGGGTCTGTGCTGATAATCAATGTGCTGATTATCAGCACAGACCCCCCTCTGACATGAAGAGCCGATCAGCTCTCCCTATCAGCTCGAACCGATGAACGCCATTTACCGGCACTTCCTGGTTCATGCGATGATCAGCTGTGATTGGTCACAGCTGATCACGTGGTAAGAAGCCTCTGACAGAGGCTTCTTATCATGATCGGAGATGTGGGGTGTCAGACTGACACACTGCACTCATGATCGCCGTGATGCTTGCCCCCATGGGCGCACGCTGGCATGTTATCTTGCTGGACGTCATATGACACCCAGTCAGGATAACAGAACCGCTTCCAGGACGTCATTCTGCATTCTGTGGGCAGGAGGTTGTTAAATGAGCTATAACCTGAATGGCACTTACTTAACTGACAAGTGAGTAGTAACTAGTGGATTGAAAATCTGCAGTCAATGCTGCTCAATGGTGCAATCTGGTAGAAACAGTGTGCAACAAGGGCTGGCTAAAATGAAAAGGCAAATCTTACTGTACATTATTTAACTTAAGAAAATATACAAAATGAAACATACACTATTTCAGACTGAATAAATATGGGCAAACCACCCCGTTTCACTCCAAGAAAGCCTATCTGCCTATACCAATGACTGATTATTATTTGGAATCCAATCTTGCAGTTCCAGGGATTAATTCAACTCACAAGGCTCTGCTAAATCTAATTATTACTTTTGGCTAGACTGACCCTTTCATAGCAGCATCCATTTTTGCTACTTTAAAACTAAAATGGCTCCTATAATTTTCTAAACATACCTAAATCATTAAAACATTACAAGCCTTTGACCCCCAGAATAGCTACATTATTTTAGATTGTTTAGAATATTAAACTGCTTCTCTACTTTCAATAAACAAAAATATAGAAATACCATTCAGTATAGGAACGGTAATAGTAAGCCATTTGTTGGCTTGGGTCTTCTTGTAATTACCTATTTTTTCATATAAAATTAAATTTCTTCTTTATGTGTTTAGTTCCCTGTGACTTATTTGTTTTATTATTCAAACAGTTCCATATACAATAAATAATATAAATAGTCTAAATATTATTACATTTTAATGGATTGGCATATTTTATCCCTAATCACTCTAGATTTGAAAAAAAAAAGATGTAAAAAGAAAAACCTTCTGCTCTTCTATTGCCGTGCCTGAGTTCCTGCTATTTTTTGCTTTCTTGACCCTGGATTGCCAGAACAAACTACAGTGTTTTAACTGCATGGCTATTTAAATACTAAAGAGTTACTTCCTCTTTTACTAAATGTGACCTTAAGAAAGCAGAAGAAGAAAAATACATAAATCTATCAATATATAAGATAAAAAAAATTGTGGTTTATCCAAAAATCACATACAATGTACTGAAAAGTATGCAGGCTTTTAACCAATTGCTTACTAGGCACTTAAGAACCCCACCTGCCAAGGTCAATTTTCAGCTTTCACCACTATTGGAATGAAAATTGCACAGTTATGCCAAACTGTACCCACATTTTTTTTTTTTTAGAATTTTGTTCATACAAATAGAGCTTTCTTTTAGTGGTATTTAATCACTACTTGTGTTTTGTTTTGTTTGCTAAACAGGTAGTTTTTCTCTTTTGTTGACGTGCGCTGATGAGGCTGCACTGGTGGGCACTGATAGATTGCACTGCTAGGCAATGATAGGCTGCACTGATAAGGTGGCACTGATTGGCACAGATAGGTGCCACTGTTGGACACTGATGAGACGGCACTGGTGGGTACTGATCAGGTGGCACTGATGGGCAATAATAGACACTGGTGTCATTGCTAGGTAGCACTAATGATGAGGCACTGATGGGCACTGATTGCCAGAACTGATGGGCACTGATAGGTGGTACTTGTGGGCATCAATAAGTGGCACTGGTAGGTTGCACTAGTGGGCACTGGTAGGTGGCACTGGTGGGCATTGACAGTTTTTCCCCACCAAGATGTAGAAATGTTTCTGAACCCATACAATTTCTTCTTTTTAATAGTGATATTGACGCTTGATTTTTTATTTTGATTATGCTTATTTGTTTTTTTAAATATTTTGCATCTATATAGAGTGGATTTCTGCCAACAAAAATAACAAATGTGTCATTCTTACCTGCTCTGTGCAGTGGTTCACTCCTGGTACTCCCTCCTCCCTCCTGCTGAGTGCCCCCACAGCAGGCAGATTGCTATGGGGCACCCCAGCTGAGCTGCTGCGCTTTGTGTCCATTCAGAAATGGAGCCATGACTTGGCCCTGCCCCTCTATCTCCTCATTGGCTCACTGACTTTCATTGACAGCCGGGGAGCCAATAGAGGCTGTGGCAAATGTTTATATTGTTTAAGGCAAATAGACCCAGTTCCATTTATCTGTGTCTCATTAGGTCACACCCTTTAGAAAGCATGATTTGGGAATGAACATCACCTGCTTTTCTCTCTTTGCTATGTCAAAGGCCTTGTTCACATGGGCATTCTTAATTATACACCCACGTGATGGTCATGTTTTGAAGGGATGCAATTGAAGCACAAGTGTTCCATGCATTCACGTGCAGGCAGTTCCATTCATGTATTCATGTCAGTTGGGACTCAGTGGCTGCACAGACACAGCCACTGCTCCCATTTTGACATCTGTGTGGGTCCCTAAATGCAGACAGTAGTGAGTTTGTGACCCACAAACACATAGATGTGACTTTAGAAACAGCAGCTGTGTCCATGTATCCATTGTGTCCCAACTGACATGAATGAGACTACCTGCACACAAATACATGAAATACCGGTACATCCTGTGCAGGTAAAATAGGGCCCTCACACAGGTGTATGTTTAAGTACACCTGTGTGAATGAGGCCTAATGAACTGCAATTCTTATTAGTACACTATCATTGGTTATTGTAATGTGATTGTACATTTAAATTTTTTGACTTATCAATTCTCAATCTGGCCTGTTGAATTGTATCATAGGATCATTAACTAAGACCCCTCATTTAGCTCTCATTACTAGCAAAAAATGTCTGGAGCTACTCATAATCACTTCTTAAATATGCCAATAATTAAAGGGATATGTTGCAATTTGTGTAACATGTCATTAATGTAGTGGCAGTGTAGTGGCAGCAAAAATAAAGTTTTATGTGCTAGAACTGAACTTTTCCCATCTAGGAATTTCAAAAATAGTAACTGTGCACTGTATAAAAAAGAAGGCAACGATCTAGCATATTTGCTTCAGATAGACATGACATATCATCCTGTTTGGATTGAATGATCAGCTTCATTTGTATTCTATCACAAAACACTTCTTCAAACACTGAAATATTATACAGATGGCAGCAGCCTGATCTCTGAATATGTTTGAGCAAATAAATATATCTGGAAAGTACACATTGTATCCCTTTCTCTTAAAACATTAAAAATGATCTTTAAAACTTAAATGTACATACATAATTTTCTTAATTTTTAATTATGCACAACTTCAATTTTAGCCTATAAAATCCTTGTGAAAACATTAGGTATAGTTTTTTTTTTTTTTTTTTTTTTCACAGATAGAGGATGCAAAACAAACAAAAAAATCTACACCAAAAACTTTAGAACAATATACCGCTAAAAAAGAGGACATTTGGAAAAATAAAAAATAAAAGCAAATTTTATTAAATTAAATATCAAACAACAATGTATTACTTACCTTGGTAATCTCTTAACATATTAAATACTTAAATTAGAATAAACAATGCAAAACACATTCAGTGTGGCAAAAAATAAAAGTACCAAATCATAAAAAGTTAATTTAAAGTTTTATTTTAGCTAAGCACATTTTAGGATTTTTTAAGTTCTAAATCTATTTTATATATTCTATCTGGTTGTGTTATTATTATTAATATTATTATTATACTTATTACTATTATCATGTACATGTATTATTAGAATTAAATGAAAGGGCTGCATCCTTTTTTTGCACAGTATACACAAAAGACTGTCTGATATTTATGTACTAAATCAATCTGATACAGTACATAAATCATAGCATATATCAAGCTTACAATATGATTTAAGCATTCCATATAAACAGATCAATTTTTATCATCAAAGCCATGTTTACAGTAACTTTGAAGAATCTATTTCCTAATTACAAGAGGCAACCCAAGAAAACAATCTATTTTAAAAAACATATAGTAAATCAGACGCCCATGGAAAGGAACCATCCAGGAAAGTAATGGACCATGGTTAAATTTTCAGCCAGGCAATATGTCTGAGCAGAATTAATATTTTTTTACAAGAAACACAGGCTTCCTGGCATATTATGAATGGCACAGGAAAAGCACAGGTTTTTGGGCACTAAAACACTTCTTTAATATAGTTGGATAAAATGTTAACTACAAAGAAACATACATGTTATTTTAGTATGCTATTTTTATTTGATAAAGTATGCATTGGATTATAAATTAAAATCAATGAAGAAACACAAACAAAAGCAAAAAGGTAGTGGATATATTTACAAAGACTCTAACATTCTGTACAGGTAAATCTTCTTGGTGCCTGTGATTTATATTAAAGTGATTGACTCAACACCAGTAAATATTTGTTAAAAGTCACATTCACTTCTTCATAAATATTCTTAGCTCATGAACTCAGCATGCATACAATTTAATATACAGTCTTAACTGCAATATATACAGTATAAGGATTTTCCAAACTACAATCTAGATCCTAGGATCTAGATTTTAGTGCCTGTATGTGTTATCAACATGAAGAATAAAACATCTTTATCAACACTGTCGTTTTGGGACTCATAAAACCATCAAAATATATTGCCATTGCAGGACAAGGTATTTTTACAACCAAGGCTCAGATCCCAAGGTATCATTAGTCCTATGATTTATCTATTTAAAAGTAGCAATGTTAACGATACACAGCAACTATTAGTAGGGATGAGATTTTGGATCAACGCTACCATAGGTTCAAGGCAAATCTGACATGTTTGAGGATTTTGCAATAGTAAGCATATTTTACTGCTTTGCCTTTAAACTTAGGTCAATTGGCTTAGATGGCCTACCATGAGACCCCATTCACACCTGAGTGTTTTGTAGCTTGAAGCCTGAAGCTACAAAACGCTAGAGGGGAAAAAATTCTATTATTCTCAATGGAGATGGTTCACATCTTCACTACATGTCGCCTGAAGCCAAACGCCTGAAGCTCAAACAAGTTCCGAACCCTTTTTTGTCGCTCGAATTGAGCAGATTTGGGCGTTTTTCCTCTTTTAACATTGGTGACCTTTTGCCCTGCACAAAATCGTGGAAAATCGCGGTTAAAAACGCGGTAAAAAATGCCGCAAATCGCGGTAAATAACGCTGCAAAAAACGCCGCAAAAAATTCTTGAAAACGCTACGCTCAGGTGGGAATGCAGCCTAAAAGCAAGGGTTCTCGACAGCCATAGGGGGTTATTTACGAAAGGCAAATCCACGTTGCACTGCATGTGCACTTTCAAGTGCAGTCACTCTAAATCTAAGTGGTAGATCTGAAATGAGTGGAAGCTCTGCTGATTTTATTATCCAATCATGTGCAAGCTAATATGCTGTTTTTTGCTTCCCTTGCATGCCCCCCTCAGATCTACAGGGACTTTACTTTCAAGTGTATTTTCATAATGTGCTTTAGCTGTTATAAGGAAATCATAGGAAGTGCTGCTGATTAGTGTAGAGCATGTAGGCACTGAAAGCAATCTTAAAGTAAGTGTACAGCTTATGTCCTTTAGGTAACAAAATGTATATTAACCTCCCTGGCGGTACGATTATTTCGGATTTTAGGTGCTAAAAGCGGTAACATTATTTTGCATGAAAATTTGGCGTTTTATATTGTAGTCCTGTAATTCTTAGGAATAACAATCTTAAATCTGTCCAAACCAGAGTCTAGCAGACATCCCGGGTATGATAAAGTTTGAAAAATGAAATCATAAATTATAATATAATAAATAACTATAAATAATTGTACCAAATAATAATATAACAATAATAAAAATTATTCAATAATGTAAGCAAATCAAAAACACTGAAATTTGCTCAGTTGCAGAATTGTCACTGTCATTACTTTTCAGTATTTGATGACGGATCTCCCCACAAATCGCTATCGCTCAATTCTGCGAGTGATTCAAATTTATTATCGCTGTTTTCTAGCTGGTCTAAAACCATTTTTGATGTAAAGTGACAGTTTGGTTGCTATGGACAATCTCCAGTTTCCAGGCATAAAGAACAGTTTTTATTATATAAAGGGGATGTGAAATATTTACATACAGCAATGTAATCTGTAAGATTACATTATACTGTATATATACTGTGTGTTTCACTTTTTGAATTTGGCGCCGATCTCCGTCCCCGTGCGTCACAACGCTCGCAGGGAATGGAGACCAGTCCGTGATAGATCGAGCGAGACACGGCTCGCTAGTACAGTGAGGAGACAACGCTGGATCCGAGGGAGAAGGTAAGTAAACATCCTCCTGGATCCATTGATGCAGTCCCGAGTCTGGCTCGGGGTTACCGCTTTTGGTATAAGAATTCCACCCCGAACCAGACTCGGGAATACCGTCAGGGGGGTTAAAGTGTTTGGGGGTGAGGGAAGGGAAAGGTTTTACGTTTTTTCATTATTGTTACATCTGCAGCTTTTTATAGCTTGTCCCTGTCACCGCAGTGAAATAGGCTGCATGTGTTTTTTCACAGGGCATATTACCTAAATCTTTTGGAATTGTTATTTTTAACTGGCCTTTCTTTGATCTTCCGTGAAAAATGAAAGGACTGCTATTGAAATCCCCCAGCTCCCCAATGTCAAATTGCTTGCAAAAGGCAGAAAATACAGATTTTGCTAAGAAAGGAAGAAAATGGCAGTGCCATGGCTTCCAATGCTTCTGGGTGTTGTGAGTAATGTTACCATGCCTCACCACTTTCTTCTAGGATAGCTAGACACACAAAATCCCACATTAATACAGCTCAGCAAAAGAAATGAATTACATTCTTACAGCATGCCTCCCACAAGTGCCCGAAGCCCAGCCAACGTACTGTATGTGTTTTATTTTTTATTAACAACAGCTTTTTTATTATTGAATTTTCACTTGATTTAACTTTGTGGGTGAGGGGATTTAAACAGTGAGGAAGGTCCATGTGACAGGATGATTTACATACAGAAGATTTTGGGAGACAGGGGAACCACAAAGAGGATGATTTAGCAAAGGCAAGTAGACTGTTTACTTTTCAAGGGAATTTTCACTCTGCAAGGGAATTTTGCCTTAGCTTAGTGAGTGTGGGGAAAATACCCAATCACATGCAAATAAAAAAAACTATATTTTTGCTTGCACATGATTGGATGATGGAAGTCATCAAAGTTTTACCTCAAAGTGAAACAATTCTCTTTTAAAATGAGCATCCTATTTGCATTTAGTAAATCAACCCCAAAGTATTGAACCTGTTATACTAGTATGACCAGCTGTTATTTTCATATTATTGTTATTAACAATTAAACTTAAAAAATGCTTTTCAAGTGAAAATATTATGTTAAAAATGATATAAGATATTAGTGATTGGGTTGACATCTTTAATTGCAGTGTGAGTTATATTTTGTTATGTGCATAGATCTGTACACCCAAAAATCATTTTAAGGAAGAACAGCTGTTCACAACAACTGATTATAAGATACCTTTTCTAACGCTCAACACTTTATCTACTATTATTAAGTGTTCTTGCATAGCAAGACCACTTACTGTTATCTCACATATATATTATTATTATTGCCAAATTTACCACCCTAACTCCTCCCACAGCTTTTACACTACATAGACAGTAATATACCGAAATGTGCGGATTGTTCCCAATTGGTGTGCTATTACTTTGTGGAAGGTTTCGCCGAATGGTTCACAAAATATCGTTGTTTTTGCGGCAAAATTTGTCCCATAGGAATGAATGGCAAAATGTTCAAAACTAGAGTGAGAGGTGACAAAAGCTGACAATCCCCCATGATCAGCCAAAATATTATGACCACCCCCATGATCAGCCAAATAATTTATGACAACCCCATTATTAGCCTAAACACTATGATCAGCCAAAACATTATGACCACAACATGATCAGCCAAAACATTATGGCCACCCCATGATCAGCCAATTAATTCATGACAACCCCATTATCAGCCAAAACACCATGATGACCAACCAAAACATTATGACCCCCCCCCATGATCAGCCAAAACATTATGACCACAACATGATCAGCCAAAACATTATGAACCCCCCCCCCATGATGAGCCAAAACATTATGACCACATTATGACCACATTATGAAAGAAAAAAACTTTTTTGAAAAAAAAATATTTTTGAAAAAAAAATTGTTTAAAAAAAATCCTTTTTGAAAAAAAATGTTCAGCTCTTTTAGCTAATGATGGGAATTCAACTTTTTTAGTACTATTTATACTTTTTAAATTATTAAGCTCTTTTAACAATTTTCACAGTTACTCCAGCCACTCCAACCACACAAAAGTTACTCAAGCCACTCCATCCAGTTACTCCGCCCACTCCAGTAGGTGGAGGCAAGAACACTTCACACAATTTCCCCAGAAATTGTAGACTTTTCTAGTTATTATTATTATTATTATAATGCAGGAACACAATGTGATCATTGTGTTCTTAGGACACAACTGATCACAGATCAAGGTAAAGAGACAATCATACTGGCCCTTCACCACATGATCAGCTGTGCCCAATCACAGGTGATCACAATGTAAATACAAGCCAGTTATCGCCACTCCTTCCCTCACGCTGATAGGATGAGGGGAGGAGAGCCGGCAACTGGCTTGTGTGAAAGGTACATCTACACTGATAATCAGAGCATGGATTATCAATGTCCTGATTATTAGTGCAGTCCCAACCATGCCCATCAGTGCTGCCTTTCAGTGGCCATAAGTGCTGCCAATCAGTGCCTACCAGTTCTGCCAATCATTGCTGCCAATCATTGCCCATCAGTGCTGCCATCAGTGCCACTCAGTGCCTCCTCATCAGTGTTGCCTACCAGTGCCCATCAGTGCTGCATTTTAGTGCCCATTAGTCTCATCTATCAGTGCTGCCTACAGTGCCCTTCGGGGAGACCTATCAGTGCCACCTATCAGTGCCACCTATCAGTGCAACCTCATCAGTGCCGCCTCATCATTGCCCATCAGTGCTGCCTATTAGTGCCCATCAGTAAAGCCCAGCAGTGCAGCCTCATCAGTGCCTATCACCAAAGAAGAAAAATTAGCTACTTGCAAAATCTTATAACAAACTGTTAAAAAACTTATTTTTTCCAAAATGTTCTGACTTTTTTGTTTATTCAGAAAAAATCAAAAATCCAGTGGTGAATAAATACCACTAAAAGAAAGCTTAATTTGTGTGAAAAAAATTATAAAAATGTCATATGGGTACAGTGTATCAGGACCACACAATTGTCATTCAAAGTGTGACAGCTCTGAAAGCTGAAAATTGGCTTGGCAGGAAGAAGATACAAGTGTCCAGTAGGCAAGTGGTTAACTATGTTGTATATAAAACAAATGTATTGATTTCAGTACTAAAATTAGCAGTCACTGTAGCCTACTGTGATCTAGGTGTGATTTATTTTCTTTAAGGTCAGCTGCTCAGTCACAATGCCCCCAGTGCACTCAAGGCCCTCTCTAAAGTACAGTACATTAGAACAGGCTACTAACCTTGTTTGCTTGAGCATGGATGGCCTAATTGGGAAGAAATATATATATATATATCTGTGAATGAGAGAAAAATTTAAATGTGTAAGTAATGCTTAAAAAAAAAAAAAAAAAGAGAGTGATGTGCATGGAAAAATAGCTGGGTCTTGACCAGTGTTTGGCACTCAGCTCTATTAAAGATCTGATTTCTGCCCTTTCTATCTTGTTTCAAAGACTGTTGGCTTTCTTGATTAAGACCTTTGTATAAGGAGTCTCCAGTATAACTTCCTGTGTCTATTCCCCTGTTATACTGCAGAATATGAATATGGTTCTCTCTGTGCTTCAGAAACGACCTTTTTAAACCCATTAGAGACATTCCTCTCTCTATGCTCACCTACAAGGTTGCATCCATTATAGCCCTCCCCTCTGTGAGACAAGTGTCTGAACTGGCAGTCTTATCTTGCAAGGAAGCCTTTTTTGTGTTTGCATGAGAGATTTACTAAAGACAAATAGGCTGTTACAAGGGAATTTTCCACAGAGTGAATGAAGTAAAGCTCTCCTGGTTTACATCATCCAATCATGTGCAAGCAAAATTTTTGTTTTAATTTTTATTGCATAATTATAAAGATAATGGTAAAACTCAAAGTTCACATTTCAGTTTTTAGAAGTTTTTCCCTTTATTTTACAATGCACAGATGAAAAATAATCTGGCTGTTTATATTATAGTAGAATGTTTAACCTCTTCCCACTCACCCACCATACTTAAACGACAGAGTGGGAGCTTCATTGTTCTGAGTCGATGTACTGGTACATCGCTCAGAGCGGGTGCCTGCACAGCGGTGCAACCCTGTGATGGCTGTGATCTTCAGGTACAGCCCATAACAGATTGGCTCTTCACCATATGACGGCGGTGTCCAATCACTACCTTCACAGTGTAAACAGAGACATGTGTCTCTCTGTCAGTTCTCCCCACTGAGCTCAGGTATATCGTGAGTGGGAATTAGTTAAGGTAGATCTAAAGCCAAGGCACTTTTTACCTTAATACATTCCCTGCATTAATGTAAAAAATGCTCCCTAATTGCTAAGTCTAGCTATGTTCCTCCCTGTACTAGCTCTCTCCTCTCCCCCTGCGACAGAGAGGCAATTGTGGGTGCTATTGCACTACTGTGAATCAAATCCTGTGAACAGAAAGCAGGGGGCAGGGCAGAGCCAAACTGTGTGCGTCTATAAGCGCACACAACCTGGCTCAGGAGTGAGTCTGCACATTTGCCCGAATAGCAAGTGGCTTCTTATGGTGGCAGACATAGAAGAAGAGGAACCCAGAGTGACAGTGGGAAACTCCAGAAGAGTAGGTTTGGAGGAGGTTCCACTGCACAGAGCAGGTAAGTATACCATGTTTATAATTTTAGAAAATGTAACCTTTACAGCCGCTTTAATAAGCAATTGTTTTTAGTTTCCAGAAAGCAATAGATTACTGTCCAAGTAATCAATTGCATCAGGGGGAAACAGTCAGAACTCAGTCAGCTCTGCCTTGTTTCAAGCAGACCAGAATCATTGCTGTTACTGTACATTGTGTCTCAGAATATTTTTATAGCTCTTTAGCAGTATCAGAAGGCCAAAAACTAACACCAGGCCAGGAGCAGACTGACCATTGACTGCCCGAGGGCCCCATGCCACTAGGGGGCCCCATCAGGGTTGCCAGCCTCAATAAAACCAGGGACGGTATTTAAAAATTTGTGTTTTTTTTTACATCTATCTTTGAAATGTCCCTTACCAACATCCTTTTGGTCTAAAAATCCTGAGATTAAAGCTGCCCCACCTCTCCAGTACCTTCTCAGCCAATAGAAACATGTCTGTGTATACTGTGTGATTGTATATTGTGTGTGTGTTTGCATATACTGTGTGACCCCATAATCTCTGATTGCCTGGGGGCTCCATAATCTCCTATTGCCCGGGGGCCCCATGAGTTGTCAGTCCACCCCTGCACCAGACCCTGATTGTTACTGAGAGCTATTGGTTACATTACCAACACCTACCAGGGCCTGCCATGCACCTGCCTAAACCAGGCATCTTTTTACTATAATGCTGGCCTTAACAACTGTTTCCCACCTTTTGTTTTAAATAGTTCCTGAGACTCAAGTAGTTTAAACAGATCCATCATTACAGACCTATCATTTGAGTAAAATTTAAAATGAATGCATCATTTAAAATTTAAAATTATTGACATTCAAACTTCAGGAAGACAAATTAACTGTAAGGTAGCTAAGTATATTATGTCATTGTAAGGACTGGCAACCAGAACTGTTTGGGGTACCAGAATATGTGGCCCTGAATATAGCTGAGGTTTCTCTTACTACCTTCAGTTAGTATTAACTCCAACCACACAAAAAAAAAGGATTGTGTACGATTTGTATACCCTTTATAGCATGTCTGTGGTGCATATTGCGAGACCCTGTCCTTCTCCTGCCTTTACTAGAACACTGTCAATCCTGCTGAAGCTAAACCCTCCACCATATAGTGCTCCAATCCATGCCACAGGCCTCTGCATGCCATTCCTTGGCATATAACAAGGAAGGAATCTCCACACATGAATAGAGTTGCTGCACTTTACTGATGGCACTCAGGGAATGTCATAACAGTCAAACCACATTGAGATTCACTCCAGAGTCACTTAACATTACATAATCAATCACATTTAGTAAACGGTCCACAACAGTTACTTGTGAAATCACTTTAAGTAACTGTCTCTCCTGTCTCTAACAGTTTCTCCCTCCCCCGGGTCAATAATACTTACTGGGATGAGATCTATGTAGTCACAACCTCCATAGGTACACCTCACCCGAGACCCTCCAGGGGAATAACCTCCCTCATTGGAAGTTTGGCCTGGCCTAGAAGGTCTTTTGCAATTATCAATAACCCCCACCTCCATAAGGGTCAGCAAGTCTTCAGCTGGCTCTCCTAGGTGCAGGCCTACTCTTCCACAGCCTCCCGCTCTGTACAGGACATCCACATGCTGGTTACATCTGTGCTGGTGTAGCGTGTTTGGCTCCAATGCCCCAACTTTTCTTACTAGGTGTTAGTTTCACCCGCTAGGCTGCCACCAACAAATCTGGGATTAACAAAAGGTTGAGTTAAACAGTTGTAAAAGTAGTTATAAATATAGTTCCATAGTTAGTCATGTTAAAAGAAGGTGTATATTGGTTTCAACTACCTAAAAAAAATATAATAACGTAGAAAACCTACCTATACCCATACATGAACTAGAGGTAGGCAAAAATTCTTATATAGTATAGTCCAATTTGCTCTAACGCTGGAAAAATCCTTTCTATTCCCCTAAGACAATTGTATATTCACTGGATCAGCAATCTCTAGTGTTATTACTTATAAATCTTAATATTTAGTTATATGATGTGAATTTAAGAGTACATCCATCTTTTCTTAACAAATAGCTGAGATGACTAGAACGTATTCCTGAGGGAGCCTATTCCAAACATTCACAATTCCTACTATGAAGAAGCCTTTCTGTAAGTGCAGACATACCCTTTTTATCCAGATGGAGAGTTTCCCCTTGTCCTTTGAAGGTAGAATAAATTCAGTTCAGCTAATATTTTCTTATAGCTGAGGTCCTTTATCCCTAGTATCAGTGTAGTTGTGAACTGGTGCCCGAAAATGAAATGCATATTCCAGATAAGGTCTTACTAATGGTTTCTAGACGGACTAGTTTATATCTCTCTTTTTGGAATCTATGCCTCTTTTAATACAAAAATATGTTCTTCTTGCTTTATTGCAGCTTGCAGAAATTGTATTTAATCTCAATTTCAAAGTCATTTATAAATCAGTTAAATAGTAAGGGTCCAAACATTGAACCTTGGGATAAACCACTAACAACCATAGACCATTCAGAATATCAATCATTAATCACTACTCTCTAAATTGTTTTTTTAAGGCAGTTTTCTATCCTGTAGACTTTTACTTTCACGTTAGTTGTTTATGGGGAACTTTGTTAAATGCTTTTATACAATATCGACAGCCACTCCTTTTTCTAGGATTTTGCTTACATTCTCAAAAAAAGAGGATTTGTTTGATAATTTTGGAATATTTCACAGTCACTTCATGCTGATTAACACTTATAATATATATATATATATATTTTATAGCAAAAACTCATCTATGTGAGTTTTGTGCTAATCCGTTATTACAAAGGCAATCTAATAAAATTGAAAAAAATAAAAATAGCTTTGATTGTAAACTATCTGTTCAGATGCTTTATTCACATTTATTTTGTCAAACTGTTTATGGACCATTGCAATTTTAAGCTTTTGCAGTCCATTTGAGGGTGTTCCTTTTAAAGGCATAGAGCTAAAACAGTAATTTAGTGGATCAACAATGTTCTCTTTAATGCTGAATTTTAGATCATGGCTCACAGAAATACAGACACCACCATCTTTTTGTTTTACCCTGACTCTCTAAAAGATATCATTTCTAGGAATATCAACAGTACAGTTGTGTGAAGAACAAAGCCAATATTCAATATGCATGCTAAATCTATCATAGAAAAGGAATCTTCCAATGGGGACCCTTGTTCCTATGACAACTGTCTAAGAGGGAATTTCCTCACATTGGAAAGTTATCCTTTATTTTACTGCTGAGTCTACAGGACATGAAATAAAGGGAAAGTGCACAAATGAGACACAGATGGCAAAAAACAGACATGTACTGTATATGTATGTACAATTTACTGAATATGTATATATTAATACTCTGTAACAGTAATAATACCCCTGTAACAGTAATAATATTTACCAATCCGTCCATGCATATTACTAATCTTCACTGTCACTGCCCTGTCCCACCAGCTATGATCATCTTGCAAAGAGATCTAGTGATGACATCACTGCATCAAAAATAAGGCACGCCATAAAAACACACAGATTGTATTTTTAAAGAAATGTAATTAGTATGTTGATGAATATAAAGGGAGCAACCATGGAAGACAGAATAAAGGCAGATTAAACCTCAGCTTTGAGTGTCCCTTGAGATTCAAGTTTCTGGGACAGACATCTCACAACATAAGAAAAATGGTTAATGAATATCAAGAAACAGCTACACCTGTATCCCCACTGAACATAGCAAGCACATCTTATTCTAAAAAATCCAACATAGTAAATCACTCGTTTCTACAATGCTCTGTTGCCATTCCCTTCTCCTGTCCCCACTTTTCTCAGTCTCCTGTGAGCTTAAAGTTGGCCATAGATGGATTGAAATTTGGTTCAGCAAAGATCAGATGGGTTTAATCAATGTGTGGTTGTTCTCGTTGAGCAGAAATTGATCTTTGGAGTGACTTTTGTCAAATTAACAACTTTAGTCAATTCTTGAAAACTTTTGTCAAGCTGCAGTCAATTGTTTGTGAGAATGAAGGAATCCTTTATACTTTTCAGCCTAAAAAAAACCATGACCATCTAGGGCAGTGATGGTGAACCTTTTTGAGCCCGAGGGCCCAAACTGCAACAGGTGTTTAGAGCAGCATGTCAGAAGTCATGTGACTGCGTCCAGAGGAGAGGGGGGAGACAGAACTCCACTCATCCCAACATATGTCAAATGCCCGGGAGGAGATCACACATGGTCTGCTACATTAACATCCCTTCTAGGAGTCCCGCCTCTCTGTCAGGTGCAGCGCCCCCTCACCTCCCACCTGTGCCACTCACGCTGAGCTCCAATTATTCCCAATCCTCCTAGGGGAGTGAGGTTTCCTTTCAGCGGCTCCCTTGCAGGCTGTGCTTCCCGGTCGTCCTCGTCTTTTGGTCCCCCAATCAGACTGTTCTCCAGAGCCTCACTGTTGATGTTTTAGCAGAGAGAAGGCTTGAGGGGTCCAGACTTTGAAGGGTGTCAGAGATGCTGCATCAGAGATGCAGGTAGGTGGTGAAGTTCTTTTCTCCCTCCTGGCTCTCAGTTTGCCTTCCCCGAGGAGGCTGTGGGCCGCCCACTCACTTGCTATGTGCAGATGTATTACTGCACCTTGCTCTCGTTGCTGCTGCGCTCTCGCCACCATGGACCTAGACTCTTTATGGATCTCCCTTTACCTTGCGATCCCTGGACTCCTCGCATGCCCACAGAGAGGGCTCTATGTGCCAGCTGTGGTGTGTGTGCCATAGGTTCACCATCACTGATCTAGGGCCTAATTTAGACTGGGCCAAGTATCAAGAAGGCAAGAGGTAGGAGGCAAGTGATTAGCCATGATTACACAATTAATTAGCCAACAGTTAAAGTGTTGGTAAACCCAGGACCCTGTATTCACTATATCTGGTCTCCCACAGTACACAGAACATGAAAAAATGCAAATATTGTAGTAAATATAAACTGCTAAATACCTTTTCTCATCAGTAGTTAGAGCAGTGACTTTGATCAGTGTCTGTTTAAAGCTTGTAGGAGGAGTTTTCATTTTCCCATAATTTTCCTATGAGGATGCAGGACCCCTGGCCCTCTGTCTGGACAGTGCTGATTGGCCCTGTGCTGATCATATGCACTCTCCCAAGAATAAAAAAAGCTCTCTAGCAATACACACCAAACTGAGCATGTGTAGCTTGTCCCCTAGCCTCTGTACTACCAGGAGATATATTGTGGACTCTGGAAGAAGGGGTGGATCAGAGAAGACAGGATAAAACAGCCCCTTATGTTCCACAGTGAGTATAACAAGCATGCTTTACTGCATATACAGACTGAACCCACTGTTGTGGGTTTAGTAACACTTTAACAATTGTGGCTTTATTTCTTGAACAATCAATTACTAGCTACCAGGAGCAGAGTGATCTTTGGCAGCAACACAGTTTACTATGCTTCGGTTTGAGAATAAACAGGAAGCCTTTCAGCACAGAGCACATCCAATTAATTTACTATACAGTGCAGCTGAGAAATCTTGCACTGGATTTTTATGGTGCAAGACTTTGCAGCCCTCTGAAGACTACATAAGCCCAAAGATAACACTAGAAAAACGAAAACAGAGGACTCGGCAGCCTTGTGCATTACCTTAAAATCCATTTTTATTAAACAAATATTTCTCACAAATAGCACATTATATCAAGCTCATCAACATCCACAGTGACCCACACATTTTGGTCCACTGTGCCAAGTCCAGCGAAGGGAAAACACTTCCAATACCTGATGCATTTTGAGGGTATGCATTCTCTTCTTCAGAGCCAAAGAAGAAGGAAGTATAAATCTGCTTAATTTCTTCAATAAAATCGTTTTTAACCAGTTAATCACTGCGCTATAGCCGAATAATGGCTACAGCGTGGATTGATAACTCTGGGAGGGTCTACTATGAATTGTGCGTGGTCCAGTGTGCGTGCGGCCCACACACTGGACTATCCATGCTCGCCAGGTTCACAGATCACAGGAAAGGGCCAATGATTACCACGTGATTGCTTCTCATCCAATGGTGGAGCAATCACAATGTAAATGCAGCGGGGTCATCCAGGGGTTCAACGCTCTCCTCTCCTCACACCGATACAGCATGAGCAGAGAGGAGAGTGCTTGTGTCTTAAACAGTGAGTTTTACATATATATAACTGTGCCAAGCAAATGCCCAGCAGTGCACCATATTTGTTCCATTGTGCCATTTGTGCCACATATGTGCCCCCAGTGCCACACCTGTGCCATCTGTGCAACATCAGTGCCACATAAGTGCCACCAGTGCCACTACAATGCCACATCAGTGCCCTACAGTGCCAATCAGTGCCTCTACAGAGCCACATCAGTGCCACTACAGTGCTCATCTGTGCCATCAGTGCCACATCAGTTCCACCAGTGTCATTACAGTGCCACTTGTGCCTATAAGTGCCACCTGTGCCCATTAGTGCCACTACAGTGCTCACCGGTGCCATCAGTGCCACTACAGTGCCACCTGTGCGACCACAGTGCTCATCTGTGCTATCAGTACCACTACAGTACCATCAGTGCAACTACATTGCCAATCAGTGCCAATTGGTGTCACTGCAGTGCCAATCAGTGCCACATGTGCCCATCAGTGCCACTACAGTGCTCATCTGTGCTCCTACAGTACTATCAGTGCAACTACAGTGCTCATCAGTGCCACTACAGTGCTCATTGGTGCCACTACAGTGCCCAACAGTGCGCATCAGTGTCCATAAGTGAGTGCTCGTCAGTGCCAACCTATCAGTGTATCCCCATCAGAGACAGCTATTCAATGCAGCTTCAGTGCATTAGTGCACATCCATGCACCCTTATTAGCATCCACCAGTGCACCCTCATCAGCACCCATTAGTGCACCCTCAACATCACCCAGCAGTGTACCCTCAATAGCACAAATCAGTGCGGCCTCAGCAGTGCACCCTCACCAGCACCCATAAGTGCAACCTTGTGAGCACCCATCAGTGCAGCCTCTTCAGCACCCAGCAGTGCACCCTCATCAGCACCCAGCAGTGAACCCTCATCAGCACCCATCAGTGCAGCCTCTTCAGCACCCAGCAGTGCACCCTCATCAGCACCCAGCACTGCAGCCACATCTGTCCTAGTTTCCCTATCGTACCTCAGTCACCAGTATAGCAAAAACATATTTTTCCAGAGAGGTATTCCAGATTCTTAGCCTGAGCAATGAGAGAAGCAGGGAGCTCTCTGAGTCTCAGTCCAATTCTAATTCGGCATATGTAACAATTTTAAGCAGTGGGTCTGCTACAAAATTGGAGGAAGAGGAACGTGTGCCCATGAAAAAAAGGTGTTCTGGTGTGGAGCAGCAGCCTACTACCAGCAGCTCAATGCCATTCACCTTGAGCGCAGTGCCATCCACCTTGAGGGCAGTGCCATCCATGATAGCACAGTACCATCCACGAGAGTACCACTGCAACAAAGGCGTTAAAGAGTTTAGGCCCCTTACAGCCTTCCCTATGCCCTTCAAAACCCCATGTTGCTTTCCCCTAATTCCAGAGCAGCAAACGTCCCCCCTTTCCCCACCCAGCCAGGTGTCCAGATGAACACTGCTATTTTGCCCTTCTTGATTTTTTTAATAAAATTTTTACTGAAGACCTACTATCATCCATCATGCACAGCAGTTCATTGTAAGCATAGTAAGGTTCTAGTTATGCCAATCCCTTTGAGTGGAGAGAACTTACCATGGAGAAATTTAAAATAGTTTTAGGCCTAACTTTTAATATGGCACTCACAAAAAAAAATGATACTCCTACTAGTCCACCAACCCCATCCGCCACATACCAATCTTCTCATTCCTCATGCCAAGGCCAAGATACCTTATGATTATGCGGTTCCTCCACTATAATGACAACAGCCAGTGCCCTCCCCAAAATGATCCAACTTTTGACAAATTATTTAAAATTCGGCAACTTCTAAATTATTTATCTGAAAAATTCCCCCAGTTATATTCCCCCAACCAAAATATCTCCATTGATGAGTCCCTTGTCAAATTCACAGGCAGTCTGGGCTTTAAACAGTTTATCCCCAGCAAAAGGGCCCGATATGGGGTTGAACTCTATAAACTTTGTGACCGAGCCACAGGGTACATCTGCACCTTTCTGGTGTACAAAGGAGGACTCTCAACTGAACCCCCCTGAATGCCCAGAGTACATTGGAGCCAGCAGAAAAGTTGTCTGGGAATTTTTCTATTCACTCCTTGGAAAGGGATTCCCTTTTTCCCTTTATATGTGGATCATTTTTATACAAGCTTGCCCCTCTTCTGCAATCTTCACATGGAAGGACACTCCAACATGTGGTACATTGAGAGTCAATAGAAAGGGCTTCCAGCACAAACTCATTAATGAAAGGCTACAATGAGGGGAGACGGCATCTTTGTGGAACCAGGAGCTATTGGCTGTCAGTTGGAGGGACAGATGAAGCATCCACATGCTCACATCGATCCATAACAACACCTACATAGAAATCCCCAGAAGAAACAGGCTAATCTGGAAACCAGCTCGTGTCCATGACTATAATTTGTTTATGGACATGTTTAGTGGACATCAATGATCAGATGATCGAACCCTACCTTTCCACAAGAAAATCCCTTACAAAAAAGTCTCTTTATTTTTTCGGTTTGGCCATGTATAACAATTATGCTATTTACCAAAATAAAATATCTGCATTACCAAGAAGAAATTATGTGCGCCTTTTTGTACCCTAAAGGCATACCAGAAAATATTTGCTCTGATTCAGTGAGCAGACTCCACAAATGCCACTTTCCTGAGAAACCCCTCCCCCCCCATGAAACAGGCCAAAATACATCAAAATAAATGCCGGGTGTGCTACAGAGGAAGAGTTAGAAGAGACACAGTGTATTGTTGTCCCCAATGTCCTTCCCAACTAGGCCTCTGTATAGGGGAAGGTTTCTGCAGTTACCATACTTCTCTACATTATTGGGGAAATATGGTAAATGTAACTGTCCTTTACCTCCACACCCCTTATGCCACTGCACTAAACTGTGCATATCACTGCCTTCTCCAGAACTGACCCTGGCCTGCTATATGACCATGCTTTTCCCTAATGCTAAACATACCTCTGTCTGCTCTGGAACTGACCCTGGCCTGTTATACGACCACGCTTCTGCCTAACGCTAAACTGTACCTACCTCTGCCTACTCTGGAACTGACCCTGGACTTTTTGACCACATTTTATGCCTGCCTCTTGGACTGATCTTTTACCCTGCTACTGGAGTAGTTGGATTCATAACACAGGGGTTTCACATATGTAAGGGGCTTCAGAATTGTTTTTTCTGGATGAAGAAAACATTTTTTTTAGTTTTCTCATTCCCGGATTAGGATCTGGAGTCCAGAAACTTCAAAGAGATTTGGGTGGGAGAAGCCTCTACCCCTGTACCCATTAGATCCTGGCCTGCTACCTGTACTGTGGACCATGTTCCTTCTTACTACCAGGACCAACATTGTGGCATTGCTGTTAATATCTCAACTTGCACTGACCCTGGACAGTATCCCTGCCTTTACTGACTATGGACAATATTCTTGTCTGCTGTCTGGACAATTCCATTCATTGTTGCTGACCAAGTCCTTGCCTACTGCCTGGATCAGGGCTCTCCTCCTGTGGACAACTGCACTACTAAAACCACAGGTAACCTTTTGTTTACCCTTTGCTCAGCAGGCTGTATTTTTGGGTGTAATTCTTGGTACATGTACAATGCTATCTGTTAGAAATATGAAAGACCTTCAAAAATGTGATAAGTTGTCAGGAAATTAGATGTGTAATTTACTGTATGTCCCTAGAACACCTGATTGTGTTCCTTTGATGTTGGGCCTCTGTTTGTGTCCAGGCTGTGTGAAAGTCTCACACATGTGGTATTGCTATACTCAGGAGGAGTAGCAGAATGTATTTTGAGGTGTCATTTTTGCTATGTACATGCTATGTACATGCTATGTATTGGAAATATATTATAAATGGACAACTTCATGTAAAAAAAAGCATTTTCATTTTTTACCCCATTTTCCAAAATCTTCTGGAAAAAAATGAATCATTCAAAAGACTCATTATGCCTCATAGATTATATATTGGGGTGTTTACTTTCCAAAATGGGGTCATTTTGTGAGTGTTTCGATTGTCCTGGTGCTTCAGGGCCTTCAAAAGTGTAATAGGTGGTTGAGAAATTAGATGAGTAATTTATGCTCCTAGAATGCCTAAAGGTGCTACTTCAATGTTGGGCCTCTGTATGTGTCCAGGCTGTGTAAAAGTCTCACACCTGTGGTATTGCCATTCTCAGGAGGAGTAGAAGAATGTATTTTGGGGTGTCATTTGTGGTATGAACATGCCATGTGAGAGAAATAACCTGTTATAATGACAATTTTGTGAGAAAAAAAGTCTTCATTTTGCATCTCTACTTTCCAAAAAGGGGTAATTTGAGGGGTATTTGTAAGTTTCTGGCTTGTTAGTGTCTCACAAAATGAGATAAGCCTTCAGTACATCAGGTGTGATCCATTTTCAATGATTGGCACCATAGCTTGTAGACTCTATAACTTTCACAAAGACCAAATAATTTACACTGAGTTGGGTTATTTTTACCATATATGTAGCAGTATAAATGCTGGCCAAAATGTATTAACCTCCCTGGCGGTATTCCTGAGTCTGGCTCGGGGTGGAGATTTTTTTTTTTTTTTTTTTTTTTTTTTAATTTCAAAGATTTTTATTTTCAAAGTACAAAGTACAAAAAAATACAGAAACACTTCAGGTGCCAACAACCGAACAGGAGTAAAGACCGAAGTAGTCACACTACTGGACATCTTCGATACATACAAAAACCTTACGGTCCTCCGAGAGATTAAGCAGTAGAAAATCTGTACTTATAACCAGTAATTACAAGGAAAAACATGTATTCGATCTATATTGCTATAATTTAGCAAGAAAAAGGGGGAAAGCAGAGGGGCGGGAATCTGGGAGCCAGGGAGAACTGCCCAACACCCCTAATGGGAGCTCGCTGTGTTGGGCCGTCGCCCCCCCGAATCCCCGCTAGACCCTATTCCTCGGGGTGGAGATTTTATAACAAAAGCAGTAACCCCGAGCCAGACTCGGGACCGCATCTCTGAATGCAGGGAGAGGTTACTTACCTTGTCCCCTGGATCCAGCGATGTCCCCCCGCTGTACGAGCGAGCCGTGCTCTGCTCTATCTATCACGGAGCCGATCTCTGTTCCCTGCGAGCCTGGCAACGCACGGGGACGGAGAATGGCACCAAATCCAAAAGTGAAACACAGAGTATACATACAGTATAATATAATCTTACAGATTACATTGCTGTATGTAATAATTTCACATCCCCTTTGTCTCTAGTGGTCTGCTCAGTGTCCTGCATGCAGTATTATAAAAACTGCTCTTTATGTCTGGAAACTGGAGATTTTCCATAGCAACCAATACTGTCCCTTTACATCAAAAATTATTTTAGACCAGCTAGAAAGCAGCGATAATAAATTAGAATCACTCGCAGAATTGAGCGATAGCAATTTGTGGGGAGATCCGTCATCAAATACTGAAAAGTAATGACAGTGACAATTCTGCAACTGAGCAAATTTCTGTGTTTTTGATTTGATTACATTATTGAATAATTTTTATTATTGTTATATTACTATTTGGTATAATTATTTATAGTTATTTATTATATTATAATTTATGATTTAATTTTTCAAACTTTATCATACCCGGGATGTCTGCTAGACTCTGGTTTGGACAGATTTAAGTGAGTTATTCCTAAGAATTAAAGGACTACAATATAAAACGCCAAATTTTCATGCAAAATAATTGTAATGCTTTCAGCACCTAAAATCGGAAATAATCACACTGCCAGGGAGGTTAAGAAAAATTACTAATTTGCAAACTTTTTTAACAGAAACAAAGAAAAATATATATATTTTTTACAACATTTTTAGTCTTTTTTTATTTATAGCACAAAAAAACAGAGGTCATCAAATACCACCAAAATAAAGCTCCCTTTGTATGAAAAAGGGCAAACATTTCCTATGGGTACAGTGTTGCATGACTGAGTAATTGTCATTCAACATGTGAGGGCACTGAAAGCTGAAAGTTGGTCTGGTTAGGAATGGGGGTTTAAGTTCCCAGTTGGTAAATGGTTAAAGGGTAACTCCACTTTCGTGGGGGAAATAAAATAACAAATAAAGAAGAAAATAATATAGCATATACATTGTGACACAAGTCATATTGTAAGTCATATTGTAAAAATGACCTTCCCTTTTCAATCTACAACCACTGTAATTTTCTGAGAATGCTTTGCAATATGGCTACCTGGAGTTGTTCTGTACACAGTGTTTGTACTGACCACTCCCCCAAAAAAAAAAAATTCCTGCTTGTGTGCTTGGCTCACCAATTTTCCCAGAAGTCTGCCTAAGATACAAGTCAGATTTCAGACATCCCCTGCTACAAAAATGTAATTTTTGGTGAGATACTCCCTGTAGGAACACATCTAAAGGGATGCAGGACCAGCGGACTTCCTCATTAGTGTTGTGCAGGTGCACACCTGATAGATAATTATAAAACCACTCCCATTAGACCCATTTAGAACAGGGGCAAAGAGGAACATACATGGATTTCAAAGGTTGTTATAATCCTTACAATGTACATAGATCACCGAGAGGGGGATTTTTTTTTCTCAACAAAAGTGGAGTTACACTTTAAGGTAATGAGCAAGGCCAGTGCACCCTCTGGTTTTTATTTTTCCATTTTTTTATGGCACCACCTTAATGTCATGCACCCACCTTTAACAAGAGTGAAATGTGGGTGCATGACATCAATTTTTTTTAATAGTTTTTGCTGCCCATCTGTTTAAGAGCAGTTGCCTTTTTCATATCAGAATCACACTGAATCTTTTGAAATTATCAAATAAAAAACACTGTGAACCAAAATACTGCAAACTCCCACCACACCTTAACACCCCAACCCCCTCCCACAATGAAGCCTTTTTTTTAAATTGCATATTAGGCCACCTTCAACCAGTGTTATTCTTACATCCTAGTAGTTCATAAATATGATTGTGTGTAGGCATGCTAACACACACCCCAAGTTTAGGAGGGCATTTTAAGGAAAAAAGTTTTAGGAGGGAAGTTTAAGGGAAAAAAAAACGTACATTTAAATGCCCGTCAATGCAGCCTTATCAGTGTGCATCTGCAGCTTTGTCCATAATTGCAGAATGATCAGTATCATTTGCAGCTTGCCCACCGCTGTTTGCAGCCTTGCAGACTGTAATTTGCAGCTCGCCAGTGTCATTTCCAGCTCCCCAGCGCCGTTTGCAGCCTTGCCCATGTTTAAATATCCCGCCGCCGAGACAGACTGAGCGAGCACCGCCGAAAAAGACCGAGCGGCGCCGAAAAAGACCGAGCCATCTACGAGTACACAGTAGAGTTGGCTCGCTCCAGAAACAGCAGGGAGGCGGGACTACGAGCGGAGCCGAGCAGACGGCTCGGTCTTTTTCGGCGCCGCTCGGTCTTTTTCGGCGCCGCTCGGTCTTTTTCGGCGCCGCTCAGTATTTTAGCCTCACAGACAGTGGGGATCGGCGTATAACATGCACCCACGACTTTCCCCCGATTTTAAGGGGGAAAAAGTGCGTGTTATACGCCGATAAATACGGTAATATGTTGAAATGCTTAAAAATGTGACTCTGTAATTCATTAATGTTAAAAAAAAATGGCAGTGTATGGTGGGACAATGTATTTTTTATCATATTTTATAGCCTATAAAGAAATACTATATCTGGTTCTTTCTGCACTTCAGAAACAGATTTTTTTTAACATTAAAGGCATTCCACTCTCTAACTCTCACTTACAAGGTGGGATTTAATGCAGATATTTTCCCTGTGGCTTTGTTTGCTTCAAAATTCCAGAGATGACCTTACTATGAAAAAAAAAAAAAAAAGAAAAAATATGTCTGTACATCAAAAATACTATTTAAAACATATTACCTTACACAGAACCAATTTTTCGTACTTTAAGCCTGACAGAACTTTGTTTTTAATAAAGAATATTGACTAAATGTTATGGATGCTATAGTAAGGGGAGGAGAAGAGTGTTTTGGTGCATGCAAATGTATTGTGCAAATGTGCAGTAACATGCTGAACACAAAGGGCAGCTTTGGCTGTGTCAGCAACAAGTGTCAAACCAAAGCTACCTAGTGGAATGGTGTCATGCCCCTAGATTTTTCCCCTGCAGCTATGCCTACAGTGCGGCAGATCCAGCAACCATCAGGAAATGTGGTTTCTTTGCACCACCACTTCAGAGTGGTCATTTTAAATCCCCTCTGGGATGGTTGCAGGAGATCCCACAAATTTTCAGCATGTATTGGGGAGGGGTGAAATTTCACCCTTGAAGCATCCCAAAAATGTCTTCTCTTACTTGCAGCACCCATCACTTCCCCTCCCCCCACCACCCAACCACCAGCTCCACAACACTGCTCTTTGTATTCCTCTTTTGCCCCTACTGCTTCATAGCATTTTACATGCTAGTGGAGGCCATGGATAACCTTCTATGGAAATTATAAGTGCTGGCTAAAGACCTTGTAGTCCAAATAACACTAAATGAGTACCTGCCACTGTTTTGTAGCACAGGCCAGCAGTCTAATAAATTACTGCAGTGCTCATTTGAGGGGGGGGGGCGTGGGGGAATGCAACATTAGCAGTAGGGATGGGCAAATGGTTTGGCCAGAGCATAAGTTTGAGCCAAACTTTGGTTGTTCAGACATTCGGCGAACAACGAACATTATGCAGCGTTGTCGGCAAATTCAAAGCCACGTAACCCCATTAAAGTCTGTGGGACACTAACATGAAAAACCAAAAGTGCTAATTTTAAAGGCTTATATGCAAGTTATTATCATAAAAAGTGTTAGGGGGACTGGGTCCTGCCCACGGGACATGTATAAATGGAAAAAAAAGTTTTAAAAAATGTAAGTTTTTTCAGGAGCAGTGATTTTAATAATGCTTAAAATGAAACAATAAAAATGTAATATTCCTTTAAATATCGTGCCTGGGGGGTGTCTATAGTATGCCTGTAATGTGGCACAGTGGTACTGTTTAGAACAGTACCACAGTAAAATTACATTTCTAAAGGAAAAAAAGTAATTTAAAACTGATCTCAGCTGTAATACATTTTTGGGTCTCATCAATAAAGATAAAACTCATTGAAAAAAAGGCATGTGTTCCCCCCAGTCCATTACCAGGCCCTTTGGATCTGGTATGTATATTAAGGGGAACCCCAAACCAAAAATTAAAAAAATTGTGTGGGGGTTCCCCCAAAATCCATACCAGGCCCTTAAGGTCTAGTATGGATAATAAGGTGAACCCTGCACCAAATTAAAAAAGATAGCATTGGGGCCCACCCAAAATCCCCACCAGACCCTTATTTGAACACACAACCTGGCATGCCGCAGAAAAAGAGGGGGGAATGAGAGAGCGCCCCCCCGAACCGTACCAGGCCACATGCCCTCAACATGTAGAGGGTGCTTGGAGTAGCCCCCCAAAGCAATTTGTCCCCATGTTGATGGAGACAAGGGCCTCATCCACACAACCCCTGCCCGGTGATTATGGGGGTCTGTGGGGGGGCATATCAGAATCTGGAAGCCCCCTTTAACAAGGGAACCCCCAGATCCCAGCCTCCCCCTATGTGAATTGATAACTGGTACATTGTACCACATTTTACCCCTACCATTTCACAAAATAAAGTGTAAAAAATTTAAAAAAAGACAGGAGACACTTTGGGACAAGTCCTTTATTAAAAAATAAAAATGCCCTGCGATGTAGATCCATTTCACTCCACCCAACAAGCCAAAAAAAAAAGCCGCAACAGCTCCACCTCCATGGGAGGCTCCCACCAATGACAGCTGTTATGTAGCTGAGGGTGGGGCACTCAGTGACATAAATGGGCGACCCCGCCTTCCTCTGACATAACGTGGCATCAGAGGGGGTGGGGTCACCCTGTTATGTCAGCGGGTGGCCCCACCCTAAGCTACATAACAGCTGTCAATAAGAAGAAGCATCACTCAATGGGAGCCTCCCAGGGAGGCGGAGCTGTTGTGGCTTTTTCTTTTTTTGGTCCATCGGGTGGCATGAGATGGATCTACATCAGGGGAACATTTTTATTATTTTTTATTTTTTAATAAAGGACTTTTTCCAAAGTATCTTCTGTGTTTTTTACTATTTTTTTGAAGTGGTAAGGGTACATTGTACCCTTTACCAATTCACATGGGGGAGGCCGGTGTTGTGCCGAGATAGGTTCGACAAGGAAACCTGTTTCCCCTGGCTGTCAGCTGGCTCTTGGCTGAGATCGGAACTCTGCCCCCCCAGCCATTTGCACTGCTGCTCCTTCTACTCTCCCCTGAATGCTAATCATCCTTCTACTGCCCCCACCCCCGTGCGCTTCCCCGGTTCTCTGGGGAAACCTATTTTGGTAAAGACACTGGAAGTTCTCCCCACGGTCCCTATTATGTCATCATTATTAGTAACACTTGGGATGTTGAAAACACCAGGGACACTATGCACTGGGGACGTTTGAGACACTGAAGTCACTGAAGATACTGGGGACACTAGACATACTGGGGTCACTGGGGGCCTTGGAGACACTAGGGACATTGGAGTCACTGGAGACACGGAGGATATTGGAAGCACTGGGGCCACTGGAGAAATTGGGGACTTTGGATACACTGGGGACACTGGACACACTGAGGTCACTAAACACCCTGGGGTCATGACACATTGAGGACATTGAAAATACTGGGGTCACTGGGGACACTAGATACACTGGGGCTACTAAAGACACTGAGGACATTGGAAACACTGGGGCCACTGGAGACATTAAGGACTTTGGACACACTGGGACACTGGACACACTGGGGTCACTGAACACACTGAGATCATTACACATTGAGGACATTGAAAATACTGGGGTCACTGGGGACACTAAATACACTGGCGTCACGGGAGACACTGAAGTCATTGGTGACACTAGGGACATTGGAATCAGTGGAGACATTGGGAACAATGGGCACACTGGGGACCAGAGACACTGAGGTCACAGGGAACACTGAAGACACTGGGATCACTGGGCACACTGGGTACTGGATGCACTGAGGTCTCTGGGATCACTGGAGACACTGGGATCCCTGGGCACACTGGGGATTGAAGACACTGAGGTCACTGGGATCACTGGAGACATTGGGGTCACAGAGCATACTATGATCACTGGAGACACTGGAGAAACGGGGGGATACTGGAGTCACTGGGATCACTGGAAACACTGGGCACACTGGGCACACTGGGATCACTGGGACCACAAGAGACACTGGGGTCACTGGAGACACTGAGCACATTGTAGGGTCTAAAAACAGTTTTTACTCACCCTCGACTGTCTGCAGCCATAGGAAACAGAGGTATCTCACAGTAACACTGCTGCTGTCAGATTTGGTTTCCTCAGCTTTTCAAGGTTTAAACTAATTCAGACATCCCTTCTCTTACCTGAGTGGCCATCACTCGTGCCATTCCAACTAAACTACGCTCACCCTTTTTCCACTACCTGGACTAATTCTGTCATAGCAAAGCAGGGGAAATCCACAGATACATACGGCTTGCATTCTGGTTTGTAATCTTAAACAAACATTTTGACAGTCACAATTTTGCTCCACGGTTCAAGTGTTAAACTGCCTTCTGTTCGCTTTCTTTGACTGGTACACAGTCGGCATACCCACTGTTCCATCTCTCCCTCTCCTCTACTCTTCACAATTCTCTCTCTTGCTTTTCTACATGGACCCTTTATGTCCAGTGGAAACAGATGATAGCAAGCTGCATATTGATATCAGATTTGGTTCCATCCCCCCCCCCCCACACTGTGGCTTCCACAGAATTTCAAGAGTTAACCTCACTTGTACATAGGTTCCCTGACTGTTCCCCATTCTGTATTGACTATCCTCACTCATCCTTTTTTCCTTTGTCCCTTTCTGTCTAGGGGAAACTGATTCTGATAGCAAGCTGCCTATTGCTATCAGATCTGGTCCCCCCTTGCCTATATAGTTTCCATGGCACTTCAAGGGTTAAAATCACTTGTATATGATTTCTCTGACTGCTTCACTCTTCAGATACACCATCCTTACTATTCCATCTCCCCATAGACCTATTCTGTCCAGGGGAAACTGATTCTGGTAGTAAGCTGCCTATAGCTATCAGATCTTGTTCCCCCTCCCCTATAAAGCTTCCATGGCACGTCACGGGTTAAAATCACGTGTATATGATTTCCCTGACTGCTTCACTCTTCAAATACACCATGCTTACTATTCCGTCCACCCATGGACCATTTCTGTACAGGGGAAACTGATTCTGATAGCAAGATTACCCATTGTTCATCTGCTTTGTTTTCTTGTTTAGAATTTTCCAGTGTGTTTAAAAATATAAATAAGCAATTTTTATAACATTTATATTTATTTTAATGTAAAAGACTTTAATGTAAAACCACTTAAAGACCTCCTGCTGTCCATATACTGTGGCAAGGCGGCTCTATTGTGCAAAATCACATACCTGTACGAGATTTTATTCAATAGTCACTGGTGAAGCCAATCAACAGGCAGTGATGTCTGCACCCACAATTGCTCCCCACAGAGACAGAATGGTGGTCTGCTGATATAAACCGTAAGAAAGCACACCCAGGAACTACACTTAACCCTTAGATCATCCCGGATGTTAACCCATTCCCTGCCAGTGTCATTTATACAGTGTCAGTGCATATTTTAGCACTGATCACTGTAATTATGTCACTGGTTCCAAAAAAAAGTGTCAGCTAGGTGTCTGTTCTGTCTCCTGCAATGTGGCTGCTAAAAAACACTGATCGCCGCCAATATAAGTAAAAAATAAATAAATAAATGCCATAAATATATCCCCTATTTTGGAGATGATATAACTTTTGTGCAAATCAATCAATATATGCTGATTGTGATTATTTTTTTTACCAAAAATATGTAGCAAAATACATATTGGTGTAAATTGATGAAGAAATTAGATTTTTTACATTTTTTATTTTACATTGGGAATGTTTTATAGCAGAAAGTAAAAAAAAAATGTTGTTCTTTTTTTAAAATTGCTGATCATTTTTTATTTATAGCACAAAAAATAAAAAACGCAGAGGTGATCAAATACCACCAAAATAAAGCTCAATTGGTTGGAAAAAAAGGGACATCCATTTTATTTGGGTACAGCATTGCACGCCCGTGCAATTGTCTGTTAAAATAACGCAGTGCTGTATCGCAAAAAAACGGTTCCTTCTGGAACTGAAGTGGTTAAAGAAGTGGTTAAAGAGGAAGTAAACTCTCCTCCGTAAGTTATGTCCATATCAATCATCATTACAAACAGTTGAAATCGCTGTATGCCAATGTCATCTTACTTGCTTTGTTTTTCTTGTAATCTGTACTGTGGCATTTGCTGATGTCACCGGCACATGTGCATTTTTAAACTGGTTCATGGCATGCTCTTTGTGCCATCAGTCCATAAAGATGTGTGCCATGTCTGTCATATCAGCTCTGTGCAGAGATCCTGTGGTATTAGTCTCCTGATACACCCCATGCAACCTTACACATAACAAAGAGGGGGAGTAAATATCGGGACATCGCGGCTAACTGCAGTGGTGATGAGCCATGGGACACAGTTACCCTAGTGATCCAAGAAGTAGAACGAGGCTTGCTACAAACCCAATGCGCATGCATGTGTTTAAAGATCGGACTAGCAGAAAGGGTGGAAGTAAATTACAAATTTTGGAAGTAAATTACAAAACTCAAAAGTCAATAGTTAAAATGGCGCTGGCTTACCCCAGGAAGGAGGATTTTTAAAACTGCTGCAAAACAGTAAGAAAAATGATTGGGAATTACTTTTAATGTGTAATGTGTTTTAATACATTGCCATACTGGCTTATTTATATCACAGCTTCATAGGGGGAGAGTTTACTTTCTCTTTAACTTTACGAATTTCCAAATTGAACAACAATTTTTTTTGTTTGTTTTTTGGATAGACATTCACTTTTTAGATAACTTATACTTAAACACTTTATTATTTAATATGTTAATAAATATTAAAATAATCCCTATAATTGAAAGATGATTTGGTAAAAATGATCCATTTTCATTTTTTTTGTAGGCAGAAGATCAAATAAATATAAAAAAAAATGTGACTACTGATACCATTTTCTCTGTCAGTGGTATGTTGTGTTGTTATAGTAACCTTTTTTCCCTCACACAGCTTTATTGGGTCACATAAGCTTAATATATAATTGTTGTTGAATGTGAAATTATTATTTCATGCAGGAGTAACAATGAACGAATTAGAACAGTAAATAGGTTTCAGGAGTTAGAATGTTTACCATAACCTAGTTACTAACTTTCAATTGGTTTGAACTGGTTTCAGCTGGAATACCGGACTCATTTAAAACTCTTTCCACTAATCATGCTGTAATCATTTATTGTTTCCGTGCTATTATGAAAACTGATCGTCTCCTCTTTTAAAACATATTCTGCAAACTTAAAAAGTTAGAAACATTTTTAATTTTGTGGTTGAAAGTACATGCTGATCTCTGTAATACATAAAGTGTTCATTAGATAAAGTGTTACAAAAGATAAAGATTTTCTAAAGTGTAATTGTGTTTACATTTGTCTTTTTACCTTGCAAACACCCCGCAAGCACACTGCATCTTTTTGATTGGGATGACTCAATGTTTTACATTTCATCCTGGACACATTTTCACCTTTCCTCCTAAGGAACATTCTATAAGAAATACAAGTCATAATAATGGTTTTACTAAATAAGTTAAGTAAAAAAACAAAAACAAACAAAAAAACTAAAAAATTGTTGACTTTTCTGACTTCCATTTACAAGCGGCGTAATACACTCCAAAATAAAATTGATCTTTTTTTTATTACTACTGTTTATTAGCTATTTTTACTGACCTTAAAGCCACCCAAAAGGGCAACGTCCACTTGAAGGCCTCCGAGCCCCCTTTCATGCCACATTTGGCATATCATTTTGTTTTGGGGGGGAAGTTGGTACCTGGTTTTACCAGGTACTTCCTGTCACACTTCCTCCTTCCATCTTCTGGCCACCTAGGCAACTACTCTTCTCCCTCTAGACGACCCCTTCCTCTCTACAATACTCTGGGACAGGTGACAGGTCCCAGAAGATTGCCAGGCCACTAGAAGAGTGCAGCACGACTCGCGCATGCACAGTGTGCGCAGGCTGTGAGGCTGCAAGCTGTCACAGCCAGGTGTCCACAGTGGGTATGATGGCATCAAGGAGAGGAGAGGAAGAGAAGCGAGGCTTCAGGCAGCCACAACGCTGGACCATGGGACAGGTAGGTGTAGTCAGCAGCTATAGTGTAAAGTGGAACTCTGCTTTAAGGCTTAGCAAAGTCTTCTCACAAAGCAGAAATTGGGGCTCTATGGAGCATGTAACTGACTAAATACCAATGTATCTTGCGCTCATATAAAATAAGATGTGAATTACAGACCAATCATCCTAATTAATGCTTCTCATTAAAATGAGAATCAAGGCCTCAATTTAATTAATTTGATTTTGAAAAGCTCACAATCTGTTTCCAAATGATGTATTTAAAAAAAATTCTTATATTTTAACAGTGCCATCTATAAAGCATTATAAATAAATGATTTTTGGACAGTTATTAACTGGTTCCTGTCTGGCTCACGCAGATTTACTGCAGCACAGTGGCTCTCTTGGGTGAAACTCCACATGGGTATGGCTTTCCATTTTGAAGCCATGCCCACGGCATGGTGGGGGGACTCGATACGCGTGACCGGCGGGTGTGATCACAAGCACGAGAGCCAGCATGTGGATTTGTGTGTGCAAACAGTAGTAAGTAGGAACAACGATATGTCTCCTCCCCCAGTCAAGGTGGTATCCCCATACAGTTAGAACACACTGAGGAAATACACATTTAACCCATTGACCGCCCCCTAGTGTTAATCCCTTCCCTGTCAGTGACATTTACACAGTAATGAGTGCATACTTATAGCACTGATCACTGTATAAATGTCAATGGTCCCAAAAATGTGTCAAAAGTGTCTGATCTGTCCATCGCAGTACCGCCAAAAATTGCATATCAATGCAATTAATAGTTAAAAATAAATAAATAAAAATGCCATAAATCTTTCTCAGTTTGTAGATGCTATAACTTTTATGTAAACCAATCAGTATACGTTTATTGCTACATTTTTTTAGAAGGATATATATTTTCCTAAACTGATGAAGAAATGCATGTTTTTTTTTTAAATTGAGGATATTTATTATAGCAAAAAAAATATATTTTTTTCTAAATTGTCATTCTTCTTTTTTGTTTAAAAGCACAAAAAATAAAAACCACAGAGGCGATCAAATACCACCAAAAGAAAGCTCTATTTGTGGGAAAAAAAGGATGCAAATTTAGTTTGGGTACAGCATTGTATGACCACACGGTCAGTTAAAGCGACCCAGTGCCAAATTGTAAAAAGTGCTCTTGCCAGGAAGGGGGTAAAATCTTCCAGGGCTGAAGTGGTTAAACAGATTAGAACATTTGAAAAACTAGTTAAAATGAATTAAATCAAGGCCCAAGTAAGAAATCTAAATAGGTTTATGTCTATTTTGAGTTTGTCTTAAATATACATTGCATAATTATTTGAAATGAGTCCACATACACTATGAAAATGTTAAATACATTAATGGACCATATATTACTGAGGTCCCTTTTACCTAGTGCCAAAAACACAAATATATGGGTTTATAGCTTATTTGTAGACCCCAATGTGCTTTTAAAAATATATCTTCTAGCAAACTCATTAATTATAAATGTAATATATGTGACTACTTTTCAGGGTTTTAATACATTGTAAAGTTAAGTGGAGGGCCACCCTGAAAACAAAAAAAATATTAAAAATTACAAAAAAATATAAAAAAAAAAAAAAATGAAAAACATTTTTTTTTTTACTTACCAGAAATGCCTGTTGCTAGGCACTTTCTCCTAATCTTCCTCTTCCTCCTCCGCGGAGATCTTCTGTCTTCTGTCTTCGTCACGGCGTCTTCTGGGTAATGAGTCGCGCTGTGTTCTGGGAACTGTGTGTTCCAGAACACAGCGCGTCCCATTCAGAAAGCGCTGCGGGACTCGCGCATGCGCAGTAGCTGCGGGACTCGCGCATGCGCAGTAGGAAACGGGCAGTGAAGCCGTAAGACTCCACTGCCTGTTTCCCTTACAAGGAATGGCAGCACCGGGACCCGAGAGCCGAGGGACGGGTCGGCCGACATTGCGGGCACCCTGGACAGGTGAGTGTGTTGATTAAGTCAGCAGCTGCAGTGTTTGCAGCTGCCGACTTTTTTTTTTTTTTTTGTATAACCGGCCCTCCTCTTTAGTTGTAAAAAATGATGGATTGCATAACAAAAATACATCCATTCAATAATAACATATAATTAAATTTAATTATAGTGCTTTAAGAAATCCAAAATATAAAAAAGGCTTCTTTAAATCAAATATTTTTTTCAATATCCTACATTTTTTAAGTAATCTTACCTAGTTACAGTTTGCCATTTTATGAGGTCTTCTGTTTGTTCACCCAATGAATTTAGGTATATCACTTTTTTAAATAACGGGTAAATAGCCTATTAAAAAAAATTATATTATGTTTATTTTTCCAAATTTATTGGCATACTTTGTATATATGTATTTAACAAAATGATGATTACAGCAAGAACAAAGAGAAAAGGATAGGATATACAATAAACATTTAACTTGGAGCCCTTTCGTACTGAGCCACGCCAGACGTTAGCGATAAGGCACCGCTAGATTTAGCAGTGCTTTACCATCATTTTAGCGGCGATTTTTGTCCGCTAGCAATGTACTTTTAACCCCCACTAGCTGCCAAAGAAAGGGTTAAATGTGCCTGAAATGCACCACTGCCGAAGTGCTATGCAGTTGCTTTGGCAACGCTGCACATTCATTTCAATGGGCAGAGCGGCTAAGGAGCGCTGTACACTCCTCCACCGCCCCAAAGACGCTGCTTGGAGGACTTTTTCTAACATCCTCCCAGCGCATCGCTCCAGAGTGAAAGCTATTTTTAGCCCAAAAGCACCTGAAAAATTCCCCAGTGTGAAAGGGGTCTACATGTATTAATATTGCAATATGTAATATTGTAGATCATTGTGAGAAATGGCAACAGTAAATAAATACATGAATCATGCCTACATGGATATACAAAACCTCCCAGTTTATATTTCTCTTCTATTGCATATGATATCACAGTAGTAGAGCGTGGGCGACATGTTGGAGGTGTGATGTATTTTAAAACAATTTGAAAAGAAATAGAAAAAATATTTAATTGTTTCCAACAAACAAGTAGAAGATTTGAAACATGTCAAGTCTTGGTGGTTGCATATATAATACCTTTTTTTAAAAATCCACTGAAAATTTCTTACCAATAATGTCCAATGACGCGACTCATGGACAGCCCCAATCAACACGCCAAAATTGGAAATGATTACCTGTAAAGTTAATACATATACAAAATAAACTAGCATACATTATTTGCTAAATTTAATGGAGAAAAATAGAAATAGTTAAATTACCTTTCTTAATGCTAGGGGTTTTCCTTGCCAAATAATGTTAATTTCATACATGTCAATCTGCAATGCTTTTTTTGTTGACTGTTTTTAAGTTTGTCATCAATAAAATATATGTAGGCATTTATAATCTGCAAAAACAATTTTATGAGAGTAGAACCATAATCCAAAAATGTTCAAAAAGCATGCGCTTAAAACATGCTAGTGTTAGTGAATTATCAATTAACTAAAAATGTTGAAATAACTCACTTGGCTTTCCAGCTCATTTCCTAGTTTAAGACCAAAGATATAATTGTCAAAAATGGAATATGGACCAATTTTCAACATAAGTATATGCCCTATTATATTTCTCCATATCTTCAGTGTATCTATAAAGGAAAGTAAATTATATATTTTTATTAAAGAACATATCAATGCATTAATATTGTAATTTTTTGTTAAGCATACCTTGAGCATATGGACTGTGAGATTTTTCTTTCTTTTGAAAATCCTCCTTTGGAATAAGGCTATCTGCTGACACTTCTTTGATGGTAGAATCACTCAGTGGATCAGAGTTTTCTAGACATATAGGTTCTGACAATCGTGCAGAAGTTTTTAACATTTTCTGTATTTTGTTTATTTTTTCTTGAGTTTTGTGAGGGACCTGTCCTGTAGAAATTATAAATGAAATTGTCAATATTTACCATTTCGGTGTTATCTTTGTCATTTGTGATTTGGGCCACTTTGCCTTCCAAACCTACAATTGTGAAGGGTCTCAAAAATAAAAAAAACGGTGTCTTCTATGTGGTAAATATTGCTTTTTATGCATTCATTTCTTTTTTTATACTTTTGTTTTCTTCTATTATGTTCTTTTGAGCAATTTGAGATATTTGTTTTCTTAAACTCAGTCCCTCCAAAATGTCTTCAGTGGCCACAGCTCCTTCTACCATTCCATGTCTTACCTAGAAGTTTCCAATAAACAATAGATAATCAATTATTACAGGCTATAGCCTTCAGTAAGGGAATTATATTTAAACACTTCAGGCCCGAAAGAATTTACCCCCTAAATTGAATGCAGCATTGACATGAAGGAGAAGTAGGTCCAGAGCTCTTTTGACTCTACTTCTCCTGTGGGTCACAGGAGTGCACTAAAGTCTGCACTCCTGTTACCCAATTCAGCCAACAGCGGACTAAAGTCTGCTGCTTGCTGATGCCACTCAGCCTTCACAGGCTATGGAGAGATCCTGACTTTAATGTTGGCAGCTGACTCAGACCTTCAGTGTGCTTCTGAAAGCCTGAGCCAGCCACTCCTGCCCCCTCCACAGCCCAGTGGAGGGGGGGGGGCAGAGCAGAGAGATGGTGACTGACAGTGGCCTGCTATCTGCTCACTAAAGACTAAGAACTGAGCGATCAGCTGTCTTTGATTGTTCAGTTGTTGGTGTAGTTGCCACCAAAGCTGCAGCCAACTTGGTCTGATTTTTTTTTTTTTAAATCCCACACTTCTCTTTTAAATGCATGGTGCCTTGGTGTAAGCAACCTTGTAGCACAATTATGCACTGACAAACTGAAACAAGAAATAGCTAAAATGTGCAACCTAAAGAAAAAATAAGGGAAACGGGGAACATTAGCAGGTCAAAAATATTATGTTATGCATTCTTAAGAAGAAAAAAGCCCATGAAATGTCCACTAGATTACATGGGAAGGATTACAGTGCAAAGTAGGAAAATCAGAAAGGTGCATTAGCATGCTCAAGAATAGCTGCTATCCGCACTCGAAAAAGACTAGGGAAATTACATACTATATTAGAAGAAATTTAAAAGAAAGTGTCTGCTATGCTCCCTTGAGGAGTGAGTGTCTTTTACTGTCCACTTGTCTAATTGAGGTGCTGCTGTCACTGAGCTCTTTGGTGCTTAGTCATGTGTTTCCTCATGCATGCAGTACCCAGACAGCGGGCTCATTTGTCATGGCTGATATGCTACATGCTGCGGCTGCAGACCTTATCAGTGATGTTGGCAACAGACACAGTAAAAAAAAAAAAAAAACTGTAGAGCTTTTTCTATTTGCTGTCTATTCAAGGGCTTGTTACTATTCAAATACTACTAAACATATACTTCAAATCTATATTTGAAGTATTTGGGGAATATCTGGGCATACAGAGATGGGAAGGGGTCCAGGAAATGTGAAGTTGTGTTTTTGAAGTATTTTTGTGCATTCTGTTTTGACATTTTATTAAACTTTTCTGAAAAAGCAGTGTGATACAGGCGGTCCCCAGGTTACAAACAAGATAGGGACTGTAAGTTTGTTCTTAAGTAGAATTTTTTTGTAAGTCAAAACAGGTATTTTTTTTAGTGTAACTCCAACCAAAAAATAAATTTTGTAAGCTTTTTGGATAGCAAAGGGAAGGGTTAACACCCCTGCAACATTTGTTTTGCTGTCTGTGCCCCTGCTCAGAAGATTTCACTTTCTGTCCCAATGACAATTGTATTTTGAAAATTTGGGGTTGTTGTGGAAACAAGCCTTGGTGATAAAGCTTCAGTAGAGACAACTTTTTCCATGATAACTCCTACAGGAATGAATTTCCGTTCCTAGGGGTAGATTTCCTCTCACTTCCTGTTGTCTTCCTCCATTTGTAAGTAGGAGTCGTTTGTAACCCGGGGACCGCCTGTATTGACAAAAAAACTCACAAATTATACTAATAGACTATTGTACCACTGGTCAGTTGAAAATAAGTTGCAATGAATCAGCTTGGGGTACTGATGCTGTATTTAAGCCAAGAAATAATGTAAGGGTATCATGTGATTCCAGAAACCATTGTAAAAAAGACAATATTCTTAAAGAGGAAGTAAACTTCCTTTACTGCCTTTTACATATAGGTAAGCCTATAATAAGGCTTACCTATAGGCAGTGTAAATATCTCCTAAATGTGCATCGTTTAGGACAGTGGTCATCAACCCTGTCCTCAGGGCCCACTAACAGGCCAGGTTTTATGTATTACCTTGGGGAGATGCAGACTAGAATACTTCAATCAGTGAGCAGCAAGTGATAACACCTGTGATGTATTTCTGTTATCTTGAAAACCTGGCCTGTTAGTGGGCCCTGAGGACAGGGTTGATGACCACTGGTTTAGGAGATATTTTACATTACATGCAGCAAGTGACATCCCCGACACATGCACTCTGTCAGAACTGCCACCCGTGCCATTCCTTCTGAGCCCTGTGCTGTAAAAGGAGGCTCTCTTGTAGGGAGAAAAAAACTAATGTCCAGCGGCATACAACCACTTTAAGGATCATTATATGGCATCTCCCAATCCCAAGCATGTAATTGAAAGGATTGGTGTTTTTCCTCTATTATCCCTGAGTTTGCATGTATACAACTCTTATATTAGCTGTATTTTTTTTTTTTTTTTTTGCATTGGTACATTTCCCCCATGGCAGTGACCTTTAATACATGCTCTTTGTTTGACAATCCCTTGGATATTAGCCTTGAAAATACTCAGAATTAATTTTCAAGATTCTTCCCTCATAGGCTGTAATAGGGCTCATTTTTAAGTCAGACTTTACAATGGGTTTAGTGAACTCATCCTAACCCAGGAAATGTAATTTATCTCTAACAGTAACCCCAAATACCCATCTGCCTCATAAAACTGCAGTCCAACTGCAGCCCAACTAATGAAATACATTTAGACATGTGTTATAATCTATGTATGGCCTATATAATTTTATGTGTGCTATTGAAAAAGAAAAATAGTGACTTTCATACAGTATATTAACTTAGCATAGTTATTTTGCAGTGTTCTGTGAATTTAGCCTTCTATACGAAAAAGCTCCAAGAGCTGCAAAGAAAAGAAAATTCTGTGTTGCTAGGTCCCAAACAAAGGATTTTTATATTTCGTTTTAATAGAACTATATTTTTCAATAGGTATAAAGGAAGCCAGGGTTAGCAATGCCTGTTAACATTGTCACATTTGTTAAGCATTGTAGGCCAGAAACTTTTCATTAAGAGTATGAACATATTTTAAACTTGTATCTAGAATGGTCTAAGCATTCAAAGGAAACAAACTGAGACATTTTAAATGTATTTTTAAGCACTCACCATGAGAACAAATATAGATAGTCTCTCGTTCCGCCATGGCTTGGAAATGTTTGTTTAATTGAGGCACTCATAGAAGCCTTTCCAAGGCAGTTGAACAGTATAGAACAGAAAAATGATGTTCTTTCTACACGTGGCATACCTGCTTTCGGGTAAGACTGAGGTTAAAGTGGTAGTAAACCGCTGGGAGAGGTTTTTTTTTTTTTACCTGAAAGGTAATATCTTACTGTGCTAGTATGCATTGCATCATGTGACAATTACATGAAAATGAAGCCCTCCAGCAAAGCTGGAGTCCGCTTCCATCTTCACCCATCTTCCTTGCGGGTCCATGGACTCCGACTGTGTGACTGGCTGGAGCCGCTATAACATCACTACCATGTTTGCTTGGGGGAGCCACAGTTTACGGCACAGGACTCTGAAGGAACAGCCTGGGTGGCCATTCCTTCAGAGCACATGCACCAATGACAACATTGGCTGCATTTACAGTAAATATCTCCTAAACAGTGTACATTTAGGAGATATTTACAGTAACTATATGTAAGCCTTATTATAGGCTTACCTATGGGTACAAGTATGCGGAGTATGCTCCCACTTTAAAGGACTGAGGACAAAAAATAAACTTTTGCAATCATGAGCAATGCATCATCATTACTGCAGTGCATGTTATGTGTATTAGCATGCTGGAATGGCACATACTAAGGCAACACAGCTCCGATGAACATGTGTTGCAGCACAACATATAGTAAAACACTGCTGTGCATTGTGCTGTATTGTTATTTTTTTGGTCTGTTTCTGCGCAGTGGCATCCATCCAAACTGAATTGTCATCCTAAGCGCAATGCACTTTAAAGGGATTGTAAACCTTCTGACACTGACCAGCCCCCCAGCCTCACCTGAGCCTGTTCATTCCCACGGTGATGATGTGATCTACCTCTCTGCCTGTTGTCTCAGCTCTTGATTAGGTAGATTGATAGCAGCTCAGCCATTGGCTCCCGAGTCCGGAATTCTGTGTCTTTGAACGCAAGTGCTGGACTCGGGAGCACGCTTGCATGGTTACTCCCAGGGAGAGCGCTTCTCCTACGGGATTTCCTGATGCAGGGAGGAGCCACGATCGCCATTGGGGGACCACAGAAGATGATGATCGGGGCCACTCTGTGCAAAACAAACTGCACAGGGGAGGTGTGTATGATGTTTGTTATTTTATTTATTTTTTAAACAAGGGTTTACAATGCCTTTAACTTGTGATGAAACAGGCATTACTGCATATGTGATACTGCAACACACTAAAAGGGAAATATTTGAGGACCATTAAATGAATGCTGATGAGGTATAGTAAGGTTGTCCACTAACTGGGTGTTAATGATTTGAATGCAATAAATTCTTCTATTTGAGGTACATTGTACAAAAGATGGAAACATATATTAAAGAAAAATTTCATTTTAGGATATTAGCATTAGAAAGAACAGTCTTGCCAAAAGCAAACAAAAAGCACAGTACAATTTCTAATAAGCACAAGTGAATCACATTATAATAAATGTTCCCTGGGGTTTCTGCTAACATACTAATTGTTCACACTTTATTAATTTTACATTGCTGGAAAAAGATTTCCCTTTTAAATAAACAAACAGCTTCATAATTCATTTTTGCACTACAGTAAGGTAGATAAAGGAGCTCGTTAGGAAGATATGTAATAAAACTATAGAATTTTTTGAATAATTCGATGTGAATAAATATGGTGACCAGTGATGAGTCATTTTTTTCAAACAAGTTCAAAACGGAATCAAATTAAGATACAGAAATTAAGTTTAAAGTTCAAGTTTACCATATGTCTGATATCTCTATGCATCAAGGGACAGAAAAACCTGGATACTCTGATATGTTAATACCAGTTAGTATGTTCTTTAGTTTTGGGCAGGTGTTATAAGAATGGAACCCTAAAATATAACCTTCAGCATTTTAGCCCAGTGCTAATGGGCAACATACTCTTCTAAACTTCCATGTGAGCTTCACAGCATTTCCTCAACATATTACAAGGGCATTTCATTCCCCTTAAATAATACCTTTAACTAACTAAATTGTATTAAAAACTTTTATTGAATGTTGTGATTTAAAAGTATAGTACCTTTTAAAGTCCAGTTAACAATACTGCATCTTTTGACTAAGGAATTAATGGTGGAGTCACTTTTCAAATCAAAGTCCACAAATATAGCTGGACTGATCTACCTTGAAGAGGCTTCTGAAATTGTATCCTTATCCATGTATAAAATATTTTAAGACGTGAACAGGATAGATTTGAAGTTGGTCATGCTAATCAACGATTGTCTATGAATGTGCTAGAATCTATGTATATTTGTAATTGCCAATCTGTTAACTTCAGTTTTTCATAATCAGCATCTATGTGCTAGAGTGTTTTAATGTTTTACAGCTTTATGCACAAATAAAAAATGGGAATTTACATTTTTTTGTGGTACCTAAGTTCCATTAATTTGATTTTGGTAGGGACTCGGTGTCTTTTATTGTCTATGGATGTGTTTTCAGTTTTTCCTGGAAAAATTGGAATATTTCTCCTACAGCTGGCATAAATTGTATGGTGACAATAAAGGCATGAAAAATTAAGTTTCCAGTGTCCATAGTGTTTAAGACAACATCCTTGTTCAGGGAAAAAACTGGAACCACCCACAGTGTAGACAGAGACACAATTAGGTGAGCATGAAATTATCCTCCACCAAACATCAACATACCGGGATTCTTACCCAAGAAAATGGACCACTGAATTACAGGTGGTGAAACAAGCATGATATGTCCACAGCGCCACAAAACCACTTCAATTGGATCAGAAATGGCTGGGTTTTGTAGTCTCACCAAATGGGAATTCATAGGTACATGCATAGAATACAAGAAAGCAACTCCTCATGGTGTAGCATTTAAAACCAGGATACATTTATTTCTTAAAAAACAACCAGGGTACCTACATTTTGTTAAATACAAACTGGCATGGCAAAAGTAGCAGTCTGTCATGGATAGCACTTGTTACCAACAACAAAGATGGCCACGATCGGCGCGTTACAGCATTGTGACGTGGAGTTTTGACGTACTACATCATGAGGAGTTGCTTTCTTGTATTCTATGCATGTACATATTAATTCCCATTTGGTGAGACTACAAGACCCAGCCATCTATGATCCAATTAAAGTGGTTTTGTGGCGCTGTGGACATATTATGCTTGTTTGACCATCTGTAATTAAGTGGTCCATTTTCTTGGTAAGAGGCCCGATGTGTTGATGTTTGGTGGAGGATAATTTCATACTCGCCTAATTGTGTCTCTGTCTACACTGTGGGTGGTTCCAGTTTTTTCCCTGAACTACAGTATATACATTAGATAAATAATGAAAATGTTTTGTAGGTCTACTATAAATATTGCCAAATTGACAATAACAGACCGACATTTCACTGAGGTTTCACATTTGACTGTTCCAGGAAGTAATGATATAATAGTACATGGAGGATTGGTATCCTGGCCAATTAAATTCCAATATAGGTTAAGTGTAGTGGCAGTTTTAGAGTTAGATTTTCTATGTTACTTTAATGTGCTATACTTCTTCCAAACAAGATAAATGTTTTCAAAACACTGAACAATGTACTGTGGTTGGTATGCAATAAAGAGACGTAATGCAATTCCAGTCAGCAGAGGTTAATGGGAAGATGCAAGTTGAAAGTCCAGCTTCCTGTTCTTTTCTCATTTAACATCCTTTTTGTGTTTCTATTTTGAATCAGAGTCTGAACATTTGTTTCTTATGGATGATATCAATAATTGCATTTAGAAAAAAAAAATCAACCTTGCTTTGCAAAACTTTTAAGACATTTGCTAATTCCTTAAAGCTGAACTCTCTCTCTCTCTCTCTTACTACACTACATACACTGTGTATGAATGTGTATATATATATATATATATATATATATATATATATATATATATATATATATATATATATATATATATATATATATATATATATATATATATATATATATATATATATATATATATATATATATATATTCATAGCAATGTTTTGCTTAAAAACACAGGGATTCATAGTTGGCATATAATGCACCACATTTTCAAGCTTGAAAATGTAATTAAGGTGATCCTTCTCTGGCCAGTCCCTACTTTACCTTGCATGCCAAATTCTTACTTTCTAATAACATACCCCTTGGAGCATGAGCGTGTAGTGCCAATACGGGGCAATAGACACAGCTGAAAAAGATGTACAGGCCAAGATCCAGCCTTGCATTTCCACAATGAAAAAAGATGCAATGATTTCTACAGTTTAGAGCAGGGGTCTCAAACTTGCGGCCCTCCAGCTGTTGCAAAATTACAAGTCCCATGAGGCATTGCAAGGCTGACCCTTACAAGCACAGGCAGAGGCATGATGGGACTTGAAGTTTTGCAACAGCTGGAGGGCCACCAGTTTGAGACCCTTGGTTTAGAGACATAGGGGGTTATTTACGAAAGGCAAATCCACTTTGCACTGCAAGTGCACTTGGAAGTGCAGTCGCTCTAAATCGAAGGAGTCGATCTGAAATGAGGGGAAGCTCTGCTGATTTTATCATCCAGTCATGTGTGAGCTAAAATGTTGTTTTTTATTTTTCTTGCATGTCCCCCTCAGATCTACAGTGACTTTACTTTCAAGTGCACTTGCAGTACAAAGTGGAGTTTCCTTTAGTAAATAACTCCCATACTGTATCTCCATTTCTACAATATAGTGCAGGTCAGTCATTAATAAGGGCAGGAATGCCTGAAGTTACTGTATTATGGAGCTAGAGATAGAGACAGAGACAGAGATAGAGATAGAGATAGATATATGTTTTATAAGAGCAGACAGTACTTATGCACTGAAGCAGGTATGTTCCCTAAAAAAACACTAAACCAAGCAAAATATAAGGAGGTTGCAGCACAAGGAGATACTTTATTGCTCCTAAAAAAAATGTATATAAATATATAAATATAAATATATTTATATAAATTTTTTTTAGCAGCAATAAAGTATCTCCTTGTTTTGCGACCTCCTTATATTTTGCTTGTTTTGGTGTTTTTTAGGGGACATACCTGCTTCAGTGTATAAGTACTGTCTGCTCTCTAAAACGTATTGGCATGCATTCTGATTTGAATTTTGGGTGACCCCTTGCTATTTTTTACACTATCCTTGCTGTTTTTTTACATTTACCTGTCATTAAATAAGATGATGTCGGGTGGAGCCAGCTCCCTAACAACCAGGAGCCCATTTGCTTGTCTTTTCACATAGGAATCTCCATAGATTGTGTACATGGTGCTGAGTTTTCCTTCATAATATTTGCTCTGCTAGTCAAATGACCTTAACCTATAGTGTAATGTTATCATTTCCATTGGTGAATGTTCTTTAAAACAGTATTAAACCCACAGCCAAATATGTAATATAGTGTAGCTTACCAATCATTAGATGTAGTAGTTGAATTATGGGGTGCTTTTTTCCCTTTTTTTCATCTTACCGTAACACATGTCCTGTATTACCATCCTGACTCTAAATGAAGGAGCACAGGGGCACCTTTCGACATCAGCATTGTCAGTCTGGTGTGAAGGGGGTGTGTTAGATGTACTAGCAGATTTAAATACATAACAAATTGAAGTCAAGTTCCAGCTCACACTTCAGTTACACAAGCAGATACAACAACGGTTCGTATTCCTTTTGGGGTAAAGGTTTTATTTGAATAAATACAAGATGATCATTGTATGCATTTTAAGCATCTCTGCCAATGGTAAATGGTTTGACTCAACCTTCTAAACTACTACAGGCATACCCCACTTTTAAGTACACAAAGGTTTTCTTTCTTTTATTTGTATATTGTGATCCTGCCAGTAAGGCTGCTGTTTTTCAATGGAATAAGCTTTCCTCCAAATGTAGCAGTTTACAGGCATACCCCACGTTTAAGTACACAATGGGGTTTATTTTTCTAAAGCTGGAAAGTGCAAAATCAGGCTCACACTTCTGCCAATGAGCTTCCAGGTTTTATTACCAAAGCTTAATTTAACAAGCTGGGGTTAGAAGCTGATTCGTTTCTATGCAGAAGTGAGCCTGATTTTGCACTTTCCAGCTTTAGTAAATAAACCCTATTGCGTACTTAAAAGTGGGGTATGCCTGTAAACTGCTACATTTGGAGGGAAGCTTATTCCGTTGAAAAACAGCAGACTTACTGGCAGGATCACAAGATACAAATAAAAGAAAGAAAACCTAAAAATAAAATTAATACAACCATCACACCTAACAATTGATAAGCTGCAATATAATAAATGTTTGCTTTTGGGTTTAATACCACTTTAATGGATAAGTTCATCTTTGGGAACATGTTACATGTTCCATCCATTTTTAGAGTGGAACATGTAACATGCATCCACTACTTCAGCTGTTGAACAACCCACCACTTTTCCTGACAGTGAGCAGGGGATCTTCTTCCCGAATTCGCTGTCACAATTAAAAAAAAGCAAATCTGTGTTGGACTTCACCCACCCAGCCACATCGTTCATTCACGGATTTCTGTGAATGAATGATTTACATGTACTGACAGCCTTTGCGGCTGTGTTTAATGAACTAACAGGGAGCTGTTGAGAGCTCTAGGTAGTTCATTGTTTCTTCCTGTCAGGATGTAACTGCCTGCTTGTACAAGGTATGAGCAGACCGCTTATGGCGCGTACACACGTAGCAGACTATCTGGCGAACTTAGTCTGGCGGACTTTCCGCCAGGCTGTCCGCCGGACTTTCCGAATGAGCTACTTGCCCACACACAGCACTTTTTCAGCGGACTAATACGGTGTACTAAGTCCGTCGGACTATCTGCCGTACTTTTGAAATGAACGGACTCGCCCACACACGCGGAGGAAAGTCCGCTCATTTTGAGCGCGTCTCCAGGTAGCCGGGGGGCCAGCGAAGGAGGCGTCGCTGGCCCTGTCACCTGGTATGGACTTAAAGGGGAAGCCCTACGCTGAAAAATCGGTGTGGGGTCCCCCCTAGGCCCATATCAGACACTTATCCGAGCACGCTACCTGGCCGGCCAGGAAAGGGGGTGGGGATGAGCGAGAGCCCCCCCTCCTGAGCTGTACCAGGCCGTGTGCCCTCAACATGGGGGGGTGCCCGCACGGCCCCCCCACCCCAAAGCACCTTGTCCCCATGTTGATGAGGACAAGGGCCTCTTGCCGACAACCTTGGCCGTTGGTTGTCGGAGTCTGCGGGCGGGGGGCTTATTGGAATCCGGGAGCCCCCTTTAATAAGGGGTCCCCCGGATCCCGGCCCCCCACCCTATGTGAATGAGTATGGGGTACAATGTACCCTTACCCATTCACCTGTGAAAAAAAGGAAAAAAAAAAACACACAACACACAAGGGTTAAAATAGTTTATTGCACAGCTCCGGGGGTCTTCTTCCGTCTTCGGGGGTCTTCTCGCCGGACTCCTCCGCTATCTTCTGCTCTTTTGCTAGCTCTTTCACTAGCAGAGGAGCCTGGCTTTCTTCTTCGCTGCTGCCCTCTTCTTCCGACTTCGGGGGTCTTGTCCCCCTCTTCGGGGGTCTTGTCCCCCTTTTCGGTTCTTCTTACTGGGCCACGCGCCTTCTTCTAGCTCTTTTACAGGCGGTGGCCCGGTCTTCTGTCGCCGCTGCCACCGTTTTGGTCTGTTCTTCTGTTTTTCTCTTCTGGAGATGTTGCCTCGTCACAGTCTCCAGTCACAATGGCAGGGACGCGGCGACTTATATAGGGACATCGCTGGATGATGTCCCCGCCCATTATGATGTCACAGTCCCAGCATCCTCTGGGCGGGAAAAGTCTGTTCATTTCAAAAGTGCGGCGGACTGGCACACACACGGCCGGATTGTCCGCCGAAATGCGAGACAGATTGGAGTGCAAAAATACTTTCTTAGTCCGCCGGACTTTTGGGTAAAAAAAGTCAGCCAGAGCCCACACACGGCGGGAGAGTCCGCTGGACTTTTCCACGGGATTGTTTGATCGGTGTACGAGGCATTACACAGACAGTCTGCCGAAGTCCTGCATGGCACCCATGATATGCTGATTGCAGGTGCAATCCTTTGTAGGTGCCTATTAAAAAAATAAAAATAAATGCACATTTTTTACCTGCAAAAAGATGTGCATTTATTATTATTTTTTTCAAAGGCAAACGTATCCTTTAACTCTTCAGGTCAAATGTTCCTCTGCCTTTTTTTTCTCTTAGGATTGAACGCCAGGGAATGTTACATTCACCTGGCAAAAGTTAACAAATAAAAAATGATATTACTCACACATTACAAACATTACAAGTCTTATTTGCTAGGTTTGTATAAATGATGAACCATGCACAAAATTAATATTTTACCAAATTGTGACCAAAGTGTATCTATAGACAAAACTTTTTTTTTGGATAGCTTGGGAAAGGATTAACATATATATTCACTTTAGCAATACAGCATGCGATAAAGCTAATAACACACAGTCCAGTATTGAGCATTAAACACTGAGCATTATGTGGGCGGTGGTTAATTTTATGTCTGGCAGTATAGAAACAGAAGGGAGGCCTCATACAATGAACCACAAGGTAGGCATTAAAGTAGGAGTGGGATTTTAAAAGGAGGATCTTTATCTGACAGTCTAGTTATTAGAGTTGGGCAAATGGATTGGGCCGAGCAAAAGTTCAGTCCAAACATCGCCTGTTCGCCCAATTGGAAAACACTCTAATTAAGGGGCACTCTGCGTGGTATTCACCCGCCCAGCACCCCACAATGCACTGCGCACTGCATAGCTCATTCTAGGGCCCTAATTGGATGAAGCCCTGCATCTGACCACTGGTGAAATACTTTGCCAATTAGGGCACAGAACACTGTCAGAGCCCTGATTGGACAAAGTGATGATGACTTTCTCCAATCATGGTTCAGTACTCATGGTCTCACCTGACACTATAAAAGGTTCCTTCCCACAGGAAGCTTTTGCAGTGTGTTGTTGGAGTGTTTTTTTTTTGAGGGGGGGTTGTTTTTTCTGTCCCCTTTTTTAAAAATGTCAGCCAAAGTTTTTCTGACTGTGATGCTGGTGTTTCCACCAGCGTTTTTTTTTTTTTTTTTAGTTTTTATATTTCTGTCAGCATCAGACCTAAATTTGAAGTGCAACAAACACCACTTTTCGTTCAATAAAGTGCATCCAATCAAACATTTCTCAATTTCTATTAAATTTGGGTAATAAGCCCCCTATCATGTCTGGAAGGCCAACAAGGAGAGGCATACATTCCTATGCCACTATGAGGGGGCCAGCAGCGTCTGTATCCACAGGCAAAGGTGGACATGGTCCATCCTCAGGCAGCAAATGTTTGTCTTTGTTTAGTGATATTTCCCATGCTATCCAGCCACAGCATGCAGAGGAGGTGTTGGAATGGCTCACAAAATCAACCTCACCCTCCTCATCCACTGTGACTAAAGCTAAAACTAGTGCACAGTTCACCACAACTGCCAGAACGGCTTTTTCCCCCTCCTAGGCCACAGCTACTCCTGTCATAGCCCCAGCATCATGCATGGAGGAGTCAGCTGAATTATTTGAACACAGCATCAACCACTTGCTTCTTGAGGATGCACAGATATTACTTGATTATGATGTTGGTTCTGAAGTGGTGTAAGGGAGTATAATGAGCCTACAGAGAGATGAAAACACTGATAAACAACAAATCGGCAGTCATGTTCCCGAAGCCACAGTGTATTACCAAGTTGACTCTAGTGATGATGAGGATGGAGGGGATAATGATGATGAGGTCACTGACATGACTTGGGTGCTGGATAGAGCAGAGGAGGAAAGTGAGGGGGATGCGCAACCCCAACAAGGCAGGATGTCATCCAGAGGCAGCCATCATGGTCAAGTCACAGCCCTCTCCCCTCAGCTGTGTGCCTTTTTTAATACATGTGCAGCTTATCTCATTTTTGCAATTTGCAATCTCTACTGCAAGAAGATCAAGCGTGGTCCAAACACCAGCCATTTGGGTACCACATGCTTGATAAGGCATTTATCCTCCCACCACCCAGCTCGTTGGCAAGAGCACCTGACAGCCACACACAAGGAACACAATTCTTCTCATCCTCACTCCTCCCTTTTGATGTTTACCCCCTGCTATATCTCATGACCTCTCAGCAGCTTCCACTAACAGGGGTGATGGTATAGCAAATGGTGTCACAGGTCCTTGCCACACAACTGCCAGCAACACACAACCAGCTGAAGAGTATAGCAGAAAAACTTCTCTGCCCCAGCTGCTGCATCAACAAAAAAAAATGCACTCCCTGCCACCCACATGTCCAGCGTCTAAATTCCAGCTTGTCCAAATAAAGAAAGCTTGCAGGGAAAATTGAAATGTCTATTTTTTACTTCATAAATAGGGATGAGCCGAACACCCCCCCCCCCCCCCCCCCCCCGGTTTGGTTCGCACCAGAACCTTCGAACGGACCTAAAATTCATACAAACTTTAGAACCCTATGGGACTCAAATGTTCAAAATCAAAAGTGCTCATTTTAAGGCTAATATGCAAGATATGTAACAGACAACACCAGCAATAAGGGGTATCTTCAAGTGTGTACTGTGCTGGAGGCACACAACACCCACTTTAACTCCTGCAGATGCCTGTATTAGAGAACACCAGCAATAAAGGGTAGATACAGGTTTATACTGTGCTGTGCTGGAAGCACACAACACCCACTAACTCCTGCAGATACCTGTATTAGAGAACACCAGCAGTAAAGGGTAGATACAGGTGTATATTGAGCTGGAGGCACACAACCCCCACTAACTCCTGCAGATGCCTTTATTATAGAACACCAGCAATAAAGGGTAGATACAGGTGTATACTGTGCTGGAGGCACACAACACCCACTAACTCCTGCAGATGCCTTAATTAGAGAAAAACAGCAATAAAGGGTAGATACAGGTGTATACTGTGCTGAAGGCACACAATACCACTTTAACTTTAAGATGCCTGAGAAAAGAACACACTGTCCCTGCCTATCTAGCTCTTTCCCTGCACGCCGGAACACACTACACAATGCCGCCGCGCTGGCAGGCTTATATAGTGTGGGGCGTGTACTAAACCCCCTGAGCTATAATTGGCCACAGGCATCCTGCCTGTGGCCAATTATGGCTCTCCTCGCTGCCGGCGCTGTAATTGGCCAAGCATGTGGGGTCGTAGTGCATGCTTAGCCAATCATGAGCCAGCGATGCACTGCGATGGCATAGTGCATTGTGGGCCATTCGTGCCACACGAATTATGGTGTGAACGGTCCACAAAGTTCTGAATTCGCCAAACAGACGAATGCCCGATGTTCGAGTTGAACATGCGTTCGAGTCAAAAACCGAGCTCATCCCTATTTATAAATTTCAGATTTGCTGCAGCAGGTTCTATACACAGTCGAGATGCACCCCGTTACAGACATACAAGGGAACCCCCCAGACACTATATTTATATTTATAAATAATTTAAAATGTTTATTGTTTCACTTTAAGCATCATTAAAATCACTGCTCCTTTAAAAATTATCTTTTTTTTAAATATGCATTGGTACATGTCCTCCAGGGCAGTACCCAGGCCCCCATACCCTTTGTATCGCCAACAACTTGCATATAAGACTAACGATTTTTCAAGTTTGGCTCCCATAGATTTTAATAGGGTTCAAACTTTTGTAATGTTCAAGAGTTCTGGTGTGAACTGAACTTGGGGGTGTTTGGCCCATCTGTACAAGTTAGATACCTATGAGTATTTCAAAAGCATTGCACTATTGAAAGTTGGGTATTAACAGAGGTTGGGTGCCAAGATTTGAATAAAAGATGTAAAAAATTTGAGAAACTGTGTTCTTTTGAAGAGACCTCCACTCATGTCATATGTAATGTGTATTATAACTTTTCTATAACCAATGAAGTACAGGGGGGGGGGGGGGGGGTGCAGTAAATCCATTTACTGTATGGACTCTCTTTGCCACAAAGAGAATTCAAGTTTTTATCAAGTTTTTATTGCTGTCTGTGTTACCATTGGTAGATGTCCTTTTGTGACCATTGTCACCAAGAAAGAAAGTGAGGGGGAATCCAAAATGTTAGTGTTTTCCCAAGAAGAATAAACAAGGGTACATCTTCCAATAGGGAAACCTGTTTCAGGGACAATATAAGAAGATAATTCCCCTTTAGGATATTTTCTCTAACTTCCCCTTTAGGAGATTTCCTCTTACTTCATGTTGTGTTCAATATTTGGGGGAACCCAACACATTTTTTTCTGCATGAGGTACCCTTTAAAATCTATACTAAACTAAAGGCATGTTATGTATTTTTGCCATTCTTGCCGTAGGATGTGTTACAGGAAAAGTGATATTTACAAAGAAAAAAAGAGCACAGACACCTACAAAAGGTCCTAAAAATACACAACAGACCCTTTGAGAGGAAGCTGGTCATGAAATGTATTTTGTATTTTTAAACACTTTTTTCTCTTTGTAAATGTCAATGCTGCAGCAGTACTTTCTGCGCATAACATGTGCCCCTTCACATGTTATTGAATGGAATTGGGCATTTTTAATGTTTCACTTTGAGTATTTATTTCCCTGGACAGTTCTCAGTCTCCAATGCTATATATACACCCTTTTCCTTCTATTACAACAGAGTTGAATCTAGCCTGTCTGATGTGGAGTGCAGTAAAAAATGTCAGGGGAGCTGACAATTGGAGGTCAGCAGGGCAGAGGATAGGGTCAGATGTTTGTAGGGCAGTGTGCAGGGGTCAGCAGGGTGGAGGATAAAGGTCATCAGGACAGAGGATAGGGTTCAGAAGAGCAGTGTACTGGGTCAGAAGGGCAGTGTACAGGGGTCCACAGGGTGACACACAGAGGTCATCAGGGCAGTGAAAAGTGGTCTGTAGGGCAATAGACAGGTGAACATGGCAGTGTACAAGGGTCCTCATGGTGGTGGACAGGGGTCACCAGAGCAGAGCACAGGGGTCAAGTGAGCAGTGTACAGGGGTCAGCAGAATGGATCACAGGGGTCAGCAGGGCAGAGAGCAGGGATAATCAAGGAGCAGGTCAGGGGTCACTGTTGGCAGGGCAAAGGATGAGGTCACTGCTGGCAAGACAGAAGCCAGAGTCTCTGTTGGCAGAGCAGAGGACAAGGGGTCACTGCTGTCAGGGCACTCAGCAGAGCTCCTTCACCCATCCCTGCACCACACACAGCCTCAGCACAGGTAGCAGATCTCCTCCTCCCCACAAAGCTGAGATTGCATCCCCATGCACACAGCCACAGCACATCTGCGTACTGCAGCTGCTCTGCCATTCTGATCTGGGAATTTCATAGATCAGAACTGCAACATAACAGCAGGCTACTCATTCAGGGCCATAGTTAATTATTTTCCTGGGGAGTTCAGCTCTCTCAAATTGCAGGAGTGTTTTTTGTACACAGTAGATATGTGCAGTCGTTTTCTTATGAATTTCGGGTATTTTCGTTATCGTTTTAGCAAACGATAATGAATGTGCAGAATCCAAAAAGTGAAAGATCCAACATAAAAAAATGCTTTATTTTTGTTTTCATTGCAACAGTTGGATATAGATAGAAGATTCAACATGACGCTGACAATCTGTGTCCATCGAACCTGTGGTCGAATGTGCCTAACCTCAGCTCTATTAGTTCAAGATTATTCTACACAGAGAGAAAAGTTTTGACATAGAGAGAAAAGATTCCACATAAAGAGAAAAGATTCAACATTATAGAGACAATAGCAAAAAAGGTTGAATGTGCCTAAACTAACTCTATTAGTCCAAGATTATTCGACATAGAGAGAAAAGATTCAACATGAAGATTCGATGAACCAGTTGCCGCGAGCGGACATTTATTGTCAAATGCTCTGCCCATAGGCTATAGAAGAATTCTAATGTTGGTTGCCTAGTAATAATAATTAATAAACATAATTATTGCTAGTGTCATACAACATTAGAATTCTACTATAGCTTGTAGGTGAAACATTCAACCGGAAATGTATGATTGCGGCATCGTACAGTTTAGCTGCTCCGTCGAATCTTCTTAGAACATTCGACAGACACCATAAGCCTTCAATGACAGATTCAACCTTAATTATTTCATATTTTTGGACGAATGCATTTTTTAACCAAACAAAATAAATAAAAACAAATTTTGGGAGTAACTAAGTAAATGTATTTTTCATACAAAAACGAAATTCTGAAACAAAATATTTCAGTGTGCACATGTCTAGTACACAGTAGGCCTGTGTGCAAGATCATAAGTTAGGCTCTTTTGACACGGAAGAAGAAAGTGACAAGGCAAATATTGAGTGGGGTTTCCATTGCATTGAACATTGGCCAAGGCTTAAAGGGACATGGGTTCATTAGTAAGTGGCGGATAGGTTCAGTAGTAAGTGAGGCAGAGTTCAGGGCCCAGTAGTAAGTGAGGCACACTTCAGGGGTCAGTAATAAGGGACATAGAGCACAGATTTTCCCTAACAGTGGGAGGTGCTCCCAGCATAATTCCTTCTAACCCAACCCCTTATTCTAGCACAAATCCACTTTACTCTAAGCACAGATTCTATCCACCCCTACCCAAATCCCCACTTCTAGTGCAAACACCATCATAAATCCTCTTATCAACCCCTTCCAGCACAACCCATTCCATCCTCCAACCCCACCTTCTAGTACAAATACTCTTAACTCCCTACCACCTTATCTTTCCAACCCACACCCACCTTCCCCTCCATACAAATGCCACCACAAATGCTCCTATTTCCTTCCCCCAAATCTTCCATCCACATTCTCATTCCCTCCATAACTCTTTTCTACTTCTGTGATCCTTCTCTATAAATGCAAGCTCTCCATCCTGAACATTCCTCTGTACCTCCACCCTTGACTCTCGGATTCATTCTCCTTCACTTCTGTCCACCGCCATTTTCCTCACTGGTTTTTATAAAGAGGAGCCTAGGGGAAGCTTCCTTAGCTCTGTTTGACCAGTGTGAGAGGTTGGAAGAGATGATACGGCTACTGGTAGTACCTGGATGCCTGGTGCTAGTGATGATACTGGAGCCCCACCTTCACATTACACCAGCTGTGCCCTGGCCCTGACAGAGGGAGTTCAGCAGCCGGGGTATAAGTGGGAAGGGGGAACATTGGTGTTTTGGTTGGTGCATTTGAAATATGGGGAGGTGCAACCCACCCCAGACCCTCAGAAAATCTGGCAATGTTGAAAAATACTTAAACCAAACCAAGGGCAGTTCAGCTTATCCCTATTGGGACAATATAGCCTGTCTAGCAGTGGAAGTATAGCAGATTTTTCAAAGTGTCCCATTTTCTTGCATTTTTGGAGTTGCATGTCTTTAGCAAGGCATACAGCATGGTTTTAAATGTGCTTTGTTGAGCCACACATGAAGAAGCCTTTGTTCTGTGTATATGCAGCTCTGTATTTCAATTTAGATAAATCTTGTGTAATACCTTTGTAGTTGTCTTGAGTGTGGATCATGCCGTAAGAGAGATTCTGAATTCACAGTCTGTAATGTGCTAGTAGACTCATGACTGAAGGTGTTACCCCAGCCACTGTATTTTCACTTTAGTTTGAAATTGTAATATCCTTTGCAAGAGAAATCTTTCTCTACGATAAGCTAAGGTTTTTTTTGTTTGTTTTGTTTGTGCTGTAAATTAACCATTATGCAGTCTACAATGCTGGACTTTATATCATTCTGCAAGTATCTATATATATATATATATGTAGCGCCCTGCTCCTGATCAGCACACAATATTGTTTTTTATTTATTTCATTATCTGAAGCTGTAGTTTGGCTCAGAATAATTTCTCTAAAAGTTCTGGTTTCTGTACCAGTCCGGTTGGGTTGCACTGATTCCCACTTGACCGTAGGTGTCGCTGTCACCTTAAGTGGGTGTGGAACAGCAGCAGGCTGGATGCATTGAATATCACCTCTTGCTTGGAAATGGTTCAATGGGTGTGGTTTCCCTGCTGTGTATTCTAAGAGAGGGTATTTAAGGTACCAACGCCATTTTTCTGGGTTCGTTTTCCGTGGTCCGTGATCCCAAACCCAGGGCCCTCCTGGCCTGGGGTATGTGTCGCATGGTCTTGCGCCTCTGGGCTGGCTGGCCCGAGGCTTCGCAGCTGAGAGTGTAGGCCCAGGAATGTCTTGGGGCCTGCTGATCCAGGGGTGGCCCTGTACTGTGTCGCCTGCGGGGAGAAGCCAAGGAAAGCTTAAGGATCCAGGGGAGGACTTTTCCAGTGGAGGACCGAGCGCAAGGCTGGTGTCTCTGGAGGAGCCTGCAAACTCAGTTTGAGGACACATCCCGGATCAATATCCTTACATTATCGCCAGGTCGGCTGAAAGAATCTGGTACTGTATGGTAGTTCTTCCTAAAAACTCTCAAGAATCCCTAAGTTCGGTTAACAAGTCTGTGGTAGAGACTTTGTTGCGCATCTAATTTCAAGAACCACTAAGTTTAATTGACAAGTCTGTGGCAGAGACTTTGTTTGGCATATCATCATCTGCTAGGTCAAGTGAGAGGGGCCTATCCGGTGGCTGCTGGATCCAGTCTGGGGAGCTGTTTGTCCTCTGGATCTGACTGATACCTCTAACCCACAATTACTAGGTGCCTGAACCCTTATCCTCTAACCCTCTATTGAAGGACTGTGTCTTGTGTCTTTCTTTGGTGTTAACCCTAAATACATCTTCAAAAAGGACCACGTGTCTGATATATCTTAATTTGGGCTACTTTCCACTGGAACCCCTGGGATGAAGAGGCGAGCAGAAGATGTAACGTTAAGCCCAAATAAAACAAGCAGCTCCTTCGGGGGTTAGATAGATAGATCTATCTCTATCAATCTATCTATCTATCTATCTATCTATCTATCTATCTATCTATCTATCTATCTATCTATCTATCTATCTATCTATCTATCTATCTATCTATCTATCTATCTCTCTATCTATCTCTCTATCTATCTATCTATCTATCTATCTATCTATCTATCTATCTATCTATCTATCTATCTATCTATCTATCTATCTATCTATCTATCTATCTATCTCTCTCTCTCTCTATCTATCTATCTATCTATCTATCTATCTATCTATCTATCTATCTATCTATCTATCTATCTATCTATCTATCTATCTATCTCTCTATCTATCTCTCTATCTCTCTCTCTCTCTCTCTCTATCTATCTCTCTCTCTCTATCTATCTATCTATCTATCTATCTATCTATCTATCTATCTATCTATCTATCTATCTATCTATCTATCTGTCTGTCTGTCTGTCTGTCTGTCTGTCTGTCTGTCTGTCTGTCTGTCTGTCTATCTATCTATCTATATATATATATATATATATATATATATATATATATACAGTATCTCACAAAAGTGAGTACATCCCTCACATTTTTGTAAATATTTTATTATATCTTTTCATGTGACAACACTGAAAAAATTATACTTTGCTAAAATGTAAAGTAGTGAGTGTACAGCTTGTATAACAGTTTCAATTTTAAATTTGCTGCCCCCTCAAAATAACTCAGCACACAGCCATTAATGTCTAAACCGCTAGCAACAAAGTGAGTACACCCCTAAGTGAAAATGTCCAAACTGGGCCTAAAGAGTCAATATTTTGTGTGCCCACCATTATTTTCTGACACTGCATTAACCCTCTTGGGCCTGGAGTTCACCAGAGCTTCACAGGTTGCCACTGGAACCCTCTTCCACTCCTCCATGATGACATCACAGAGCTGGTGGATGTTAGAGACCTTGCACTCCTCCACCTTCCATTTGAGGATGCCGCACAGAGGCTTAATAGGGTTTAAGTCTGGAGACATGCTTGGCCAATCCATCACCTTTACCTTCAGTGTTTGCCTGTTCGCTGAATAGCGAACAATTTGGGGTATTAGTGGTAAAAATTTGAAAGCCGCAGAACACCCTTTAAAAGTCTATGGGAGAAGTCAAAAGTGCTCATTTTAAAGGCTTATATGCATGGTATTGTCATAAAAAGTTTTTGTTGAGGCGAAGGCAGAGGTCATCTGGACTGGGCGGCTTAAGTAGACAGGACTGATGAGCAAAATATCATCAACAGGTGAGTCACTGTGGAGAGATAGGAGCTCTCCACAGTGCTCCTGACACCTGAGTGGCCAGCTCAGAGAAGGAAGGGCTGAGCCCAGCCCTGACATATATATATATACATATCCATGGGCTCGATAATAGACAAAAATGGCAAGGGCCTGACAGAAGCAGAAGAGTTAAAGAAGAGATGGCAAGAATACACAGAAGAACTATACAAGAAAGTTCTGAATGTCCCATATAACCACGATATGTTGCAGTCACTGACCTTGAACCGGATATCCTGGAGAGTGAAATCAAGTGGGCCTTATCTCAGCTGAGTTATTTAAAAACCTAAAAGATGATGCTGTTAAAGTGCTCCACTCAATATTCCAACTAACTTGTAAAACTCAATAATGGCCACAGGACTGGAAATGTATACAATCCAATACCAAAGAAGGACAGCACCAAAGAATGTTCAAACTACTGTATAATCACACTCATCTCACACGCTAGCAGGATTCTGCTGAAAATTCTACAAGCATCATGTGAACCGAGAGCTACCTACAAGCTGGATTTTGAAGAGGCATGGAAACTAGAGATAACATTTCCAACATTTGCTAGATCATGGATAAAGCAAGGTAGTTCCCAAAAAATGTCTACTTCTGCTTTATTGACTACAGTAAAGCCTTTGATTGTGTGGATCACAAGATGTGGCTGATATGCAAATACCGTATATACTCGAGTATAAGCCGAGATTTTCAGCCTCTTTTTTGAGGCTGAAAGTGCCCCCTCGGCTTATACTCGAGTCACCGCTGTCTGACTGCTCGATCAGCGTATCGAGCAGACAGACGGCGGACATTAAAATTCAAAAGCCGCGCCTCCTTCTCCGCCTCCGCCTGTGATAGGCGGAACACTGAATTTCCCAGCAGTCAGTGTTCCGCCTATCACGGACATCCGCTCATTCTCATACTACGGACGAGTATGAGAGGATGTCCGTGATAGGCGGAACACAGGCTGCTGGGAAATTGAGTGTTCCGCCTATCACAGGCGGAGACGGAATTTTGAATTGTAGAATGGCCGCCGAGAAGAGCGGCGATCCATCGGCACGGCACGGGACGGAGGAGGCACGGGACGGAGGAGGCACGGCACGGGACGGAGGAGGCACCGGACGGAGGAGGCACGGCACGGGACGGAGGAGGCTCGGGACGACGGCGGCTCGGGACGGAGGCTTGGGACACAGGTAGGCTGGACACACACACAAGGCTGCACGGACACACACACACACACACACACACACACACACACACACACACACACACACACAGGGATGGATGGATGGATGGATACACACACACACACACACACACACACACACAGGGATGGATGGATGGATGGATACACACACACACACACACACACACACACACACACAGGGATGGATGGATGGATGAATACACACACACACACACACACACACACACACAGGGATGGATGGATGGATGGATACACACACAGGGATGGATGGACGGACACACACACAGGGATGGACGGACACACAGGGATGGACAGCCATGTCTCACCCTCGGCTTATACACGAGTCAATACGTTTTCCAGTTTTTTGGGGGTAAATTGGGGGCCTCGGCTTATATTCGGGTCGGCCTATACTCGAGTATATACGGTAGATGGGAATACCACACCACCTCACCTGTCTTCTGAAAATCCTGTATGCAAGTCAAGAACCAACAGTTAGACAGGACACGGAAAAACTAACTGGTTCAAAATTGAGAAAGGAGTGTAAAAAGAATGTATCGCCCTACTTATTTAACTTATGTGCAGAGTACATTATGCGAAATGCCGGGATCGAAAAATCACAAGCTGGAATTAAGATAGCTGGGGAAAATATCAAAAACCTGAGATATGCAGAAGGTACCACACTGATAGCAGAAAGTGAAGAAGAACTAAAGAGTCTCTTAACCACTTAATAACCGCCCTATAGCCGAATGACGGGCTTCAGGGCGGTTTCTTAACTCTGGGAGGCGCACTCGAGAGCATCCGTGACCGCCGGGTCCACAGGACCCGGCGCATCACGGATCACGGTAAACGGCCGCTCGTCGCGGCCATTTACCACGTGATCGCTCCGTCAAATGACGGAGTGATCACTTGTAAACAAACCGGCGTCATGTTATGACCCTGGTTCCTCCCTCCCCCTCTCTGTACCGATCGGAACAGCGGAGGGGGAAGAGATCGGTGTCAGCAGCGATGTGGGCTGCATCTGCAGTGCCCACAACGCTGCTCACCGAAAATTAACCCCTCAATTCCCTGCAAATACTCTGCAATACCCTGCCATTACTCTGCATTACTCTGCAATACCCTGCAATACCCTGCAATACTCTGCAATACTCTGCAATACACTGCAATACACTGCAATACACTGCAATACTCTGCATTACACTGCAATACTCTGCATTACCCTGCCATTACTCTGCAATACCCTGCAATACTCTGCATTACACTGCAATACTCTGCATTACCCTGCCATTACTCTGCAATACCCTGCAATACCCTGCCATTACTCTGTATTACTCTGCATTACTCTGCATCACTCTGCAATACCCTGCCATTACTCTGCTTTACGCTGCAATACCCTGCAATACCCTGCAATACCCTGCAATACCCTGCAATACTCTGCAATACCCTGCAATACTCTGCAATACTCTGCATTACACTGCATTACACTGCAATACCCTGCAATACCCTGCAATACTCTGAAATACTCTGAAATACTCTGAAATACTCTGCAATACTCTGCATTACCCTGCAATACTCTGCAACACTCTGCAATACCCTGCAACGCTCTGCAACACCCGCCAATACCCTGCAACACTCTGCAATGCTCTGCAACACTCTGCAATGCTCTGCAACACCCACCAATACCCTGCAACACTCTGCAATGCTCTGCAACACCCGCCAATACCGTGCAACACTCTGCAATGCTCTGCAACACCCTCCAATATCCTGCAATGCTCTGCAACGCAATACTCTGCAACGCTATACTCTGAGATACCCAGCCATACTCTGATATACCCAGCCATACCCAGCCATAGTCGGTGATACCCTGCAATACCCAGCCATAGACACCCCCCCTCCCGCCGCCCTCCGGTGCTTCTACCGACTCACCAATACGATCAAATCCAGAATTTTTTTTTTCTTTTTTTCAGGCTTCCCAGCTTAGAGGTGAGATGCGGGGTCTTATTGACCCCATATCTCACTGTAAAGAGGACCTGTCATGCCATATTCCTATTACAAGGGATGTTTACATTGCTTGTAATAGGAATAAAAGTGATCAAAAAATTTATTTTTGGGGAAAAAAATTTCAAACTAAAATAAATAAAGTAAAATGAACAATACATTTTTTTTTTTTTAAAGCGCCCCTGTCCCCATGTGCTCGCATGCAGAAGCGAACGCATACGTAAGTCCCGCCCACATATGAAAACGGTGTTCAAACCACACATGTGAGGTATCGCTGCGAACGTTAGAGCGAGAGCAATAATTCTAGCCCTAGACCTCCTCTGTAACTCAAAACATATAACCAGTAAAAAAAAAAATGTAATCGTCGCCTATGGGGATTTTTAAGTAGCGATGTTTGGCGCCATTCCACGAGCCTGTGCAATTTTGAAGAGTGACATGTTAGGTATCGATTTACTCGGTGTAACTTCATCTTTCACATTATGCAAAAATTGGGCTAACTTTACTGTGTTTTTTTTTTTTAAGCACAAAACTGTTTTTTTTCCAAAAAAAAGCATTCGAAAAATTGCTGCGCAAATACCGTGCGAGATAAAAAGTTGCAATGACCACCATTGTATTCTCCAGGGTGTTTGCTAAAAAATCATATATAATGTTTTGGGATTCGATGTAATTTTCTAGCAAATAAATGATGATTTTTACATGTAGGAGAGAAATGTCAGAATTGTCCTGGGTGCTCCAGAACACCTGATGGCGCTCCCTGCATGTTGGGCCTCTGTATGTGGCCACACTGTGTAAAAGTCTCACACATGTGGTATCGCCGTACTCGGGAGTAATAGCAGAATGTGTTTTGGGGTGTAATTTGTGGTATGCATATGCTGTGTGAGAAATAAACTGATAATATGACAATTTTGTGAAAAAAAAAAAAAAAGTAAAAAAAATCTTGATTTTGCAAAGAATTGTGGGAAAAAATTACAACTTCAAAAAACTCATCATGCCTCTTACTACATACCTTGGAATGTCTTCTTTCCAAAAAGGGGTCATTTGGGGGGTATTTGTACTTTTCTGGCATGTTAGGGTCTCAAGAATTGAAATAGGCTGTCAGTATTTCAGGTGTGATCAATTTTCAGATATTGGCACCACAGCTTGTGGACTCTATAACTTTCACAAAGACCAAATAATATCCACCAATTTGTACTTATTTTTACCAAAGATATGTAGTGGTATACATTTTGGCCAAAATTTATGAAGAAAAAATTACTAATCTGCTAAATTTTATAACAGAAATGAAGAAAAATTAATTTTTTTACAGAATTTTCTGTATTTTTTCTTTTATAGCACAAAAAATAAAAAACCCAGCGGTGATTAAATACCACCAAAAGAAAGCTCCATTTGTGTGAAAAAAAGGACAAAAATTTCATATAGGTCCAGTGTTGCATGACTGAGTAATTGTCATTCAAAATGTGAGAGCACCGAAAGCTGAAAATTGGTCTGGTTATTAAGGGTGTTTAAGTGCCCAGTGGTCAAGTGGTTAATGAAGGTGAAAGAGGAGAGTGCAAAAGTGAGCCTGAAATTGAACGTTAAGAAAATTAAGATCATGGCAAGTGGCCCCCGTCACTCCTTGGCAAATAGAAGGAGAAGAAATGGAAACAGTGACAGATTTTATTTTACCAGGCTCCAAGATCATGGCAGATGATGACTGTAGCCATGAAACTAAGAAATGCTTGCTTCTTGAGAGGAAAGCAATGTCAAACCTAGACAACATTATAAAAAGCGGAGACATCACCCTACTGACAAAGTGCTGTATAGTCAAATCTATGGTATTCCCAGTAGTAACCTATGGTTGTGAAAGTTGGACAATGAGGAAATCCGAACGCCAAAGAATTAAAGCTTTTGAACTATGGTATTGAAGAAGACTCTTGAAAGTCCCTTAGATGGCAAGAAGATCAAACAAGTCAATTTTGCAGGAAATCAACCCTGAATAATTACTGGAAGGACAGATCCTAAAGCTGAAACTCGAATACTAGTGACAGATTTTATTTTACTAGGCTCCAAGATCACGGCAAGTGGTGATTGTAGCCATGAAACTAAGAAATGGTTGCTTCTTGCAATGAAAGCAATGGCAAACCTAGACAACATTATAAAAAGCAGAGACATCACCCTACCGACAAAGTGCTGTATAGTCAAGAAGATCAAACCAGTCAATTTTGAAGGAAATCAACTCTGAATATTTACTGGAAGGACAGATCCTGAAGCTGAAACTCTAATACTTTGGCCACCTAATTCGAAGTGAGGACTCATTGGAAAAGACCCTGATGTTGGGAAACATGGAATGAAAAAGGAGAAGAGGATGACAAAAAACAAGATGGATAGATAGCATCATCGAAACAATGAACATGAAGTTAATCAAGCTCCGGGAGGAAGTGAAGGACAGAAAAGCCTGGTGCTTTGGTCCATGAGGTCACGAAAACAACAAGAAATATATATATATATATATATATATATATATATATATATATATATATATATACAGGATATTTACCATAAAATGGTATGGTGGAGCAGTTAGGAATGTGTCCCTTTAGGAATTGATGCAGGCACTGCCACTGTATTTCTTGTTGACAATTCTGTCCCTATTCTATCAAGGTATAATTCGGGGTTTACCAGCGTTCTCTGATTAGCTCTGAGTTAGCAGGGAATCTCCATCTGCTTACTGGTAAAAGTATCCCCTGGTCACTGTCCCCAGAGTCTGGATCCCTAATTAGTTAGTAGGCTCATCCATCCTCTGCAGGTCATCCCTTCTTCCTCTCCCCAGTCTAGGATATTTAAAAAATTATTCCCAAATAAGCTGCGCTATACTGATCCGATAAATGCTATGTGAAGCAAATGAGTGAATAAATAAAGCATGAAATCAAAAAATATTAACAAAGTGCAGACAGGGAAATGCATATACTAATGTTCAAATATTAGTCCATCATCCCATCAACAAAAAACGTTTTGCTTGTAATCTCCAACGTGTTTTAAACACACCACACCGATATAGGAAAAGTGTCATCAGAGTTTGCAGGAAAAAAGAGGACTTCCACCACCAACACTACTGCCGCTTACCAGCTACACTGATCCCATCTCAGAGACCAGATATCGCCAAATCAAAAACGCTTCCTCTGAGTCAGGACTGCATGGAGGGTGTATCCTCTTTAAAGAGGAAGTAAACCCTGATGGGTTTACTTCCTCTTTTTTTCCCTGCAAAGGTAAAGCATAATGGACTACTATGCATCGCATAGTAGCTCATTATGTGTCACTTACCTGACACAGGAGCCAGCGAAGTCGCCGCTGATCCCTGTAGTCCGCCGCGTCCATCTTGCTGGTGGCGTCTCGCAGCTCCGACCAATGACAGCGGCGAAGCCGCGATGACGTCACTCCCGCGCATGCGCACGGGAGTCGCGCCTCGCAGCTCCGCCGCTGTCATACGGCGAAGCCGCGATGACGTCACTCCCGCGCATGCGCACGGGAGTCGACAAATTTGGCAAATCCATTCTTGGATTTGCCGCATTTAGTGCGCATGCGCGCCGCTGTCTACGGCGCATGCGCCGTAGACAGCGGTGCCCATTTTCGGGCAAATATCTCCTAAACCATATAGGTTTAGGAGATATTGCTTGGACCTACAGGTAAGCCTTAATCTAGGCTTACCTATAGGTCCAAGTTGTTTGGAAGGGTTTACTTCCTCTTTAAGCGCTTGGTTCAAATGGTTAGAAGAATCCTACGGCCACACCGCTTATTCCAATGGTTAGAAAAATCCTACGGCCACACCGCTCATTGCCCAGCACATATAATAACGAAAGGAATCGCCATAGTGTGATATAGTCACGAAATTTAATATAATAAAAAAGATTGCACTTACATCAAGTAGAAAAAACTTTGCTTTGTAAAACAAACAAATTTGCCGGCCGGCTTAGTAACGCTGCCCGTCGCTTCCGGGTCCAGCGTAGATCGCGGTGACGTCAGTACGTCGCTCCTCCCTACGCCGTTTCGTTATAGGTAACGTCTTCCAGGGAATCTTTTTTATTATATTAAATTTCGTGACTATATCACACTATGGCGATTCCTTTCGTTATTATATGTGCTGGGCAATGAGCGGTGTGGCCGTAGGATTTTTCTAACCATTGGAATAAGCGGTGTGGCCGTAGGATTCTTCTAACCATTTGAACCAAGCGCTTAAAGAGGATACACCCTCCATGCAGTCCTGACTCAGAGGAAGCGTTTTTGATTTGGCGATATCTGGTCTCTGAGATGGGATCAGTGTAGCTGGTAAGCGGCAGTAGTGTTGGTGGTGGAAGTCCTCTTTTTTCCTGCAAACTCTGATGACACTTTTCCTATATCGGTGTGGTGTGTTTAAAACACGTTGGAGATTACAAGCAAAACGTTTTTTGTTGATGGGATGATGGACTAATATTTGAACATTAGTATATGCATTTCCCTGTCTGCACTTTGTTAATATTTTTTGATTTCATGCTTTATTTATTCACTCATTTGCTTCACATAGCATTTATCGGATCAGTATAGCGCAGCTTATTTGGAAATAATTATTTGAATTGTGGGTATCTCACGGTTAAAGCTGCTGCTGCGTTTATAATTCACAATTTTTTTTTTTTTTTTTTGTTTCATTACTTCACATTAAGTTTACATAGGAACAGCGCTGTATTTTTTAGGTTTTTATTCTGTTAGGATATTTAAAACACTTCTCCTCCTCTCTACTACAGTGCCTTCTGAACTGACATCTTTTCTTAAAATCTAAAGCCAACTCACTCTGTAGAAACTACACCTTTCATGATTCTTCACACTTCTCCCCAGAGTATGGAACAGTCTACTTCTCCCATGTACCCCTTTTCGAGGACTATACTTAACATTGGCTGCTCTATGTTGTGTAAAAAGTCTCCTCCTGTAGCTATGTAGATGTAAAGGTCTCCTCTGCTGCCAGACACAGAATCCGTTTTCTGAAAGTGCTGCAGACTAGGCTATGCATACATCACATTGTATATCTAAACTAGGTGGACATAGAAGGGTGCATAACAGTAAAGATGCCAACTGACAGAAGTTGCAGAGGAAAACTGCAGTGAGTGTTTTTTTTATTATTTCAGGCCTTATAAAAGCCAATGGGTTTTTTTGTCCTTTTTCCTCTCAGTAGCTACATTTGCTACAAGAAACATTAATTATATTAGGTTGTACACTCTCAAGAAAAATGGGATTTGTTAACTCCTTTTCTTATAGCTGATTTCATTTACTGTAGTAGTAAGAGAAAATTGAGTACTGTCTGTGATACTTTTTTTATTTGCACTAACATACAATTTTTCAGGACAAGCTTTCGGGGTATGTTCCCTTCTTCAAGGTCCAAGCAGTACTGATTTACAAATTTAATAGTAGTAGTAGTAGTAAGAAAAGATGAGCAAAGCATGGCCTTTCTAGTTATCATATTCCATCATTTGTACATGTTAAAAATGTACAGGTAATTCTTGCATGTTTGATACCAATATAGTTGGCAATAAAGATAATACCTTGTTAGCAAAAATATAGTTTCCACACCATTTGAGTCCTTCTCTTTTAGTAGAGAAGCAAACAATAATACTTATGTTTTTTTTCTAGGACCCCCAAACAGCTGATACAGCCTTATATGTCAGATATAAAAAGCAGAATTGTGATGACATTTATTTTAGAATTTCAGATGCTTAGTATAGCAAGTCCTGCAGCCTTTGTTTTTATGGGACAAATGATAAGAAAAAGAAAAGAAAACAACAGAAAAGACAAAAAATCGCAGTGTGCAAAATATTAAAGAAAAACAAAGGTTAAAAGAGTAGCAAAGATTACATAATATAGAGGGCAGCTAAGTGTAATTGGTAATCACACAAGGATTATAGGCCATATGGAATTTGCTGGTAAAACTGACAAGTGGTTTGATATGAAACAAAGGGCACTCCTATAGGAAAATGACAGAACAAAATATAATATGCTGTACCATGAATTTCAAAATGTGAAATATAGATGTGTGTATGTGCTTTAAACAGTTCCCTAGAGCAATTCTGCAGTCAGTCTGACCTGCATCTTTGAAGCAGGTCTATTTTTATTAATATGCCATGATTTTTACCAGGTCAGTAAAAGCAGGAGTATGTCTTACAGGTGACCTTAGCATGCTTTGAAATGCTGTTCTAGTGTGCTATTACATGGCAAAGTAAATTGTGTACAGCAGTGCAAGCCACAGGAGAAAGGGGTTCAGGAATACCATTACTCTCTCCAAGTAAACAATGTCCAATTTCCTAATGCCAGTGAACTATTTTACAAACTTTCAGGTGAAATAAGGTTTTCCTAAACTGTTGTTATATTTTCGCTACCATAACATCATTGCTAGTCTGAGAAATTTGAAAACATAGTATTTGAGTTAGATCCCATAATTGTTGTTTATATTTTCTGGAAATTTCGAAATAAATATCAGCAAGTCCTTTTCATAACCACTTGACCTCCCCGGAGTTTTTACCCCCTTCATGACCAGAGCATGTTTAGCTATTCAATACTGTGCTACTTTAACTGGCAATTGCTTGGTCATGCAACACTGTACACAAATTAATTTTATAGAATTTTTCTTGTTCCCACAAATAGAGATTTCTTTGGGTTGTATTTATTCTCCACTGTTTGTTTGTTTGTTTTTTGTTTTTTTCTTTTTCATTTTTTGCAATATCAATGAAAAAATACCACACATTTTGAAAAAACAAAAACAAACAAACATGTTTTTCTTAGTTTCTGTTATACAATTTTGCAAACAAAATATTTATTCATAAATTTAAGCCAACTTTTTTTTTCTAAATGCTTACACCTTGGTTGTACTGTCAATACGGCTGTTACCCAAGTGGCTATTTGTTACTTGTAATACCTGGAAAACTTTAAAAAAATTGAAGCCAACATGTTGTCTGTGAAATTTCTTTGGTAAAAATAACCCAAATTAGTGTATATTATTTAATCTGCATGAAAAGTATAGTATTTCAGACATGGTACTATTCTGGGTGGTGATCAGGGTTTTTTTTTTACACTGTGAGTGCTTGTTATGGTCCATAAACATGGTTGGACATACTGACCACAAAATCCATCTAATTTTTTCTGACAGTTGTCGGCTGAAACTTGTCTTGCATACACACGGTCGCACAAAGTTGTCAGAAAATCTGATTGTTCGGAATGAGGTGATGTACAACACGTACGATGGGAAATAGAGGCCAGTAGCCAATAGCTTTCATCGCCAAATTTTTTCTGAGCATGTGTGGCACTTTGTGCGTCAGAATTCTCTACACATGATCGGAAAAAGTTCGATCAGATTTTGTTGTCAGAAAATGTTAGATCCAGCTCTCAAACTTTTTCCATCAGAAATTCCGACAGAAAAAGTCAGATAGAGCCCACACAAGATCGGATTTTCCGACAACATAATCCGATCGGACTTTTTCCGTCAGAGTTCCCGACTGTGCGTATGGGGCATTACAGTGATGATCACTGTAACAGCAATCATTTGAACTGAATGGCTTTCATTTATGATTCATTGTTTACAATTGTGATGCTGTGATTGGCCCTCAGCTATCACATGGTACAGAGGGCTGTGATTGGCCTAGGTACCATGTGATGTCATGAATGGTTTCCTTTCATGACTATTGTTTACTATGTGTCATGTGATCACACAGTGATCATGTGGTATCTGTGCCGCTCACAGCAGCCTGATACAGGGCACACAATCTGCCGTGTCTGGCGGACATGGCAATTGCAGAGCATACGGGTACACCGTGGTGCCTTGGGAATCTGCCCACCAGCAGTAAATGTACTGCTGATGGTCAGCAAGTGGTTAAAGTGTATGTATAGCCAAGAATCCTATTCAAGTTGTTATTGTTGTCTATGCAACCACCAGAGCAAAAAATGAGAGTATATTTCCAAAGGTGGACACCTGTTTGAGCAACACCTGTCCAAGAGAGGGATTCTTTTCACTTTGTAAAAATTCTCTCCTCCTTTACTGCCCTGCTACTCCATTTAGCTTTAGGAACCAACACAATTACCTGGTACTTTTTGGCATGGAGGAGCATGTGTGTTGGCCATGTGATAACTTTGAACTTATCAGTGCAGTCACCAGGAAGTCCATACCTGGAATGCTAGACATGACCTAGGATTTCAATATCTTGCATAATGATTTGCTTCTATTTCAAGTAGCTGAATGAAAGTAAAGTAAGTACGTGTCATTCTGTAGAAGATTCTGTTCACAGCTGTGTGTTGTAGGTGTGCTTTAGGTGCAGTGTGTTAAAAAAAGAAAGTCCTGCTTGCTGTGTCTTTCATGCATTTTCATGAAAACACATATAGTGCGATTGCAATGCCCCTAAAATGCATCAAAAATGTACTGTACAAATGTGAACTGTGTCTTAAGGTGAACCTATTGCTTTGTCCTGCATAATCAAAGGGCAGCATTGGCGTAAAGTCAACCAATATTCAAAAACTATTATTTCCTTGTCTATATTAGACATGGGTGCCGTCAATAAATTCGTTTCGTTCTGTTCCGTTTCTATTCGTAATAAAATTAATTCGTACTTCGTATTTCGTGTCCGAAATTCCATTCTGTTTCGTACGAAATACGAATTGTCGTTAACGCGTACGAACGTTCTTTACGATGAATTTAAAGGCAAAAACATTGCTCATTATGCTTATTATGACTTGCAGAAGACTTCTGTAAAAGAAGTCAATGTAAGTTGCCTGAAGACATCAGTGAAGGATTTTCATCCTCTCTGGGCAGGCTGCCAAGAAAAGAACAAAATGATACAATGTTTCTTCTTCAATGGGCTGAACTCCGTGTGTAGAAGTTCTCAGTTTAATCATTTAAAGACGAAATCTTTTCTGACACTTGTTGCTTACAAGTAAAAATCCAGTATTTTCTGCTAGAAAATCACTTTAGAAGAGACCCTAGGGAATAAAATAGCGGTTGTTGCAATATTTTATGTGACGTGGTATTTGCTGTCTTTCAAAACTCAAGTTAGCCCTTTTTTTTCCGGTGGACCTCTAGGGAGCAGTGACATTAGCAGCGTGACATACAGCAATGACACCTGCACCATGATAGAGAGCACTGACATCAGCACCGTGATAGAGAGCACTGACATCAGCACCGCGAAAGAGAGCACTGACATCAGCAGCGTTACATACAGCAATGACACCAGCACCGTGATAAAGGGCTAACTTGCGTTTGAAAGACCTCTGCGCAAATACCGCGTCACATAACATATTGCAACAACCGCTATTTTATTCCCTAGGGTCTCTGCTAAAAAATATATATATAATTTTTGGGGCTTCAGAGTGATTTTCTAGCAGAAAATACTGGATTTTTACTTGTAAGCAACAAGTGTCAGAAAAGATTTAGTCTTTAAATGGTTAAACTGAAAACTTCTACACACGGAGTTCAGCCCATTGAAGAAGAAACATTGTATCATTTTGTTCTTTTCTTGGAAGCCTGCCCAGAGAGGATGAAAGTCCTTCACTGATGTCTTCAGGCAATTTACATTGACTTCTATCACAGAAGTCTTCTGCAAGTCATAATAAGCATAATGACTGAGATCCGGAATTCGTAAACAAAAGTTTGTATTCCGTACAGAATTCGGACGCACGGCAATTCGTATTTCGGATCCTCCCGACGTACGAATTTTGAGAAATTCGTACGAATTTGAGATTCGTACGAAACGAATCGCACATGTCTAGTCTATATATATTTCTTATGCATGTTTTCCTAGTCACATGCAAGTGTAGCATTTACTTATTTATTACTACACAGAGATCACAGTACTTTTATTACCAATGCCTTCATCTGCTATTTTTCATGCACTATCAAGGATCAGGATTTACTTCTTCAACTGCAATGCTGACTTAGAAATACAGCAACGGTAGAAGCTCTATTCTATTTGTGATCAGCAAAAAAGGAAATGTGTACATGGGCAGGGAAAGAAACAAAACAAAGCAAGGGAAGTTACCAGCATACTTCCAAACTATCTAGCATAAAAAAAGACGAATCTGTTTCAGCTACTCAGATTAACACTTGAGATTTTGGTTGTATACATTTGTAAATATGTGCAGACACTCTGCTGTGTTAAGGCATTGATGATAAATTTGGCACCTAAATTGACACTATATGAGTTACCAGCTATGTGGGACATACTTAGTAATTCACAAACAGAAAGAAGGCCCACATGCTGGTAGCCCTTTACTCCTTAAAGGTACAATTACACATCAGAAGCCCAGACATTCTCTTTGAGAGGCAGCTACAGACTTCCACTGTGGGTCTGCACCAAATCTAATAAGTATAGAATATAGAAGCTGCTCTAACCTGTTTGAAATTCACAATGTTTTTTTTTTTTTTTTTGCTGTGCTGTTTAGCTTTAAAGTGTGATGGGTCCTCCTCTTTTGATTGTTCGGAAAATACATAGTTGTCAGGACTAGGATCACCTGCTGTAATTCCCTGGTTAGAGGGTTGTAATTGCAATTGCAATTGCAATGTTCATCTGCAGGTGTCTGGGATGGTACTTAGGTCCTCCCCTACTAAGTGCCCATCACTTCTGCTGCCACATTTTGTTTTGTTGCTGCCACATTCTGTTTGCCTAGATCCTGCTCTTGCTTCCTGCCCTGTAGCCTGTACCCTGCTGTCTGTTACCTGCCCCCTCCCTCCTGTGTTCCCCATTCCCAGTTTTGTTTCTCCCTTCCCATCTGCTCCCTGTACCTCCAGTTTCCCTGGTTTTCAGTGTTCTGAATTTCATATACTGTATATATTGTATATAGTTGTTACTTAGGCTTCTGTTATTGATTAGTCAGGTATTCTGTCAGTGGGTTTTTTGGTTCGCTTATATTTTTTATATTTGCTCTATGCTGGTGTTTGAATGGATTTTGTTTCATTGTAAATACATCTCACTTAATGTATCCAAGTTTCCTATGACTTTTGACAATAGTTGTGTAACTACTGCTGCCTGTGTAGTTCTTGGCTGTTTTCACAAATGTGTGAAAATTTGCCTTTTTCTCAGCCTAGGACACTTGAATTTAGATATGTTTTTTCTTGCACATGCATTTTCCAATGAAATCAATGGGAACACAATAAAAAATGTTTGTCAATAATTTGCTTGCATTGCACATCATCGTGCATAAAACAATCACACACCAGAATTTGTTGACATACATTTTCACTTGTCACAAGTTTCCATTGATTACAGTGAGAACACGTGAAAATATGTGTGTGTGTATGTGTGTGCACTGTACAAAACACAAAGCAAAAAAAAAACACACTATTTAGAATACACAGTTAAAAAAGCAGTATGTCACAATAGTAGTTATAAAACCATGACCAACAGGGCACAATAGATTATAAACAATGACTCATAAGATATGTAAGGCAATGTAGGAAGCAAAATATAAGGTATTGAGAGGAGGATAAACTCATAGGCAATGGTATACATGGGAAGTAAAGGAGCAGCATCTAAAAAAAAAGTCTAGTTGCAAAGCCTCCCAGCATGGATCAGTTCCATTGTTATGCAGTGTCTTGAGTAGATCTCTCAACAGGGTGGGAACCCTATTTAAGATCTCCAGGGCCTCTAGGGTCATTCATTCAGGGGCACAAGTTAGTTAAGAAGGATTCCATCTGTAAGTTTGCCTTGGCAAAGGAATATTTAAGCAAACAATGATCATTGATTATGCTTACTACTTCCTCTAAAGTGGGGGGGGGGGGGAGGTGACCCCTTTTACCATTTCCTAGTAATTGCTAGGTGAATATCTATAAAGATTTGTCTGATTATAACTTTATTGTTAGAGGGCCATGGGTGGGAATCCATACCGAGTAAGACTGTTTGAGAAGTAGGAGAGAAGGTAAGTCTTGTTACAGATGAGATATAAGTCGCCACTTCTGTGCAGAAATTTCTTAGAACTGGGCAACTCCAGGGAGAAGGGCAGGCAGCATTAAACAATCATAGGTGAACACCCTCAAATTTTGCTTGCACAATTTCAATTATATCAAAGTGTTGAGAGGAGAGAGGAGATAGAAGAGATATGAGGAGACAGGTTTTTTTTCATCCTAGCCAGTGGCAGTGCAGAACATTTTACAGTGGTTGACACTGTAAATCCTTTTGGAATCCTTCTACAATATGGGGGGTAGGGGCAGCCACCAGAAAATGGAGGTGGGAAATTATGCTTGCACATTTTCTTTTTTAAGGAGAAAATAGTGTAGAAATCTCCTGCTCTCATCAACAGGGAAGATCAAAGTTCCTCAATTTTAGAATGCAAAGCTAAATAGAAAAGGTTGATGAATTTCCTTATGGGAGTTGGATCCACTGTAGGCATAACTTAAGGGGGGGGAAACCAAACATAAAATGGTTCACTGCTGTTACACAAGGTGCCTTTGGTTTGAAACCTGCTGCAGAAACAAGAAAAGCTGAACTTTATGTGTTGCACACCCTTCCAAAGCACTTGCTATAATTACCCCATTTGCAATAGATGCCATTACATTTATTAAATCTGGTGTCTGACTTGCCCTGTCTAGCTGGAGGAAAACCAAAGGCCATAGGCTGGCAGCCCTTACACATGATGGCTTTGGTTTCATATTAGTTCTTGACACAGGAAACATTTCCTTTTTTGGGGTAGGATGTTACTCAATACTTGTTTAAGAGTGAAGTGCACCAAAACATCTGAAATTTGTGTCCCTTATTTGCCCTAGCTGCCATGACATTTGGTAAATCCTCTTTATAAAAAAAAACAGGGTCTGCAAGGTGTTAAGTGAGAGGCGGGTGATCTGCATGGAGAGAAAGAAAGAAAGTAGGCTATTTTTATTTTTATCATTTATCTTTTTACATTTTTGTTTTCATTGCAAGAAAAAAAAAAAGAAGAAGAAAACACAGACAGAGATGGCATTGCAACCTGGACAATACTTGTAATACTATTCAAAAATGTAAATTGGTTCCTTTGCAAGATAAGGAACATTAAATTGGTTTGTTGCAAGATAAGAATACCAGCTCGGACACTGGTCTTGCAAATGTGATTATGGAAACATTGTCTGAATGTGGTTCTCTAGTGTAAAACAACTTTTCCATTTGTCTTCAATTCCCTGTGCTCCTCTGACAATATGGAGGGAGGACATTGATAGCATAATGGAAAAGATGGACACTGACATTTCAAAGTAGTTGATAGTCTCACTCAAATAACCCAATAAAAGAAGGCAGGATATAATAATTTATACAGACAGCAGAGTTTTAAAGTACAACGAGTTTTCTTATTGAAGTATGCATCCAATATTAAATTGGAGAAAAAAAAAAGTCACATAGCTGGAAATTTTGTACAGTCGATGCACAGTAGAGAAACAAACTTATTAGTCTGCAAATACAAGGCAGGCTTTATCAAGAAATATAAATTATGAGTGCATTCATTCACAAAGCATTGCCACAAATATTGTGCAATTGATGAAAAGTATACAAGTAGATTTATTAGGCCAAATTTTAAGAGGAGAGTTCAGTCAGGTGTTTTCATGACAAAAACATTAGAGTAAATTATTTCAGAGACAATAGCCAGAAATATTGTACAGGCTCCATTCACCCTAGGTTTTAATCAAAGCAAAAAATGTCAACCTCCCCAATTTATAGCCAGCTTTATAAAGCAAGATGCACATAGAGGGGCTTTGCAAACAAAACACAATATATTTTACCAGCTTACAGGCAAAAAAAAAGACATTGTCTAACAATTTGTATTAAAAAATAGGTTTTTACTTGCAAACCATTTGCAAATTCAGTATATGTGGAAGCAACATTGTGATCCTATATTGTGAGTTTTAATAGGGTGTATTATTTTACATAATAAAACGGGAAACATTTAGAGACTTAATGTGCATACTATATAAGTGGTTTTAGTAGGCTGGGACTGAGAGACTAGGCAGGTTTTAAGAAATAATATCAACATTAGATTGTTTAGAGCATATATAATCAAGAAATGAATTACACCAGATACAGCTGGGGTTCTTTTATTTTGTAGTGGTAGTGCTACTGCCACAAAATTACAGACTTCTGAATCTTGTTTAGCCAGAAACCCAAAACGCATCCCTAATCCATACTATACAAGCATTTTTTACTAGGCCACTGTTTCACAGGGAAGAAACAGTTGGGTTTATAAACACGGAATCACAATGGGCATTTATGATTTCACAGAAACATGCAGAAAGTGTGGCTCCATGTACAGTATTTAAGCAATTTTGCTAGTTGCATTTTCAGAAGGAGATATCATGTAGGTTTTAATAAAGTACTGCTTCACAGAAAACAGCAAAAAATCTTGTACTGACTATATGCACAGTAGTTAAGCACCATTATTAGGCTGAAATTTCACAGAGATGCACATACCATACATATTTCTAATCAAGTAATCAAAATTAAAGTGTACTATTTCTCAGAAAAACATAAATGTTGTAGTGACTACATTATAGTATTTAAGCACTATAATTAGACTGAATTTTTAGATGGAGATACCAGGCAGCTTTTGATCAAGAATTTAAAATTAGAGCGCATTGTTTTACAGAATAAAATACATAAAAATTGTACAGACAGACATTTTCAGAGGGAGAGATCAGCATATTTTTCTTGTTCAAAGTATTTATTGAAAGGTATAAGCAATACAAACAGTGGTTCAATAGTGGACTGAAGATAGCAGTGTAATACCTGTTAGGGCGGCACAGTGGTGTAGTGGTTAGCACCCTCACCTAGCAGTAAAAAGGGTCGCTGGTTTGAATCCCAACCACGACACTACCTGCCTGGAGTTTACATGTTCTCCCTGTGCCTGCGTGGGTTTCCTACTGGTACTCTGGTTTACTCCCACACTCCAAAGACATGCAGGTAGGTTAATTGGCTTCTGTCCCAAATTGGCCCTAGTATATGAATGGGGACCTTGGATTGTGGGCTCCTTGAGGGTAGGGACTGATGTGAGTGTGCAATGTACTGGGATAGGGAGTAGACACTCACTTGGGTTGAACTGGATGGACTGGTGTCTTTATTCAACCTTACTAACTATGTAATACAATGGTAGCTATATATAAGTGTTGGTAGAAGATCAGGTTCAAGTAGTCTATGTCCATTATCATTGGAGGATACCAAAATAAAAATCAGATAAACGAAAGGCGTAAGAGGAAGTATGAGAAAGGGGGAAGGCCAAAAGGAGAGAAACAAGGGAAGGGGGAGGGATGGGGGACCCGGGTACCTCTAGAGGAGGACTAAAGTGTAATGTTGATAAAGGTCTATGTGATTTCCAACCATGAGAGCAATAGGGACTTGTCAAATTTAGGTGGGAGTTAATGTGTCACCCACGGTGCCCAGAGGGCTTCGTATTTCACAATTTTGTCCATAACAATTGCTTCTTAGTATATTTTTATCATGAAATAAAATATAGAGAATACTCTGCCAGCTCTGACCAGTGTTCCAGCCTGGACATCCAAAATCCTTACTCTGAATGTAAATCTTTCGGTTTAGGTACAGATGCAGAAGCTGCTCGCTTTTACTAGCTGCAAGTACAAAAGCTCTACCTTTTCATATATAGGGACTGGGGATTTAGCACCCTACTATATCCCACAAATATATGGCAACATGCTACAAACAAAAGGCAGCTTTGTCTGTGTCAGAAACAATTCTATGCTGCTGCATATATACATACTCCCTAAAAAGAAAAACCTAAACACTAAACCTAAATCTTAAATCACAAGACCCCCCAACCCTAAAATACTAAACCTCAAACTTCTTCTTATTATTTTTTTTTAAACATAACTGAAAGCTCAAAAGAAATATGAAAACATGAAAAAGACAATACAATTAAAAAAGAAATAGAAAGGACTATTGAGTCCATGAACTGTGAGCATAGATGGAAGTGGAAAATAATATGTAGACCACCACAATTGTAACTAAATCCACAATACACAATAAATCCACGATACACCACAGAGAACCAGGTATCAGAGTGTTGGTGGCGACATACTAGGTAGCCAACCACACTACAATTTACTGTAATGTAGCACAATATAGTGCTGGATATAGCACTATTTAGCTGCACTCTTTAGGATAAAATTAACTATCTCTCCCTGCAAACACTGTGTGATCTCCCTCTATCTATTCCTTGTCTCTTTAAAACACATTGACTGTGTATATGACTGTCTGTAACTCCTTCCCGCCAACCGCATGCACATATGCGGCCTCATCTTTTAGGGGTTATATTGGGATGGCAGCTGCATGCATCATCCGATACCGTTTTTTAGGGCGGGTCGGCTCTTCAGGGATAAAAACCGATGTGGCTAAAAGCAGCCCTGAGGAGCGGCATGTATACTGTGTATGTATATATATATATATATATATATATATATATATATATATATTATGCTGGTCATTATAATCATTATTCATTTACGTTTATAACATTTCACGGAACTTGTAAAACAACTCTGAATAGCAACTGGCAGTGAAAGTAATTGGTTTAGTTTAGCAATCATTCATGTTTTTAATAATATTTCAGTCTGACCCTTTGGTTGACTTCACTGTACCAACATTTTGAGAAGCATCTGTGCAAATTTCCCAAGCATCTGTTGCCAAGTACCAAAGCTATGAAACGTCAAAATCCCAGCTGCAAAGTCATAACTTCACTTAAGTAACTACATGACAAAGCTCACATGTACTGAGCTGCAAACAGGTGTGTGTATATAAATCTTTAGAGCTCTGGTAAATTATATATCACAATAGAAACCAATTATGTGGAAACTGAGCTTTCAATCCTACTACTGTTCCATTTCAACATCTGCAAATATACTGTAGGATTTTTGAAGCTTACAGGTGCAACCATGTAATAAAACTGCTCAAGGATAAAATAATATTGACAAGCCTGAAAGAGCAGGGTGAAACATTTTGCTTTTATGCCTGTTCTAATTTGCATTGTATGTGATTGTTATGTGGCTAGATGAATGTAAAATATGTTTAAAAATAAAAAACACCTAAAGTAAGTATACATAGCTATTCTAAAAATATGCATGTGTTATGCCCTGTACACACGGTTGGACTTTCCGATGGAAAATGTGCGATCGGATCGTATTGTCGGAAAATCCGATCATGTGTGGGCTCCATCTGACTTTTTCCTTCGGAATTTCCAACACACAGTTTGAGAGCAGGATCTAAAATTTTCCGACAACAAAATCTGATTGTTTAAATTCCAATCGTGTGCAGACAATTGCGACGGGCAAAGTGCCACACATGCTCAGAATAAATTACTAGATGAAAGCTATTGGCTACTGTCCCGTTTATAGTCCTACGTGTTTTAAGTCACCGCATTCAGAACGATCTAATTTTGGTGTGACGTGTGTATGCAAGACAAGTGTGAGCCATCATCCTTCGGAAAAAATCCGATGGATTTTGTTGTCGGAATGTCTGACCGTGTGTATGGGGCATTAGTGTGTATCTGTGCGATGCCTACACTTGTCATATTTTACTTTTGTCTTTATGCATCTTGTGAATATGCACGTATCTGACATCCCACGCACACATACATGCACATATTGATGTTTGCTACATATCAGTTCATGTGAGTAAATATTTAACATTTAAAAAGCAGACAACATATGTTTTAAAATACTTTATTTTATGGAACTTTTTCTTTAATTTTAAAAGTATTTTAAAACACATGTTGTGTGTTTATCTACTTTTAATGCATTTTGAATGTGTGGTGACTAAGTTAGGGATCTGAGAGACCCTTAAAAAATAGTTCAGGAGGTGGAAACTACCTAGTGCTCCCCTATGGACGGGCAGATATGTGGTACATAAGCTCCTATTTATCAGCACCCACTGGCTAGGCTCCAGGGGTGGTAAAGAGTCTTATGTCCATACTTTTGGAAGGTAACACTCATTTTTGGCAGGGCATGTGGGCATGTGGACTGCAAGACAGGAATTCCCTCACTTTCCTTATACTTCATGCAGTATCTAAAGGACGGGAAGTGACAGTAAAACTCCCAACTTTTTCAAATACAAAAGCTATATCTGCATTCAATTAGGAAGCCCAATTGTAAGATTAAACGTTTATTTAATTGCTGAAGAACTTTCTCATTGTTGCAGACTTACACATTTAAAATATATTCAAGCATAGTTTGTTTCAAATGTGTTATTTTGCTAGGAACACCTTTGCATCTGCCCTATTGTGAACACATCGTCAAGCTTGGCAAGGGAAAGCACTAGTTTTTTAGTTAAAGCTGAGCACTACGGTAAATGCAAACATTTATGGCATTAAGCTGCATCTAGCAGTTTCCAGTCCTGAATAGTCTCTGTGTGGTTTCTGATTGTTTGATTAGCCAATTAGCTACAGTTAGTCAATAATAGTGATTGCTTTGATATGGGGAAAGTTTGTCTGTATTAAATCACTATTTTACTTACTCGGCGTGCAGCCCTGGCTCCTACAGAGAAGATCTGTGTGGTTTCTGATCATATGATAAGCGTGGGTTGCAAATCATGTCAATAACAGTCATAGATTGTTACTTTGCTACTTTTACTGCAACATGCAGCCATCTTTTTTCCCTGTCAGAGAGGAAGAATGTTGTGATAGAAAAAGCAGAAAAATATGTTTTTTGTAAAAATAAAGCAATAAATAAAATCATACTTTTTTTCAAGCTGTGGTTCACATCAGAGTGTTCATGGACTGTTAGAAATTTTACTGAGGGCAGCCACTAATATACACATCCTTTCTTCAATTTCTAGCTTGGCACTGGGACCCATTTAAATCTTTGCAGCTCAGGTAATGGTTAAATGCAAAATGTGGTGCATACTTAGTCGCAGAATTTTTTTCTTTCTTTATCTACATAAAATGCAACCATACCCACACTAAAACATTACATACTCATACGTATACTATATACATATAATATATACAGGGCTTTAAAACAAGCCATCCTTGACCTCTATAGTTGCATGTACCTTGATCTAGATCATCCTCAAATATCACAACAAGGACTTTGAAATCAAGTTTTAGTCACTACAGGGTCAATTCACTAAGGCCCCTTTCACACTGGGGAGTTTTTCAGGCGCTAAAGTGCAAAAATTAGCGCCTGTATAGTGCCTGAAAAAAAACAGCCACCTTTCACTCCAGTGTGAAAGCCGAAGTGCTTTCACACTGGAGCGGTGCGCTAGCAGGACAGTGAAAAAAGTCCTGCTAGCAGCATCTTTGGAGTGGTGAAGGAGCGGTGTATTCACTGCTCCTAAACCACTCCTACCCATTGAAATCAATGGGGCAGAGCGACTATAATGCCAACAAAGTGCCGCTGCAGCGGTTTTAACCCTTTTGCGGCTGCTAGCGGGGGTTAACCACACCACTAAAATGATGGTAAAGTGGTGCTAAAAATAGCACCGGGTTTACAGCTGACGCCCGCACTGCAGTAAAATCACACATGCGGAAACAATTGTTATATGTTCAATTCACTAACAATTGTGCATTAAATAATTACTGCGGTAACGTTTTAATAATGCAGTAATTACAGCATTTTTTATGCAGTACTTTATCGCATTGAGCTGGTTGCTAAGGAGCGAGCCGGGAAACCGGTCACAATATCCTAACAACAGATGATTCATCAGGTGTCAGTGGGTTTCTTGCTGACAGCTGAATGTAAAGAAAATATGCCCTTTTCGGAGCATGCAGCCTGGCAGGTCAGGAAAGGGAGGGATGAGCAAGCACCCCGCACTTGAACCATAACAGGCCACGTGCCCTCAACATAGAGGGGGCTTTGAGGCAGGGGGGCTCTGCCCCCCCTCCACAAAGCACCTTGTCCCCATGCTTTGACACACAGTCAAAAGAAATAGCTACCTTTATTGATAGCAGATTTCCATTTTTAACATTTAACTGAGATAAAGCTTAACACTTTCAAATATTAAAAATATGCACTGATTTTTGACCATTAATATCATAAATAGGGATGAGCCGGACATCCCCTGTTTGGTTTCGCACCAGAACATACAAACAGTAAAAAAAATTGTGTGAACATGTGAACACCATTAAAGTCTATGGGACACGAATGTGAAAAATCAAAAGTGTTTAATTTAAAGCCTTATAGGCAAGTTATTTCCATAAAAAGTGTATAGGGACCTGGGTACTTCCCCAGGGGACATGTATCAATACAAAAAAAAAGGTTTTAAAATGGCCGTTTATTCAGGAGCAGTGATTTCATCTCATATGTTTTACTGTGCCACAGCAAAATGACATTTCCAAAGGAAAAAATGTCATTTAAAATTGCACTGGTCCAAATAATTTGGTGGAGAGGGGGATTATGGTGTGGGGTTGTTTTTCAGGGGTTAGGCTTGGCCCCTTAGTTCCAATGAAAGGAACTCTTAAGGCATCAACATACTAACACATTTTGGACAATTTCATTCTCCCAACTTTGTGGGAAGAGTTTGGGGATGACACCTTCCTGTTCCATCATGACTGTGCACCAGTACACAAAGCAAGGTCCATAAAGACATAGATGAGCAAGTTTGGGGTGGAGGAACTTGACTGGCCCAGAGTTCTGACCTCAACCCGATAGAATGCATTTGGGATGAATTAGAGCAGAGACTGCAAGCCAGGCCTTCTCGTCCACATCTGTGCCTGACCTCACAAATGTGCTTCTAGAAGAATGCTCAAATATTCCCATATACATACTCCTAAACCTTGTGGACAGCCTTCCCAAAAGAGTTGAAGCTGTTATAGCAGCAAAAGGTGGTCCAACTCAATATTGAACCCTACTGACTAAGACTGGGATGCCATTAAAGTTAATGTGTGTGTAAAGACAGGAGTCCCAATACTTTTGGTAATATAGTGTGTATTAGAATCACACTAGTATATGCAGCATATAAGGCAATTTGTTCATGGTTACTTTTGGCAATATAGTGTATATCTTCAGGGGTTTTTGGCATGGTCTGAATTTAGGACCATTTTGATGTATATACTAGAGCAGTGGTTCTCAACCCTGTTCTCAAGTACCCCCAACGGGCCATGTTTTGGGAATTTCTCTTAGATAAAATAGTACTCCAAAAATACCAAGCCATTGATTCTGATTTAACCACTTCCCACCCGGCCAATGCATATATACGGCCGGGTGGGAGCCGTCTACTCCTGATAGGACGTTCAGGAACGTCATTCAGGAGTAGCGGGATCGCGCCCGCGCAGCGGCGCGATCCCGATGTGCTCGTGTCACCCGGACACGGCACATCTCAGATCGGCAGGAGGGCTCTGTGATTGGCCCTCCTGATCACATGACGGCCGTGTCCAATCACGGCCGTCATGTGATGTAAACAAACAGCCGGTTGCTAGGCAATCGGCTCTCCTCTCCTCACACGGAAGTCACCGCTGAGGAGAGGAGAGCAGAACGCTGCAGCCGGCTGATGATCAGTGAGTATGGGCTGCTTTTTACAGCTTTTTACTCACTGATCATCAGTGTAGTGTAAACACACAACACACCACACAGTACAAACACAGTCCCCACATATGTCCCCAAAACACACATGTCCCCAAAACATACATGTCCCCAAATAATAAAAACACATGTCCCTAATAATAAAAACATGTCCCCCACATATGTCCCACTAAAATCACATGTCCCAATGATTATCTGCACACATATGTACGTGATCACCTGCACACATATGTACATGATCATTTGCGTACATATGTCCGTGATCACACAAACCAATTATTATACACTTAACGGAATTTTTTTTACCAAAAACATGTAGCAGAATACATTTTGGCTTAAATTTATGACAAAATTTGATTTTATTGGATTTCTTTTCAAGTAGAAAAAAGAAAATATTGTTTTTTTTTCCAAATTTCCGCTTTTTTTGCGCTTATATCGCAAAAAAAAAAAAACGGAGTCGTGAATAAATAACACCAAAATAAAGCTCTATTTGTGCGAACAAAATGATAACAATTTCATTTGGGTACAGTGTAGCATGACCACGCAATTGTCACTGAAAGCGCTAGAGCGCTGAAAGCTGAAAATTGGGCTGGGAAGGAAGGGGGTGAAAGTGCCCTGTATTGTAGTGGTTAAAGCACCTGTGCAAGATAAAGGAAAACCTGCAAACATAGCCTGTTGGGGGTACTTGAGGACAGGGTTGAGAACCACTGTCCTAGAGGATAACATGAAAAATAATAAACAGGCATTCAAAGCACAGTGACAATGTCAAATCATTTCTGAATAACAAATATAGAACTCAAAATACATTATATATAAAAAGTTAGCTACATTGCAACTTCAAATCAATAATGAATGTTTAGAAATGGAATTACAATCAATGGTACAAATAATAAAAACACTTGTGCTGCTCACACCTGAGCACTTGTACTACAGTTGACTCAACAAAACTCTCCGTGCTGTTCATACAATTCTGTAATTACAGTGTTCTTGGAAGGACACTTTTAAAGTCAACAAAATCGCACTGAAATGTTAATTACCCGCAAATTTCAGTTAACAATAGTAGGCATAAACATTATAAGTTAGCATTAAAATATTTCATGTTAACAGTTATTTTGTTTATTGTTACTTAATATTTTACGGAAGGCTTTATTAACTATTGTGGGTTCAAAAGATTGTAGTACTGTGCTATTTTCTACATCATTTTCTTGAAAAGGCAATGTGCAAGGCATTGTTAATGGTAATCAATTAACATGATGAAAGAACAAAGAAGGGCATGTTTCAGTTTGGGATAGAATCCTATCGACCAACCATTAAGACATATGCTTTTGGTCTTGCTTATAATTGTATTGATATATCTAGTAAGCTTTTTAATTTAGTTTTTTACTCACAAATTATGTCTTTTTGCTGTGATCAGGTGAAATGAGTATGCAGTAGATAATGGATTATGTGCACTCCTAGCTTAACCACTTTCAGACCGGACCAATTTGCTGGTCAAAGACCAGACCACTTTTTGCGATTCGGCACTGCGTCGCTTTAACTGACAATTGCGCGGTCGTGCGACGTGGCTCCCAAACAAAATTAACGTCCTTTTTTTCCCACAAATAGAGCTTTCTTTTGGTGGTATTTGATCACCCCTGCGGTTTTTATTTTTTGCGCTATAAACAAAAATAGAGCGATAATTTTGAAAAAAACGCATTATTTTTTACTTTTTGTAATAATAAATATCCCCCAAAAATATATAAAAAAACATTTTTTTCCCTCAGTTTAGGCCGATACGTATTCTTCTACATATTTTTGGTAAAAAAAATCGCAATAAGCGATTATTGATTGGTTTGCGCAAAAGTTATAGCGTTTACAAAATAGGGATAGTTTTATAGCATTTTTATTAATAATTTTTTATTATTTTTTTTTACTAGTAATGGCAGCGATCTGCGATTTTTATTGTGACTGCGACATTGTGGGGGACCCATCGGACATTTTTGACACATTTTTGGGACCATTGTCATTTATACAGTAATCACTGCTATATAAATGCAGTGATTCCTGTGTAAATGACACTGGCAGTGAAAGGGTTAACCAGTGGGTGGCAGTGTAGGGGTTAAGTGTTCCTAGGGGTGTGTTACTAACTGTGGGGGGGTTGGGCTTTCATTTAGTGTACACTGATCTCTGCTCCAATCACATGGAGCAGAGATCAGCGTCACTAGTTGCTAGGCAGAATGGAAAAATGTTGTTTATACAGCATTTCCTCCATTCGGCCGCTCCGTGAGACGATCGCGATCGAGTCCGCGGGTCCCGCGACCGGACTCACGGGGGTCCCGACCAGCGCGGGAGCGCGCTGCCAGCGGCGCGCTCCCGATGGCACGGCGGCAACGAATATTGGACGTACATGTACGCCAATATGCCTGCCCGTGCCATTCTGTCGACGTACATCGTCGTGCGCTGGTCGGGCAGTGGTTAATGAATCAGACCCAATATACATTGCAGCTAACCACAGCTTTTTAAGAGTTATACATAAGCCCAATACCAATAGTACCAATACTATTGTATTATGCCGCATACACACAACAGGACTTTTTTTTTATTTTCAATAATTTTTATTGGTTTTAAGTAGAAAAAATCAAGGTACATCAATCAAACATCAACATGCGGTAGAACAGCAGATAGGAGCAGACAACATAGTACATGCATGTGAGTAACATATGGTGTCAAATAGTTCAGGTAATAAACAAAGGACGAAAAGATAAATGTAACAGAACATGTTATTAAATGAGGCCGGGATCAAAAAAGATCACAAAAAAAACAAAAAACAAAAAAAAAACCATTGAGGTAAACTACCGGGAGTGGGTAATCTTAATCCAGTTAAATTGGCGCAATAGAGCGGGCCTAAATAACTATTTGTCTATACACACATATATTGCTGAGGGTGTAGCTCACACCTACCCCCTATTGTGTGAGAACCCGGGAGGAATGACAGAGGGTCCCCTACCACCCCGAAAAGGGCACTTGCTGTGGCAGGCGACCCCCCTCCATCCGACCCAGTCCCATTTAATCAATCAGTGTTCAGACGAGTATAAGACCTTCAGAGGCCAAACTAGTCAAACAAGAAAAGTATGGAGAACTAAATACCTCAATTGAACCAGATACTCAAATGCGGAGCTGGACCCACTAGGGCAGTGATGGCGAACCTTGGCACCCCAGATGTTTTGGAACTACATTTCCCATGATGCTCAACTACACTTCAGAGTGCATGAGCATCATGGGAAATGTAGTTCCAAAACATCTGGGGTGCCAAGGTTCGCCATCACTGCACTAGGGTCTTAGCTCCCAGAAAAACCAAGTAGGTCTATAGTTGCGCTATGTTCCAGCTATGAAACCTGAAAAACCGCGCACACTAAGCGGTGGGTAATAAGTTCTGCAAATTGTGCGTAAATCGTAGAAGAGATGGGATCAGTCAACTCAAAACCCCACAAAGCCAGGTCAAAAAAAAGAGGAGTAAAAGAGGGGGAGGGGGATAGAAAGAAAAAAAGGGATAGAGACAAGGAGAGGAGTCAGAAGGGGGGGAGGGGGGTCAACCAGGGTTGGGGACCATAATCAAGTTTATAAGCCCGGGAAAAGGGAAATTTTGTGGAAGGTGGCTCAAGGTTCCCAAACCCTCTCAAAGAAGCGGGATCTATCCTAAATGCGACTAACAATCTTCTCTTGTGCCATAATCCAGGAGATTTTTCGTTTCACAGCCGCAAATGGGACTGTATTTTGTTTCCAGTGTGCTGCTATGGTGATTTTGGTGCCCAGGAGGATGAAAAACAGGAGAGCCTGAGAGGGCTTATTGGCTTTTTCCACTTTGAGGTTGAGAAGCGCCACCTCAGGGCATTGAGGTACCGGAACCGGCATAAGCTTACGGATTAGGGCAAATATCCTATTCCAAATGCCCCTAATGTGTGGGCATGTCCACCATGTGTGGATTAATGATCCTACGTGACCACAACCGCGGAAACAAAGCAGGGACGCCTCGGGATAGATCGGAGCCAGCCGAGCGGGAACTCTGTACCACCTAGTGATAAGTTTAAGGCTAGTTTCAATCAGGGATACGTTGAGGATCCCAGTGAAGGATCTTTGGAAGCAAGTAAACCATAAGTCATTATCCCAGGAAATATTAAGATCATTTTCCCATGCTAAAGCATAGGGTGGTTTAGCTACTGAAGAAGCTAAAGATGTATAAATTGTGGAAATCCCTCCCCTCTGACTCGCGATGTCTGAACACCAAGACTCATATGTCGTGATAACCGGGGGATCCGGTCTGTTGGGCCATCTTGAGTGCAGGAAATGGGTGAGTTGGGCGAACCTAAATTTTTCGGCAGGGGGCATCTCATGTTTTTTCAAGCAAAAGGCAAGAGAGATAGGGCCTGAAGCGTTAAAAAAGTTGCCAATCCTAAACAATCCTTTGTTGAGCCACCAACTGAAAGCCAGGATGTTCATACCTGGTGGGAAGTCCGGGTTATGGAATATGTGCGTTAAGGGTCGGAGAGCCGAGATCAGTGCAGGATTTTTGTGTAGCTGATCACACAGGGCTAACGAATGAGAGAGGGTGGGTGACATGATAGGGGGTCTGCTTTTAGGGGGGGGGACCAAATGAGGTAGTCAATGGTGTGATGGGGAGTCGCTTGTCTTTCTATGGACACCCAGTCAGGTTTGGGGCCCCGGGGCGTAGACCATTGAAATCTGGGCCAATTGCGCTGCTTGATAGTACCACCAGATGTTCGGCAATGCCAAACCTCCTTGCTTTTTAAGTCTATATAAAAGATGTTTCGAACCTCTACAGCCCTTGGAACCCCAGATAAATTACAGGATTTTGGATTGGAGTGTTTGGATTTGTGCTTTCTTCATTGGGATAGGGAGGGATCTAAAAAGGTACAGGAGGCGGGGGAGGAAGGTCATTTTAATCTCAAAAACACGGCCTAGCCAAGAGAGGCCAAGCCGTGACCAGGTTAATAGTTCCTCAGATAGTTTTCGAGAGGGCGGTGGGATAATTGGCCGAGTACAGAGTGTCCACACTAGGTGTTAGGTTAATGCCCAGGTAAGGTAGAGTAGCAGAGCACCATGTGAATGGGAAGTGTTTTTGTAGGGTAGTTACTAAATTCAGGGGCACCAAAACATTTAAGGCTAGGGATTTCGAGGCATTCACTTTCAAGCCCGAGGCTTGTCCGAATTTATCTAAGAGTGTGAATATGTTGGGAGTAGAAATCAGTGGGGAAGTGACAAAAAGGAGCAGGTCATCTGCGAAAAGCGCACATCTATGTTCCTGTTGGCCGCAACGTACTCCTCTGATGTCTGGGTGGGATCTGATGGCAATAGCCAGGGTCTCAATTGCTATGGCGAACAGCAGGGGTGAAAGAGGACACCCCTGTCTGGTGCCCTTTTCAATATGAAACGTCTCAGAATAACATCCTTGTAAACGGACTTGGGTGCTTGGGGTAGAATACAGAGCACTGAGGGTCCCTAAAAAGAGAGGACCAAAGCCCCATCTCTCCAGAACAGTAAATAAGAAAGGCCACATGAGCGTATCGAATGCCTTTTGTAAATCAATAGACAGTAAAAAGCCTTCTTGGGAGGGACTGCCATCCCAACGTGATTTAAGGATGGAGATGATGTCAATTGCTCTCCGTATCTGATCCGGTCCTTGTCTCCCCGGGATAAAGCCCACCTGATCCTTGTGTACATACCGTGCAATAAATGTTGAAATCCTATTGGAAAGCACCTTAGTTAAAATTTTAGGATCATTATTTATGAGCGAAATCGGACGATAGTTTTGTACCAAGGATGTGTCCTTGCCGGGTTTGGGGATAACAGAAACATAGGCTAAGTTTAGGGCTTTATCCAGGGGAGAACCAGACCGGGTAGAGTTGAAGAAGTCAACCATGAATGGGGCAATGACCGAGGAAAATTTCTTATAATAACCCACAGAGAATCCGTCAGGGCCTGGGGCAGAGTTAGTTTTGAGTCGTTTGATCACCTCAAGGACTTCGGGAACCGAGATCCGTTCCTCCAGTAGACTAGCGTGATCTGGAGATAATTTTGGGAGGGGAATAGAGTCCAGGAATTCATCCACTGAAGTCCGTGGATTTGCCTTGCCGTGTTTATAAAGGGAGGTGTAATACTTGTGAAAGGAAGACATTATGCAGGGGGGATTCTGTGTCAGAACCCCGTCCGGATCCCTGATTTTCGGGAAAGCGGAGGACCGAAGCTTCGGGGATAGTTTGGCTGCTAATTTTGCTCCTATCTTGTCTCTCTGATAGTAAAACCGTGCTCCCGACCACCTCAAGTGCTTTTCAGCCTCAGTAGTGAGAGCTAAATTGAGGGCAGTTCTGGCCGAGTGCAGGGCTTCCAAAGATTCTCTAGTGGGATTGCTTTTGTGGGCTTTGCTTAGCAAACGGAATTCCTTGGATAGCGTATCTATGTGCGCCTTCCTACCCTTCTTTAGTTGAGAAGAAATTTGGATGATCTTCCCCCTAATAACTGCTTTATGTGCAGCCCATAAAACTTCTGGGGAGGTGAAGGCATTTTTATTTAAGGTGAAATACTCTTGTATGTCAGTAGTGATTGCAGCACAATGAGCAGGGTCACTAAGAAAACTCTCATTAAGTCGCCAAGTAAAGCGAGTGCTTGGGTTGTGTGCACATTGAAAGTATAGGAGCACCATGGAGTGGTCAGATAATGAGGTGTCCCTGATTTCCGACCTTAGAGCCAGTGGGATGGCGTGTGACTGGACAAAAATGTGGTCAATCCTGGCGTGTACCTGGTGAGGGGCTGAATAGTGTGTAAAGTGTTTACATGTGGGGTTCTTTTCCCTCCAGATGTCCACCAAGCCCATCGAGTGCAAAGTGTCTGCAATTTTAGTACTCTGCTTAGGAGGTTTCCTATTGCGTGCGGAACCTTTCCCTGCTTTATCCAGAGAATGGTCAAAAGGAAGGTTTGTGTCTCCTCCCATTATTACCTTACCCTCCAATAAAGGGCCCAGAGTGGACATCATGGAGCAAAAGAAGGTTTATTGACCCTTATTAGGGGAGTAATAGGATACAAATGAGTAAGTGATTCCTTCCAGGGATCCCTTAACCAAAATAAACCTGCCTTCCTTATCTCCAACCACGTTTGTGGACGCAAATCTAAGGTTCCTGGAGAGACATATTGCTACCCCCTTTGTTTTGTTTTTGGCATTGGACAGGAAGAACTGAGGGAAACGACTATGCAGGAATGAGGGATTGTAAGAGGCCTTAAAGTGAGTTTCTTGTATGAGAACTACATCTATCTTGTGGGAGTGGTAAAGTTAAAACAGTTTTCTCCTTTTGATATGAGAGTTTATACCCTGCACATTATGTGTCGCCACACAGAGGGCAGGAGGGGTCCCGTGGTCAGACATAGCGGGTCAGAGGCATAAGCAAATACTTCATAGAGGGAGATCTTACCGTAGCCTTACGATGGCAGGGGTCATTCCTGGCAGGATAGGCAGCCGCTTGAGGGACTGAAGTAGACAGTGGAGAAGGACCCTGGTAGACCCATAAAAGAAAAAGAGGGGAGAAGGGAGGGGTGAAGAGTTGACCGATCCTGTAGAGAAAAAACAGAAGACATAAAATCCACCTGAAAGCTCTGGTTAGCTTTTGAAGAAAAACAAAATAAACATGTGTAACAGAAGAAACCGTCTGCAGGGGAGAAAGACACAAGTCAGTCCCCAGCAGGTAAAACCTGAGATTCAGCATCTCCGGTAAAATTCCCAACTAAAAGGGAAGTGTGGGAGTCTCCGAGTGAGGGGAGAAAAAAACGTAACTCCAAGACTGGTGGGGGCGCAGTGCAAACCACTCCGACCAGACCCCACCCAGGGCCCAAAACCCATTTAAAAGAAGAAGAAAGTGAAAAAAAAGCAGCATCAATAAACATCAAACATAAGCAAAGAAAAAAAAAAACAGTTCACATATGGAGAACCATAAGCTTGCGATAGCTATCTTTAGCCAAACGGAGAAGGACATCAAGTCACAGTGTCAGTGCCAGGCGTTGGCAGTGATGGGGATGGGGAGAAAAAAAAACAAAAAAAAAGAAAAAAAGGGGGGGGGGGGAAGAAAATACCGGATAGGCCAAAAGGCTCGTGTTGAGAGTCTTCGGGGATGTCCAAGGCGGTGCGGATAGCACCCGTCAGAAGTGGGATGCACAAAAAATGTATTAATGTGCAGGTTATGCGCTATCTCTATGGAGAGCAGATTAAAGGGCTAGTATCAGTAAAAAATAACACATAAGAGGAAGATTTTTCTGAAAACTTAAGGTGGACGCCCGTCCTTAGGGCACTTCGCTTTCTGCTTTTGCCATAGAGGTTTGTTGGGACTTGCCGGGGGCGGCCTCTTTGTAGAACCTGAAGATTTGGAGTCAGCGGGGCTAGCCGGAGATTGTGAGATGAGGCCCAATTGTAGAAGTAGGCGTTCGCCATCATTGAAGTTAGAGAAGCCATACCATTTGTTAGAGTAAGTGAAGTTCAACCTGAACGGAAAGGTCCAGCGGTATGCAATGGAGTTTTGCGTGAGTACTTGTAAGAGAGGTTTCAAGGATCTCCGCAGTTGGATCGTGTATGGGGATAAATCCGAAAAGACTTGGACTGGGTGGCCCTGGAAGGATAGGTTTTCAGACTCTCTGGCCTTTCGCATGACCTCTTCCTTAGTCTTGAAGAAGTGAGGTTTGACCACAATGTTCCTAGGTAGACCATCTTGGCGTGGGGGTTGAAGTGCTCTGTGTGCACGATCAAGCTCTAGACGATGGTCTGGGAGATCTGGTAGCAGGGAGGAAATGAAAGCGCGTACCACGGTGTCAGTATCTTTAAATGATTCAGGCAGGCCTCTGAGCCTAAAATTATACCTGCGATTCCTGTTTTCAAGGTCATCTAACTTGGAGTAAGCAGTATCCAGCTGCTCCTGCAGCTCAGATATTCTATCAGTCTGATCAGTTTTAACTTCAATCGCCTCAATCCTGGCCCCCAGCTGGTGTAATTTAGCTTGAATAATAGAGGTGATATGGGAGGCGTTCTGTGCTAGGCCCCTAGAAAGCATTTTGGAGAATGTCTCCAATAGGGAAGGGAGATCAGTGGGGGTAGATGAAGCAGCCCCGTGAGCCACTGGTGAGGAAAGATAATCCATGGCCATGGCTCCAGGTGTGCGGCCTCGAGACGGCGGCAGCAGATGCCTCCCCAGGGAGCTGAGGGGGCAGAATCAAATGGGACCCCACCCAGGGCCAAATGTTTCAAATCTTCCCAACGGACTCAAGTCCGGTCAAAAAATCAGTTAGTCTGTATGCTAGTCTGTATGCTAGTCCGATGGATGAAAACCGATGCTAGGGCAGCTATTGGCTACTTTCTTATTCTAGTCCGGTCGTATCATCACGTTCGAATCCGTCGGACTTTGGTGTACTTGTGTGTGGCCAAGTCCTTTCGTTTGGAAAGTCTGTCAGAACTCCGCCGAAAGTCCGTCGGGAAGACCATCGGACCTAGTCCGTCGAAAAGTCTGGTCGAGTGTACGTGGCATTAGAGGCACTGTGACAGTAAAAAAGCACCTGATAGAAACTATTTTATTATTTTATTAAGAGCACTCTCATCATCTAGTTACTTGCAAAGCATATAGCAAATATAGGTTTGGTCATTTTATAAATGTCAATATACAGTGACTAGTGATGCAGTTGTTATATGGACTTTAACTAGTCTGATCATGCAACAGACCATTTTAATGTGATTATTAACTACTAAACACATGAAAATAACTGGAAGCTGTAATTTCTTTTTTTTTAATCTTAATAATTTTTTTATTCATTTATATGATAATTTAACACCAAGAACATAGCAATAGCAGAAATTACAGTATAAAAAAATAGCAATTATGAAAAATACTTTCTTCACAACATAAATGTTACAATATTCTAAATTATATCAGATAACAATACTATTTCCTCAGCCACCCAAACCCTCCCACCCTCTTCCTAACTTCCCCCCATCCCTGCACCATATAAGTGTACTTATATCCACTAATTATACGAAAAAAGAAAAATTTACAAAAGAAGGAAGAAAAAGAGAAAAAAAAAAGGAAAGAAGAAAAGAAAAAAGAAAGAAAAACGGGGAAAAATATAAATATGTCCCAATCCCCCCTTAAGAGGGAAGCCCCCCCTCATCTAGCCAGGATTTCCACATTCTAATAAATTTCCCATAATTACCCTGTCGAGTATACATCACTCTCTCATTTCCCACTACTAAATTGACTGTGTCAACCCAACTCTGCAGCAGCGGGGGGGGGGGGGGGGGGGGATATGTGCCTGCCATTTGTGTGTAATCATTTTTCTTGCCTGGAAAAGGCATCTCAAAACTGGCTCCAGGGTTTCTTTCGGAGCTTTGCCCCTCTCCACACTTCCCAGTAAGCAGATCTTAGCCGTTGGTTCCAGGGTAGCGTCAAAGATTTTATTTATACTGTCTACTACTTCAATCCAATACTTAAATAGCTTTGGGCATCTCCAAAGCATGTTGATGAAATCCCCTGATGCTCCGCATCTAGGGCAATGATCATCTTGTTTCCATCCAAAATTAAACATTTTTGCTGAAGTGTAGTATACCCTATGGAGCAGAAATAGGTGCGACACCTTCTGTGAGGGAGAGATTGAGACCAACCTTCCTCTTTGCAGGATTTCTCCCCAATCCTCTGTTGTTATTGTCCCTATGTCTCTTTCCCATTCAGCTCTACTCTTAGAAAGTCCTATTCTGCTTATTGTTCTAGCTTCCAAACTAGTATATATTTTAGAGATTAGACCTTTAAATACATCTGAATTAATTATAATGGTCAAAATCGAAAGCTGAGTCCATTCGATTATTTGTGACCTGAACTGGGTTTGGATCACGTGCCTAAGTTGTAAGTACTTATAAAAGGGACTATTTGATATGTTGAATTCTTGTTTTAAATCTGAAAAAGCTTTTAAGGTACTACCGTCGTATAGCTGTCGTAAGCGTCTAATCCCCTGCCGTTCCCATTCTACTGATTTCTCTATATTACTTAGTTCTGGCAGTTTATTATTATTCCATAAAGGAACATATTCTGATATCCCCTTATACCCCAGCAAAAGCTTCGCTGTCTGCCAGACTTTTTTAATCAATTTAAATGTCTGGCACTTATGGAAGAATGACTCTGCCTCCATAACCTCAAGTAGAGAGTTATGCGTTGACCTCATCAACATTAACTAGTTGCTGACCGCCGGCCGTCAAATGACGGCCAGGCGGCGCACCTATTGTGGCGGGAGGCCGTCATATGACGGCCTCCCGTTTAAAACAGGGAATGCGCGCGATCGAGCGCGCGCATCCCTGTTTCTTCGGTGGCGGCGTGTCACGGAGACACCGCTCGCCACCGAAGGGGGTGAACAGCCATTCGTTATGGCTGTTTACCACGTGATCGGCCGTGATGAAGTCACGGCCGATCACAGATGGTAACACCCCGAACATGCACGGCGCATGCGCGCGAGCGCGCTGCGCGTGCACGTCGGTGGCGGCGTGTTCCCCGGGAACACTGCTCGTCACCGACGCTGGTAAACAGCCATTGGCCGGCTGTTTACCCACGTGATCGGCTGTGATCCTTTCACAGCCGATCACAAAAATGTAAACAAACTGCGGTAACGGGATGTTACCGGGTTCTCCTCCTCACACACCGATCGTGTGTGAGGAGGAGATTGCGGTAACATCTCGTTACCGCATACAGCGTACACCAATCATACTGATTGCCCCCCCCCAATAAAGAGGACCTGTCACCACCCCTCATAGTACCTGTCAATCACAGTCCATCAGAGTACCTGTCACAGTCCATCAGAGTATTTCAGTACCTGTCACAGCACATCAGAGTACCCGAGTACCTGTCACAGCCCATCAGAGTACCTGTCAGCCCATCAGAGTACCCGAGTACCTGTTACAGTTCATCTGAGTACCCGAGTACCTGTCACAGCCCATCAGAGTACCCGAGTACCTGTCACAGCCCATCAGAGTACCCGAGTACCTGTCACGGCCCATCAGAGTACCCGAGTACCTGTCACGGCCCATCAGGGTACCCGAGTACCTGTCACGGCCCATCAGAGTACCCGAGTACCTGTCACGGCACATCAGAGTACCCGAGTACCTGTCACGGCACATCAGGGTACCCGAGTACCTGTCACAGCCCATCAGGGTACCCGAGTACCTGTCACAGCCCATCAGGGTACCCGAGTACCTGTCACAGTCCATTAGAGTACCGAGTACCTGTCACAGTCCATCAGGGTACCCGAGTACCTGTCACAGTCCATCAGGGTACCCGAGTACCTGTCACAGTCCATTAGAGTACCGAGTACCTGTCACAGTCCATTAGAGTACCCGAGTACCTGTCACAGTCCATTAGAGTACCGAGTACCTGTCACAGTCCATTAGAGTACCGAGTACCTGTCACAGTCCATCAGGGTACCCGAGTACCTGTCACAGCCCATCTGAGTACCCGAGTACCTGTCACAGTCCATCTGAGTACCTGTCACCGCCCTTCAGAGTACCCAAATACCAGTCACCAAACCATCAGAATACCTGTCACCAGGCCATCAGAGTACCCGAGTACCTGTCACCAGGCCATCAGAGTACCCGAGTACCTGTCACCAGGCCATCAGAGTACCCGAGTACCTGTCACCAGGCCATCAGAGTACCCGAGTACCTGTCCCCAAGCCATCAGAGTACCCGAGTACCTGTCACCAGGCCATCAGAGTACCCGAGTACCTGTCACCAGGCCATCAGAGTACCCGAGTACCTGCCACCAGGCCATCAGAGTACCCGAGTACCTGCCACCAGACCATCAGAGTACCCGAGTACCTGTCACCAGACCATCAGAGTACCCGAGTACCTGTCACCAGACCATCAGAGTACCCGAGTACCTGTCACCAGGCCATCAGAGTACCCGAGTACCTGTCACCAGGCCATCAGAGTACCCGAGTACCTATTTGCAGCCCATGTCTCATAGAATATACGTTGGGGTGTTTGCTTTCCAAAATGGGGTCATTTTGTGGGTAATTTCACTGTCCTGGTGGTCCAGGACCTTCAAAAGTGTGATGGGTGGGAATGAAATGAGATGTGTCATTTATGCTCCTAGAACGCCTGAAGGTACTACTTCAATGTTCGGCCTCTCTATGTGGCCAGACTGTGTAAAAGTCCTACACATGTGGTATCGCCATACTCGGGAGGAGTAGCAGAATGTATTTTGGGGTGTAATTTTTGCTATATACATGCTATGTGTTAGAAATATCTTATAAATTGACAATTTTGTGTAAAAAAAAAATGCGTTTTAATTTTTTTCCACATATTCCAAAAACTTCTGGAAAAAAATGAACCGTTCAAAAGACTCATTATGCCTCACAGATTATACGTTAGGGTGTTTGCTTTCCAAAATGGGGTAATTTTATGGGAAATTCCATTGTCCTGGTACTCCAGGGCCTTCAAAAGTGTAATAGGTGGTTGAGAAATGAGATGCGTCATTTTTGCTCGCAGAACGTCTGAAGGTACTACATCAATGTTAGTGCTCTGTATGTGGCCAGGCTGTGTAAAAGTCCTACACATGTGGTATCGCCGTACTCGGGAAGAGTAGCAGAATGTATTTTGGGGTGTAATGTGTTGTATGCATATGCTGTGTGTGAGAAATAACCTGATAATATGACAATTTAGTAAAAAAAAAAAAAAAAATCTTCATTTTGCAAAGAATTGTGGGAAAAAATGACAACTTAAAAAAACTCACCATGCTACTTACTTAATACCTTGGGATGTCTACTTTGTAAAAAGGGGTCATTTGGGGGGTATTTGTACTTTCCTGACTTGTTAGTGTCTCAAGAAATGAGGTACACCTGATGTACTGAAGGCCTGATCAGAAGTGATCAATTTTCAGTGATTGGCACCATAGTTTGTAGACTCTATAACTTTCACAAAGACCAAATAATATATACTAATGTGGGTTATTTTTACCAAAGATATGTAGCAGTATAAATTTTGGCCAAAATTTATGAAGAAAAATTACTAATTAGCAAAAATTTATGACAGAAACGAAGAAAAAGGCATTTTTTTCACAAAATTTACGTTTTATTTTATTTATAGCACAAAAAATAAAAAACCCACTAGTGATTAAATACCACTAAAAGAAAGCTCTATTTGTGTGGAAAAAAGGACGCAAGTTTCATATGGATACAGTGTAGGATGACTGAGTAATTGTCATTCAAACTGTGAGAGCGCTGAAAGCTGAAAATTGGTCTGGTCAGGAAGGGGGTGTATCTGCACTGTATTCAGGTGGTTAAACTCCTATTGGGATTCCCACCCTCATAATCTCCACAACCCCCCAAGTGTCAGAGCTGGGATGCAAGAAAATATATCCTAGGATGTGGAACCGCCACTCCCCCCTCTTTTAATGGTAACTGCATGGTTTGTAAGCTGATCCTAGGCTGACCCTTTTTCCATATCAGGTCTCTAAACAAAGATTCTATTTGTTTAAACCATTTATGGTCTATCCAAACTGGGGAGTTGTGAAAGAAGTATAAGATCTGAGGTAACCAAATCATCTTTATTAGGTTACAGCGCCCAGCTACTGACAGAGGGAGGCGGCTCCAAGTATCTCCTTTTTACTTCCATTTAAGAAACAATGGACTTATGTTATCCCTGAGGTATTGGTTTAGGTCCCTGTCAATTCAGACGCCCAGATACTTTAATTTTCCCACTATTTTTAATTTGGGGATGTCTACACAGGTCTGGTTGCCAAGAGGATCATCCGGCAATAAGGCGGATTTTCCCAATTGACAACCAGACCAGAAGCCCATTCAAACTCTCCGACCATTTGTATCACAGTTTTCAGTGAGAACTGGACATCACCTAAAAAAAAAAGGACGTCATCTGCAAACAACGATATTTTATCCTCCTGCAACTGTCTCCGAAATCCTTGTACCTCGGTCATTGATCTAGTCTTTATTGCCAGGGGTTCAATTGCAAGGGCAAATAATAAAGGAGACAAGGGACATCCCTGCCTTGTTCCTCTCTCAAGCCAGAAAAGACTTGAGTATTCATTATTGATCTTTACCTTTGCACGTGGTTCAGTATAAAGTATTTTCACCCACCTAATAAATGAAGAGCCAAAGCCAAAACTCTCGAGTACTCTCCATAAATAATCCCATTCTAGGGTGTCGAAGGCCTTGGCTGTGTCCAAGGCTAACACAGCCTGTGAACCCTCCTCATCTGTTGGAATCTGCATATTTAAGAAAACTCGCCTAATATTAACGCTGGTCGACCTATTGGAGATAAACCCTGACTGATCAGGATGTATCAGATTTTGTATGTGTCTGTTTAGACGAGTTGCTAGAATTCTAGCTAAAATTTTCACGTCCGTACAGAGAAGAGAGATAGGGCAATAAGATGAAGGTTCTAACGAATCTTTCCCCTCCTTATGAATTACAACAATGTTAGCTTCTGACATTGATGTGGGCAGACCCCCACTAGATAGTGCTCACTCGAAAGTTTTAAGTAATTCCGGGAGCAGAACCTCTCCATATTTTTTATAGATTTCTATGGGGAGCCCATCTGGACCTGGGGATTTCCGATTGGACATCCCAGCTACAGCACAATGGATTTCCTGCAGCGAAATTGGGGCTTCTAACTCTCTTTTAGCCTCTGTTGATAAGGTCGGGGTTGATATTTCCTGGAGAAAATCATCAATTTTCTCCCTCCTTTGCTTTCTATTGGATGTATAGAGAGATTTATAATAATTACGAAAAATACTTGGATTATCTCTACTACATCCGTTGTAATCCCTCCTCCTGGGGTTCTGACCGCAGGAACAGCCGGAAGGGAGGTGTTAGCTCTAATCAAGAAGGACAGCATACGACCGACTCTCTCTCCTACTCCAAATTGACATTGTTGCTGAAATATTCGTTTATTCTCTGCCTTCCTCATGATGGTCATTTTGTAAGCCCGTTGTCTTTCTAGCCACTCTTTCTGGGTATCAAAGGTTGGATTCATCACATAGGACCTTTCTGCAAGCAGCATCTCTTTTCTAGCATCAATCTCCCGCCTTTTAGAAATCCCCTTCACTCTTGTTACCTGTTGGATTAAAAGGCCCCTAAGGTAGGCTTTCAGGGAGTCCCAGACCACCCCCCACAACGCTGTACCAGTATTCATTTGGACAAATTCTTGCAGATTTTCTATTATTCCTCCAGAACTGCTCATCAGTTCTAGCCAAGTTGGATTTATTCTCCACTCGATGCGTTGGGCTTTACCCACAGCGTTTACAACCAACGACAGTGGGGAGTGATCAGAGACCCCTCTTGGGCCATATTCTACACTCCTTATCAACAGAAATGCTTCACTATTAGCTAAGGCCATATCAATTCTAGATAAGGTAAGATGAGTACCTGAAAAACAATAATATTGGCGCTCTTGCGGATATCGAGTTCGCCATATATCAAATAGTCCCGTTTCAGATAGAAAGCAGGATAAGCGGCCCTCGGCCTAGAACTTCATTGAAGTCCCCCCACCACAATAATGGGGATACCTACTTTGTTTAAAGTAAATGCCACCAGTTCTTGTAATACCTCAAAATTAAATGGGGGGGGGGGTATGTAGATATTCGCTAAAACATATAATTTATTCTCAATTGAGCAGAACAGAAAAACAAACCGGCCCTGTACATCAATGTGACTTTCTCTACAGGAGAAGATTCATTCTTTCCCAATCATTACGCTCACTCCCCTTGAGTAGGAGGTGTGAACCCGAGTGATATTGGGAGCGAAATTTCTGACTACGCAATAGCGGAATAGTATCCTTGGTCAAATGCGTCTTCTGGAGAAAAAGTAGTCCGGGCCCTGACCCCTCTAATACGGACAGAACTATCTTTCTTTTAATTGGGTCCCTCAGGCCTCGGACATTCCAAGAAACTATACTGAAGGTTTTATCCTGCGTAAGCATAAAAACCGATATTTCAAAAATAACAAAAAGTGAAAAAAACGTATCAGGGTCAGGCAAGTTAGTGAGAGTTCTATGGACCCTCCCCAAACCAGTCTGACCCTCAACCCATTTGTGTTCCTTCTTCTTCTTTAATGTGCAATCCAACCATTTCTCTAAGTATATCTCAAAACATATCCATATCAGTGTTAATCTTTGTAGTGCCTGAAATACTTGAGGTGCACATAATAAATATGGTGCATCCACCCGTGCCCACCCCCCCACCATCCCTTACCCTCCCACCTCTGCCCACTTGGGCTACCCATTAAGGGTTTTCTCGTGACCCTACCATACCTATCCCCTCTTACATCCCATCCTTGTATTCTCAAATTTATAAGTGCAAACCGAACCAGAAAAAGGAGAAATAGTGTCATGTCTCCTGAAAATGAAAATGAATAGCCTTCAGACTCCCCTCGTCATCTTTTTTACCCCCTTCTCCCCTACAGCATTCTTACTGAATTTAGCCAAAAATATCTAACAAACATACAAACAAACAAAATAAGGAACATGTTATCAAACCTTGTAACTTTGCAAATGTTGAGGTTTGGTGTTATGGAATTAATTACCCTTAAAATCCCATGCAGGTGATAATGATCTGTCTTACTATAAGAACCCAAAGAAAGATACAGTTGCACATTCTACAACTGCATATGTGCTTTACCTTTGTAGCTGAAGATAGTGTTGTTTTGCAACCTTTGGGGGGGGGGGGGGGATTGTACTCTGGTAACTGTAGTTTCAGCACTGCATGTATACTTTTCTATATTGGATAGAGCAGCCTTTTTTTCTAGTATTGTTCAACTTCATGGGAAAAACACCAGTCGTTGCAATCACAGGCTTAGAGGATGTCTTTAAAAGAAAATTATGGGTTCTTAAAAAAAAAAATATACACCTAAGTGGATGCAGCATCAGACTGATGCTGCATCTGTCCTCCACTGCTTAGTGGTTGAAGATTGCTGATCACTCAGTTCTCAGTATTTAGTAAAAAAAGAGCAGGTGACTGTCAGTCACTAGATTTCTGCTCTGCCCCTCCATTGCTCGCTGAAGCATCAGACTGTGGATGGGGGCAGGAGTAGGTAGCTTAGTCTCCCAGAGGCTCACTGAGAGATTGAGTTAGCTATAGGTCTAGGCATCTGGGTGAATCCAGACTGTAAAGTTGGGATCGATCCAGAACCTGGACTGGATGAGTTATGTCAGCTGATGGAGGGCATTGGGCACTGTCTGTGGAAAACAGGTCACTGGTGTGCAGACTGAACATGTGGACATTAACTGACTCAGATGTAAATAGATAAATGGGCACTTGTTGCCTCTAGAAATACATTGTGGATTTAGTCTGGATCTTTCTGGACTGGACTTTCATTCTGGATTCCATCTGGACTTTCCTGGTGCAATCTGATTATCGAAGATGCAGAACCTGTTAGCCCCCTACTACCTTTGCATGCAGAATCTTCTCCTCTCCCTGTAGGCCTTTTTGACAGTATGAATACATGGAATTGCCTAACTTTATTATCAGCTATGGCAACAGGGGGAACAGGGATGTAGGAATTTGGTGCACAAAATTGACAAACGTAAGAAGGAGAAAGAAAAAGGATTAAAAAAATAATAAAAATAATAATAAACAATGTCCCATAACACTAATCTAATGGCAATCACATTAACCAGCAGTGCAGATGATCATGATGAACTACAACCATGACCTGTTGACATGATGACCCGCACATTCTCCTGTTACAAATCACAGCTGGGGATGCTTGCTGACATCAGTGACTAAATATGGTCATGACCATGTTTAGTCAATGACATCACTGTGCCAATCGTTTTGTTTATAAACAGAATCAAGCAAGAGAAAAAGACTTTCATTTAGTGGCAGTTGTTTTTCTTATTTTTTTTTATGTTATTATTGCTGGAGTACATCATAGGGAATGCACAAATTTACATGCAGGGTTAACCACTTCCTGACCGGTGCACACCGATGTACGTCGACAGAATGGCAGGGACAGGCAAATGGGCATAGAGGTACATCCCTTTAAATTTTCTGATGTGCCATCGCATGCATGCACGCCAGTCGGGACCTTTGTGAGTCTGATCACGGGTCCCGCAGACTCGATCCCCACGGGGATACCTGCGATCGCCTCACGGGGAAGAAGAATGGGGAGATGCTAAAGTAAACAAGCATCTCCCTGTTCTGCCTTGCAACAGTGTCACTGATCTCTGCTCCCTGTGATTGGAGCAGAGATCAGTGATGTGTAAAACACAGCCACGCCCCCACAGTTAGCAACACGCCCCTAGGTCACACTTAACCCCTAAACTGCCACCTAGTGGTTAACCCCTTCAGTGTCATTTACACAGGAATCAGTGCATTTGTATAGCAGCGATTGCTGTATAAATGACAATGGTGACAAAAATGTGTCAAAAATGCCTGATGTGTCTGCCATAATGTCACAATCACAATAAAAATCACGGATTGCTGCCATTACTAGTAAAAACAAAATATTAATAAAAATGCCATAAAATTATCCCCTATATCAGTGATGGCGAACCTCGGCACCCCAGATGTTTTGGAACTACATTTCCCATGATGCTTCACTACACTGCAGAGTGCCAGAGCATCATGGGAAATGTAGTTCCAAAACATCTCGGGTGCCAAGGTTCGCCATCACTGCCCTATATTGTAAACGCTATAACTTTTTGCGCAAACCAATCAATAATTGCTTATTGCGATTTTTCTTACCACAAATATGTAGAAGAATACGTATCGGCCTAAATTGAGGAAAACATTTTTTTAGACATTTTTGGGGGATATTTATTATAGCAAAAAGTAAAAAATAATGCGTTTTTTTTCAAAATTGTCACTCTTTTTTTGTTTATAGCGCAAAAAATAAAAAACGCAGAGGTGATCAATTATCACCAAAAGAAAGCTCTATTTGTGAGAATAGAAGGACGTCAATTTTGTTTGAGAGCCATGTCGCACGACCGCACAATTGTCAGTTGAAGTGACTCAGTACCGAATCGCAAAAAACTGGTCTGGTCTTTGGCCAGCAAAATGGTCTGGTCTGAAAGTGGTTAAGGTATCCCACAAGCATACCCTTTAAGCTGCGTAAAAATACTTGTTCACCACTGAATCATATTGCAAAGTGGCCTTGAAAAAGATTCAGCTATCATCGATTTCAACAAGGCTTGGGCACTATGTTCAGGGTTTGAAAATTTCAGTCTGGGTTTGCTTGGTCCTACAAATTTGGTTGTCACTATTTAGTACTAAAGAGTAAGTTAAGCACAGTACAAGCTTTCAAGCATAACAAATGTTTCTTGCCTAACCATCTTTGAGCTCAATTTCCTTTATTTTAACCATTTTGTTGTATTATTTATATTCAATATGACTTAAGCAAACATGGCTATACCTGTGGGAAAATTCTCTGCATGATTTGTACTGGAACATGTCTTGACAGCTATGGGATCATTTAGAGATATGGGGAATATTTACATGACGTTTTCTTTAAGAATTGTTTGTTGCCTATAGCAACCAGTCAGATGCTGCGTTTTCTAACCTATTTCAGAAATATAAAATCTAGAACTTCCTCTGAGCAATACATTTCTATTTTCAGATACTGTACTTTAAAACCAGCCTACTGTCATACTCTAAATATTGCATATAGCAGTGTGGATTAAACTCTTTTACACAGGTTTTAGCAAGCACAAGGCAGTCTACATTGCTTTACACAGAGATTTTGAAAAAAAATCTTTATTAGAATTTTGAACTGTTTCAAAAGATCGATGTGCTTTTAGGCACTAATTAGAAAAAATCATACTTTTCGCTATGACTATCGTTATCCTTTGACTTCCTAACAATAAATGCGGTATTATAAGTGATGCCTTGTCACGACTATCTCTATGTATAATTTAAAGCACTAAATAAATATTCCAGAATATTTACTGCTGGTACTCCAGCAGTCAAAAGGCATTTCCAGTAAATGCTCTGTTTTAATTTAAATGATTGCTATCCTTATACTTTTAGAGCAAACATCATCTAAATCAATTTGACAACGTAAAAAGCATACATATGCTTTAACTAAGCAATTTACCAATTCAAGTAGGCTGCCACCACTATACTGTTGAACACAGTAGTGATAAAGCTTGGCAATGCTTGACTAAAATGGAATAAGAAATCATTTTGACAGAGCTTAGGTCCTAGCCTGGTCTGCTGTTTATTGTCTTTCTCTTTTTCAAGGTCAACATTTCTAGGTTTATGCGGTCTAGATTGCATATGACAGTGTTCCAGGAAATGTAAGAGCACTGAGTTAATGTTTTCTTGTGTTTTTGTAAAGCAGATCAATGAATGTTAATATCAGCTGCTATAGTAGACAGCAGTGCTGCTAATTATAAGGGCATACACCACAACACAAAATGTTACAGGAAATAAACCACGAAACATTGCTTATAATGGATTCATTATTAATTATGATCATTCATTAAACTGTAAGTGCCTATTGCTGTAAACCCAGGTGTCTTTCCAAGGTAGAATATGACAGATGCACATAGATATATGGCCTTCTCTTGTAGAGCTAAAATGACAATGTTAGCAGATGCTGCTATTCCTTTTCATCCACGTTGATATGCTTTCAACATTTTCCAGAGCTTTACAAATTAAGGGCTTGTGTTTTTTCACCTTAATGCATCCTATGCATTAAGGTGAAAAAACACCTGGCAGTGACCGCCTCCCCAGCTCCCCTGTTTTACTTACCTGAGCCCTAGAACTTGACCCACGGGGACGCACTGCCTCTCTGCCCAGGGTTCTCAGCTCTTCATTGGATAGATTGATAGCAGCGCAGCCATTGGCTCCCGCTGCTGTCAATCAAATCCAATGATGCGGGCACAGGGGTAGGGCCAAGTCCTGCATTCGGCCTCTATGGACATCGAGTGCTAGACTCGGGCGCATGCCCACAAGGTAACCCCCCCCCGGAGAGCGCGTCTCCCAGGGGGTTATCTGATGCGGGGAGGAGCCGCGAGAGCCGCCGAGGAACCCCAGAAGAGTAGGTTTGGGGCCACTCTGTGTAAAACGAGCTGTACAGTGGAGGTAAGTATAATATGCTTGTTATTTAAAAAAAAAGCGAACCCTTACAATCACTTTAAATAGATGCATTATCATGCTTTACTTACTAGAGGAAAATTGATTGTTCACTTTGCAGATGGTGCAAGATGGTGTTTGCTAAGCCATATTCCCTCAGAGCTTAGTGAATGAGTTTAAGCTCTGCTGACTAAACAACTAATTATCTGCAAGATTTATTATTTTTTGAGTCCCTATGATGGTGGAATGGTTTCAGAGACTCAATAAAATGGAACAGATTGAGGAGCTGATCAATATTTCTGAGGAAAAAAATGTCCAACTTTACCTCCACATGGTACCACTGGATTCACTTTAAAATGACTACTGCATGCTCTGTTAGTTTGACTGAATAGATCAGTGACGACTGGGCACCAGTGAGATGCTGTGATCCAGTCTCGCATAATGAAGGACTACCGTTTATCTTATTGCAGGGAGTAGGGGATTGGGTGCATGAGCAACCACTACTCCTCTTCCCTTTTCCTTTATTTTACATCCCCCTTTTCTCCCTCTCTTTCTTTTCCCCTCCTCCCTTTCCTCTTCTCTTTCTCTAGTTTTCCCTTACTTCTCCATTGTTTGCATTGCTTATTTTTCTTGACAAGCTGACCCCCAGCCTTCATGTGCAAATCTAGCAGAGTACAGCTGCTTTAACGTAAAAGCCTTATATTGTGCTCACTTTAGTTTACTGTATATGTGTTATAACTCCTGCCTACAGAAACATTGTATTCATTTATTTTTTCTGTTTGTTTTTTTACTCTTTTTGAGCAATGAACCGTCCACAAGATTTATTAATATTAATGTTGTCATACCTTTGCCCATCTGTCTGCATGTGAATCTGTTTGAACATGTTTGCTTATTGATTATTAGTATGTTTCAACATAAAATTCCATTTATTTAAAATAAACCTTTAACAAGTAGGTTGTGATTGCCAACCTCCTACTTAAAATACTAGTTGTCTGTTCACCTTTGGTTGCAGTGCTTCATAAGTTACTGACCTGGAATGGTGATGCAGCTAGTGAAGTGATCTGCATAGTCATACTCATTCTGTATCAGTACAACAGAAGTACAGGTTAACAAAGGAAGCCTTTGTATTTTTTTTCTCAAAAGTCTATAACAACATTTGACTTACAGCTAGATATTGTACAAGCATTGTGATATACACACAACAAACACAGATTTGATAAAAACTTAAAATTAAAAAAATTAGACATTCATATCATGGTGCCCTACTGTTCATATTTTTCTAGTCATGGATGCCATAACTGCACATATAATAATAAAAAAAAAAAAAACTGAAACAAAGATTCATGATACAATTGTTTACTATGTTGTAACATTGCCTTTATTTTTAAATCTGTATTGTTCTGTCCACTTGGACTGCACCGTTGGTTTAAATTGAAACATAAAACATGTTGTTTTTTTTTTGTTTTTCTTACTTCTACTCAACAGAACGCGCAGGGGTGTTCTCCAATTATATTGCTATAAATGGATTTCCAAATGACCATGTTTAAGCTCTGCATAGTATCTGCCATTAGTAATCAGGCTTAACAATTTTTATTATGCTCTGTAAATAAAATTAGGTAATCTAAAATAAAGAAAATGATAAAAGTACTTACAATGTGCAGCTTTACATTTACACACAGGGCTGCACAGTCGCACAGATCAAAGAATATTTAAAGTATGTGGCAAGGCAAAGAACAATAATGCAAAACATGCATATTTTTCTGTGTTAAATGCCCTCCTAAGTCCTATTGTGGACCAACAACTCACAGCATTTTGTTGACCAAAGGTTGCCAGCCCCACCCGGTGACTTTTGCTAAACTGCTTAAACACTTCCACTTTCAGGTCTTCACAGTATAACCCAACCTAAGAACTTGGTGGCTCTTTGACCAAGAAGTGTGCAGAGGACACAGAATAGCTCTAAATTTCTGACAAGGTCACTTGCACTTATTAAACATTTGCAACCAAACTTTTCAATGGTATATTAAGCAGACAAAACAGAGCAAATGAGAGAAGCCCATTGTTAGGGTTTACATACACTTAAAGAGGAAGTAAACCCTGATGGGTTTACTTCCTCTTTGATTCCCTACAAAGGTAAAGCATAATGGACTACTATGCATCTCATAGTAGTCCATTATGTGTCACTTACCTGAAACAGGAGCCAGCGAAGTCACTGCTGTCCCCTGTAGTTCCAAGCATCCATCTTCTTGCTGGGTCTCGCTGGTGATTCGCCGGAGCAGCGATGACCTCACTCCTGCGCATGCGCACGGGAGCCGACACTCGCGGCATATCGCCGCGATCTGCGGCTTGCCCAGTGCTCCTACACGCCGCTGTCTTCAGGTAAATATCTCCTAAACCGTATAGGTTTAGGAGATATTTCTTGGACCTACAGGTAAACCTTAATTTAGCCTTACCTGTAGGTCAAAGTGGTTTGTAAGGGTTTACAACCACTTTAAAGCTTAGAGCAAGTTTGATAATAATTGGTTTCTGTACATGGACTAAGTGATTCTCTATTTCTATCATTAGGCATTGCTTTACTAATGGCAATTTATCCCTTATCTTAGCGAATGTGTCTATATCCACAACATGAGTTTGGATTCCTCCTCCTCCACTGCAGGGAGTGCTGGCAAGGGACAGAGCCCATCCTGGCTCTTAGCTATAGCTAAAGGGAAAACAAAGAGATAATCCCTAGTGTCACACATCCATGTAGTTCTAGGATAGTGATGAGAGTGACAACCTCAGCCTGGATTCCAACCAAACCACGCCCCCAGTGTGTTTTGCTCCACCCACCGGAGCTTAATCATGGGTAATACCCTATTTGCCTTTAGTAAATCAACCCATATGTGTCTGCAGGTAAATCTGGTCGAATGCAAAATCTATTCTACATAATGTAATTCATTATCACTAGGGATGAGCCAGCGATTCGAGTTGTTTGTTTTTAAAACTAACTGAACATATGGGTGTTTGCGGCAAATTCAAGCGATGTGGATCACCCCATAATGCACTGCGAGATCGCAGTGCATTTCTATATGATGATTGGCTAAAGCATGCACCTGACCTGCATGCTTTGGTCAATCACAGCACGCTCTGCTGAGAGAGCCATAATTGGCCAAAGGCAGGGTCTTTGCCTAAGTCCACGCCCCACACTATATAAGGCTGCTTCCATAGCAGCCGTGTGTAGTGTTGTTGCTGTGGACAGAGAGATAACTTAAGTTGGATTAACTACTTCCCACCCAGCCTATGACAGAATGACGGCTGGGAAGTTGTTCAGTTATCCCGACTGGGCATCATATGATGTCCAGCAGGATAACATGCTGGCGCGCACCCACGGGGGCGTGCAGCACGGTGATCGTGAGTGCAGCGTGTCAGTCTGACCTGCCACATCTCCGATCATGGTAAGAAATCTCTAACAAAGGCTTCTTTCCACACAATCAGCTGTGACCAATCACAGCTGATCATCACATGAACCAGGAAGTGCCAGTAAGTGGCATTCCTCAGTTTGTGCTGACAGGGAGAGCTGATCGGCGGCTCTCCCTGTCGAGGGGGGGGGGGGTCTGTGCTGATAATCAGTACATTGATTATCAGCACAGCCCCATCACATGTGCTACCACAGCTGCCAGTTAGTGCACCATAAAAAGAATGACAGTGCCCAGATCAGTGCCCATATCAGTGCCAATTAGTGCCCACACTACCAGTCAGTTCCCATCACAGTGCCAATCAGTGCCCAGCAGTAAAACTTGTCAGTACCTCATCAGTACCTCATCATCAGTGCTACCTGTCAGTACCAATCTGTACCGCCTATCAGTGCCAATCAGTGCTGCCTGTAAGTACTCATTACATCTGCCTGTCAGTGCCCTTCACAGCTGCCTGGCAGTCCAAGTGTCTAGGCCATCTCAGATTCTCTTTCCCTGATTGGCTGAGACACAGAAGTGGCACCATTGGCTGCTGCTGCTATCAAAGTCAGCCGGCCAATCAGGGGAGAGAGGGATAGGGCTGGGGCTGGGGTGGGGATCTGTGTCTGAATGGATACAGGGAGCTGTGACTCGGCTCGGGTGCACCATAGCAAGCTGCTTGCTGTGGGGGCACTGAACAGGAGGGAGGGTCCAGGATCACAGAAGGGGACCTGAGAAGAGGAGGATCTGGGATGCTCTGTGCAAATCCACTGCAACAGAGAGGGTAAGTATAACATGTTTGTTATTTTTTATAGGAAAAAGACAATCACTTGAATTATTCACTGATCTTGTTGTGAGCATTCACACAAAAGCATAAGGTTGGTATGGATTGTTTACTAATTGGTGCTTGTTTGCTTGACAAAGCAAAATTTCAATTAAATTAGTAAAATAGGTGAAACTAAATTAAATTCATTTTACAAAGAATATCTAATCATGTACTATGAAAATAAAAAATTAGATTTTTGCTTGCACATGATTGGATGATTGAACTCAGCAGAGCTTTAGCTCACTAAACTAAATGAGGATCCACTCCAAAAATTAAACATGCTGTATTCCTTTAAGACCCTCCCCCCAAAGCCACCTCACAAACAATTTATAAAGAATTGTGAATACATTTAGATATACAGTGTGTATATATATATATATATATATATATATAATATATATAGTATAGTATCGTATATACAGTATTTATATATATATATATATATATATATATATATATATATATATATATATATATCCCTTTAATGACTAAGCCTATTTTTGGCATTTGGTGTTTACAAGTTAAAATCCATATTTTTTGCTAGAAAATTACTTGGAACCCCCAAACATTATATATATTTTTTTAGCAGAGACTCTAGAGAATAAAACGGCGATTGTTGCAATATTTTATATCACACGGTATTTGCGCAGCTGTGTTTTAAACGCAACTTTTTGGGAAAAGGGACACTTTCATGAATTAAAAAAAAAAAACAGTAAAATTAGCCCATTTTTTTGCATAATGTGAAAGATAATGTTACGCCGAGTAAATAGATACCAAACATGTCACACTTTATAATTGCACGCACTTGTGGATTGACGACAAAGTACGGTACCTAAAAATCTCAATAGGCGACGCTTTCAATTTTTTTTTACGGTTAACAGGTTAGCGTTACAGAGGAGGTCTAGTGCTAGAATTATTGCTCTCGCTCTGACGATTGTGGTAATACCTCACATGTGTGATTTGAACACCGTTTACATACGCGGGCGCGACTTCCGTATGCGTTTTCTTTGCTTCGCGAGCTCGCAGGGCGCTTTAACATTTTTTTATTTTATTTATTTTATTTATTTTAAAATTACTAAATTGTTTTAAAAAAATAAATAAAAATTGATCACTTTTATTGCTGTCACAAGGAATGTAAACATCCCTTGTGACAGTAATAGGTGGTGACAGGTACTCTTTATGGAGGGATCGGGGGTCTAAAAGACTCCCCACCCCTCCTTTACACTTCAATGTATTCAGATCGCTGAAAACAGCGATTCTGAATACCGTATATATTTTTAAAACCGGCGCCATTGGCAGCCGAGTAAACGGGAAGTGACGTCATGACGTCGCTTCCGTGTTTACTATGAGGAGACTGGAACGAAGCCGATTGCGGCTTTGTTCCAGTTCCTCCCCAGCAGCCGGAGGCGGCGGACATGCAATCGGTGCTCCCGATTGAGCGGGAGCACCGGTAACAGCGGCGGGAGGTGGCGGGAGGGGGGACGTCCCTCCCGGGGGGGACATCCCTCCCAGGGGGGATGTCCCTCCCGCTCCTCCGGCATAACAGCCGAGCGGCTTTTAGCCGCATCGGTTGTTATGGCTGGATAGCCAATCGCCTGATGAAAAAAACAGTACCGGGATGATGCCTGCAGCTGCGGGCATCATCCCGGTATACCCCCCGGAAGCCGAGTACGCACATCTGCGTAAGCTCGGCGGGAAGGGGATATATATATATATATATATATATATATATAAAATATATATATGTATGTATGTATGTGTATATATCTCACAAAAGTAGGTACATCCCTCACATTTTTGTAAATATTTTATTATATATTTTCATGTGACAACACTGAAGAAATTACACTTTGCTAGAATGTAAAGTAGTGAGTGTAAAGCTTGTATAACAGTGTGAATTTGACATCCCCTCAAAATAACTTAACACATAGCCATTAATGTCTAAACAGCTGGCAACAAATGGGAGTACACCCCTAAGTTAAAATGTCCAAAATGGGCCCAATTAGCCATTTCCCCTCCTCGGTGTCATGTGACTTGCTAGTGTTACAAGGTCTCATGTGTGAGTGGGGAGCAGGTGTGTTAAATTTGGTGTTATCTCTCTCACTCTCTCATACTGGTCATAGGAAGTTCAGCATGGCACCTCATGGCAAAGAACTCTCTGAGGATCTGAAAAAAAATTGTTGCTCTACATTAAGATGGCCAAGGGTATAAGAAGATTGGCAAGATCCTGAAACTGAGCTGCGGCACAGTGGTCAAGACCGTACAGTGGTTTAACAGGACATGTCCAACTTACAAAAGTGCCATGGTTAACCAAAATAGTTGAGTGCACGTGCTCAGAGTCATATCTAGAGGTTGTCTTTGGCATTGCTGCAGAGGTTAAAAGGCAGACCAAGATAAACTTATTTGGTTCAGATCATGTCAAGCGTCTGTGGCGGCAACCAGGTGAGGAGTACAATGACAAGTGTATCTTGCCTACAGTTTAGCATAGTGGTGGGAGTGTCTTGGTCTGGGGCTGAATGAGTGCTACTGGCACTGGAAAACTACAGTTCATTGAGGGAACCATGAATGCCAATATGTAATGTGACATGATCCCCTCCCTTTGAAGACTGGGCTGCAAGGTAGTATTCCAACATGATAATGACCCTAAAGTCACCTCTTTGATGACCCATACCTTCCTAAAGAAGCTAAGGGTAAAGGTAATGTACTGGTTAATCATGTCTCCAGCCCTAAACCCTATTGAACATCTGTGGGGCATCCTCAAACGGAGGGGGGGGGGGGGGCGCAAGGCCTCTAACATCCACCAGCTCCATGATGTCATCATGGAGGAGTGGAAGAGGACTCCAATGGCAACCTGTGAAGCTCTGGTGAACACCATGCCCAAGAGGGTTAAGGCAGTGCTGAAAAATAATGGTGGCCACACAAAATATTGACACTTTGGGCCCAATTTTGGACATTTTCACTTAGGGGTGTACCCACCTTTTCTGCCAGTGGTTTAGACATTAATGACTGTGTGTTGAGTTATTTTGAGGGGACAGCAAATTTACACTGTTATACAAGCTGTACACTCACTACTTTACATTATTTCAGTGTTGTCACACGACAATATTTATAAGGAGTGTACTCACTTTGTGAGATATTGTGTATGTATGTGTATATATATATATATATATATATATATATATATATATATATATTCAGAGTGTCCTCTTATATATGGTGTAACATTTTACTTTGTTTAAAAAGTAGCCACCTTTACTGTTTTATTATATTACATCTCTCCCATGCCAATTAAAAAGTCCATGAAAAAAATGTTTCAGCTCACCCTAATCAAAGTCAGGAAGATAAATGAGAAATTATAATAAAGGTAGTCATTCATCAGGATCATGTAGCTTAAAATGATCCAGCTGTTATGGTAGTTTGATGGGTCTATGCATGGGCAGCTTTATATGCTGAAGCTAGGGATTTACATTTCCTAATAGACAATACAATGAGAAAAAACTGTGAGGAAAAATGTGTTAGTGCAGAGTTATTTTTGTCTAAATTATTTTGATGCTTTACATCCAACGTGAGGTAGTTACATCCTGCTAGCTCTTTTTATAGTTGATGTTGCATAATTTTCTGCAGAGTGATTCAGACAGAAAAAAAAATACATATTTATACAAAAACTATTGGCTATGTTCAAAATGTAGGATCCTGTATTGACTCCTCTTTACAGTGACACAGAACTTGAGATATCAGTTCAAGTGAATTTATAAACTAGTCCAGGAATACGCTGGGTGAATAATGCCCTTGAAAGAAGACCTGCTTTGCTGCCTATACTGTATTTTTTATTTTTTTTTCAAAATAAGATTTTGAGTTTTGAGATATTTTAGTGTTCTTATGTTTGATCAGACAACAATAACTTCTAGATGGTTATGATTGGTTAATGAATGCTTTGCACTTTTGCACTTTTACCACTCAGGAGCACAGAAGGTCACAAGGATTGGCGAGCAACAACAGATAATTAGCTGCAAAAAAAGAACAGCCTTTGTAGCAAACCTATGTTATGTAAATAAAGTAGGGAGAGTTAGTTGTAAAAAATTGATTGACTTACATGGAAACCAAAGAATGGGTAAAATTATGATTTATAAGTAAACATTCTTGATTGCTGAAGTTAGAAAACAAAAAATTTGAAATGGACAACATATAAATCAGTAAATGACCAAGTGAGATTTTAAATATCTAATTTAAAAGACACAAATAGTGATTAGTAAACTATACCTATAGATTATGAGATCGAATATACTGTGTTATCATGTAAAAAGATAAGTCAAAAGGCGAAAGGTGTCAATGAACTTTGTTATTTAAACCAAAATGTTTGCAGACTTTAGTTTACATTAAAAGCATAGTTAATTTACTATGATGATAACCTTTCTGGTCTTTAAATATACTTTTCATCTGTAGGCTTCCATGAAATGGGCTGAATTTCACACTGTAAAATGAGTAAACATAATAATAGGAAACTCCGTGTGAAAGAAAACTTGAGCCATAGCCATACAAAGTAAAGTAAAACTGCAGTTACCGTAGAGGCACCATGAAAAGCCACTGCTGTATTTTGAAAGTTTAGCAAACCAAATTACTGCTAGAGCTCCTAAAGTTTGATTTCAGATAATGGATATTTGCATAGCCCTAGAATCTCTACACTCACCTGAACCTCACCACTACTCAGCCATGCTTGAGCCCGGTGGTAGATTACCCAAGCATCAATGTGTACCTTTTGTTAAGTGGAAGGAGTGTGCCTATCAGTGGTATCTGAGGATCCAGAACAATGAAAATAGTATGACTCAAATGCCCCCCCCATACCTGTGTCATTGGGATCAGCATGTGAAAAGACCAGTGTAAGAGAGACAAAATCAGCTTGTAAGGCTCCAGTAGACTTCAACAAAATGGTGGCCATCTACACACAGACACAGTCTCCCTGTTGCATAAATGTAATGAGATGGGTAAATGATGGCTTCAGCTCCTGTTCTCCACCTATAAAAAAGAGTTCTATACAGGTGGAGAGATATCTTTTACCCATCACATTACTTTTATGCAACAGGAAGTCAGTGTTTGTGTGCAGACAACCCCCATTTTGTTGAAATCTGAGGATCTAGGTTGTTAAAGTATAATGTACTATTATGCACTGGCACTTAAAGCAGAGTTCCACTCATGTTTTTCACTCCTCTCCATGAAGCACTAATGTGCATTCTTAAAATGAATTGGCATTTCACTTCCTCCTCTAGGGAGTCGCGGCTGCAGAAGTAATTTCCAGTTTTGCATTGGCTTCTGGGAGATCTTGGTCAGCTTGGTATGGCCTCTATGGAAATTCTTGGCCAGCTTGGCATGGCACAGCTCCAGTAACATTTAAAATTTGCATCTATGGAAAATCTCAGTCAGCTTGGTATGGCTGTGCCATGTCGAGCTGACCAAAATTGCACTGCACTGCACATGTGCGAGATCGGCAGGTGTATGCTGGGTAGCCAGCATGCATGGAATCCAGCGAGGAGGACACTGTGGCTTTAGATGTCCACACTGAAGGAAACAAAGTAAGAAAACTGTGCATAGTTTACAGCATACCTTTGTTATATTGCACGAGGCATAAGTATTCTAAGGGTATTTTTATCTTAAAAGTCATATTTCGGGTGTTGCTTAAACAAAAAGAAGAATTTTGTTCCACGCTATGGGAGTATTGTGAAAGAGATGGGTATGGTGCTGCTTATTTTTTTTTTTATATTAAGTGGTTTGTGTCTCTTTAAATGCACCTTAACTTAATGTGGTTGAAAACAAACATAATACTGTGCAAAATGAGCAATACAAATAGTAAATTATATAAACAACCCTATGGTAAAGCTATGATAATAGTTCCTTATGTATAAATCATAAAAATGCTGTAAACATTAAACAAGCACCACATGCAAACATTTAATGTGCAATAAAGTGACTGTGCTCTGCTAGCATTAATTCATTATTGGAAAAAAGTGTGCTATGATCACAAGTAAATGGCAAAAAAGTGACTTGTGCTATGATCATCAATAAATGTCAATATGGTGACATGTGCTAAAAAGCAAAGAACAAGTCCATGTTCCGTTGGTAATTTGATTCACAAATCTAGTGATGTATAGGTGATTTATACATGTGCTCCCCCTTCTTCACCTCACTCACCAGAAATTCTCCCCTTACTAGGGGTAAACCAGCATTCACAGCACTATGTGGCTGCACACACTATCCAGATACAAGAATTTCTTGGCTCCTCCAGTGGGTTTGTTTATCTCCAACTTCCTCACATGCAGAAACAATAACAGTACATGGACCGCATAGTGTAATTCCGTATAAAATTATTTATTGCAATGTTTAGAAATACACTTACATTGTGTCAGAAAATTCAGGTGTTTAAAATCAGGAAGTCTGGGATGCCGATGCGCTCCGTGGACCAAAACCAGAAGTGACGCATTGATGCTGGAAGCTCCGCCTTACACGTTCCATCACAATGACATCAGCAGGTGCTTACTAGCTACCTTCAGTTTATTATGTATGAAAACACCACAGGCTTATTTTAACCACCTCCCGCCCACTGTATTGTCAACTGATGGGTGGGTGGTGGCTCTCTGACACACCGCTACACCGGTCTTGGTCAAGAGCCTCTGATGGAGGCTCTTTACTACGTGATCAGCCGTGTCCAATCATGGCTGATCACAGTGTAAACAGGAAGAGACATTTATCGGCTTTTCCTCACTCGCATCTGAAAGATTGGTGGCTCTCCTGACAGGTGGATCTGCGCTGATTGTTTATCAGCGCAGCCCCCCTCGCAGTGCCATCTATCAGTGTCCATCAGTGCCCATCAGTGCCCGTCCGTGCCCATCAGTGCCCACATATCAGTGCCCATCAATGCCGCATATCAGTGCCACCCATAAGTCCACATCAGTGCAGCCTTTTAGTGCCCATCAGTGCTGCCTATCAGTGCTACCTATCAGTGCCCATCATGCCGCCTATCAATTTCCATCAGTCTTGCATACCAGTGCCACCTATTAGTGCCCATCAGTGCTGCCTATCAGTGCCCATCATCAGTGCCCATCAGTGCCACCTCGTAAGTTTTCTTTTTTTTTATTTCTTGCACAAAAAAATAAAAACCTCAGCAGTGATCAAGTACCTCCAAAAGAAAGCTCTATCTGTGGGAACAAAATGTAAAAATATTTGTTTGGGTACAGTGTAGTATGACCGCGTAAATGTCATTCAAAATGTGACAGCGCTAAAAGCTGCAAATCCCCCATGATGTCTTGTATACCTCACTATACTCTCTACATGTCATCCCTTTCCCACAGAGAATATGGTGTAATTTAACGACAGAAAAGAAAAAAAAAAACATTTAATCCCTGTTCTTAATGTACAGTAAACAAAGAATACTAAATATTGGCAAACCCACATAACTAATTATGTAAATAAACAGTGCAAACTTCTCCTTGCATCTGTTACTATAGCCTAAGGACTCCATAAGTAAAAAAAAAAACTATAATTAATTGTACAAATATAATAATGTATTACATTATTCAAATACAGCTAACATAAAACATATTAGGACACAGTTGTTAAATACAGTTGAAGGAAATAATGAGACAAATAACATGCATAAAAATTACATTAATAAAAGTACTTAAGAAAAATAATAGGTATAAAAAGTTTAAGATCATTTAGAAATGCATCACCCCTGCTGTAAGATCCATGTTTGAACTAATAGTGTGGGAAATGTATACAGTGTTTTTTCTCTTCCTTAAAGCAAAGTTTTGTTTGCACATGTGGGGCAGGTATGGAGGTGCATGAGATTCACGTTGATTCATTTGACAGCACCATTTATTGGACCATTGCTGTCACTGGTTGGAATATAAAGAGTATTTAGCCCTGTGTAAGATCTAAATCTTAGTGCTTCCATCTACCCCAACACATTCACATTGGCCCTTCAATATGATGGTCTGCCTTACTGGCCAAAAGGAATTAGTCGATGTGGAAGGGATTAGGTAAACTCCATGACTAATGATAAATGCTGACGTTATGTCTAATCAGAATGTTCCAGCACTTGGGAAGAATAAGGGTTAAAAAAGCTGCAGGAGATTACTGTATATTATTTTTGAGAGTGGCTTTACTTTTTTTTTTTTTTTGTTTAAGTCACTTGCATTAGGTTTTTAATGAGTAAGCCAGCATGGACAAGGCAGTGGACTTTATGTGATTTTTTTTGACCATATAAAAAAGGTTTTGATTTTATCATGATCAGTGGCATCATTTTTCTAATGGTCTCCAATACCAGTTTACTGGGTTATAGAGTATCTATCTAGGTTCCCCAAATATTTATAAGTGAGTATAAGGAAAAGTCCTGCACTCATGAGCACTAGGCTGATGTTCTGAAGTATGGGACAGTTTTTGTAGTGTAAAAAACTGAATATTTTAAGCTTTACTGATCTTTAAAGGATGCACTGTATATTGTAAGGCAACACATATGGCAACACACCATGCTGATCTAAAAAAGATGATATTCGCAAGACCCACATACAAGTGCATCTCATGAAGTTAATTTATTTCAGTAATTCTCTTAAAAAATTGAAACTAATATATTTTATATAGATGCGTTACACACAGAGTGATATATTCCAAGCATATATTTCTTGTACTTTTGATGATTATGGCTTACAGTTAGTGAAAACCAAGGATTCAGTATCTCAGAAAATGAGAATATTGCATAAGACCAATAAAAAAAGTATTTTTAATACAGAAATGTTGGCTTGCTGAAAAGTATGTTCATGTACAGTATAGTATGCATTCAATAATTGGTCGGGGGTCCTTTTGCATGAATTACTGCATCAATGCGTTCTGACATGGAGGCGATCAGCCTGTGGCACTGCTGAGGTGTTATAGAAGCCCAGGTTGCTTTGATAGCAGCTTTCAGCTCATCTGCATGGTTGGGTCTGGTGTCTCTAATCTTGCTCTTGACAATACCCCACAGATTAGAAATGTGCACACTGAAATATTTTGTTTTGGAATTTAGTTTTCGTCTGAAAAATAGATCTATTTAGTTACTCCCAAAATTTGTTTTTATTTATTTCGTTTTTCGTAAAAAATTGCATTCGTCCGAAAATCCAAATTAATTAAGGTCGAATCTGTCATTTAAGGCTTATGGTGTCTGTTGAATGTTCAAAGAAGATTCGACAGAGCAGCTAAACTGTATGACTCCGTATAGTTTAGCTGCTCTGTCGAATCTTCTTAGAATTTTCGGCAAACACCATAAGCCAAAGATTTGACGTTTGTATGTTTTTCTCTGCTTTGTTGAATCTTTGTCGTTCATGTTGAATGTATATAGTTCAAACAGAAAATGGACTGGTGATAGTGATCACTGATCAGACAGGTAACAAGATAGGGTATATAGAATCTATATAGAATCTCAAGCTATAATATAAACTCTATAATAATAAATCCCCCCCCCCCCACAACACGGGCAGCCTCTGAGGCTATCACAACACTAGCAACACTAGTATCACTATCAAGTTCCCAACACTAACACAATAGCAGCAGATTATTATGAAAAAGTTAAGTTGAACTGTAGCTTGCTTCACTATTGTTCTGCTGCTGTGCTTATGCTGAATTGCTAAATAATTTAGGTTTTCTGACAAACGGAGCAGCTAAGATTGACTGTCTTCTGAAATGATTCAGTGTGTGTGTCTCTCTCTGCTAGCAATCGTAAGTGAAAGTAAGTTGACTGTACGTGTGTACTTAGTTCTAGCCATTTTATTGCTCCTCCTCTTTGGTTACAATCAGCCAATAACATTCATCATCATCATTATTTTTATTTTACTCCCCCCACCCAATTCCAAAAGTAATCTTTTCTCTCTCTGTCAAATCTTTTCTCTCTATGTAGAATATTCCTGCACTAATAGAGTTAAGGTTAGGCACATTCGACCACAGGTTCTATAAACACAGATTGTTATTGTCAGCGTCATGTCGAATCTCCTATCTACATCAAACTGTTGTCACAACGAAAATGAAAATAAAGCATTTATGTTGGATCTTTCGTTTTTCGGATTCTGCACTTTTGTTATCGTTTGTTAAAACGATAACGAAAATACCTGAAATTCGGACGAAAATGCATTCGGATGAAAACGAATGCACATGTCTACCACAGATTCTCTATGGTGTTCAGTTTGATGGCCAATCAAGCACAGAGATACCATGATCATTAAACTAGGTATTGGTACTTTTGGCAGTGTGGAAAATGAAATCAGCATCTCCATAAAGATGGTCAGTAGAGGCAAACATAAATTGCTGTAGAATTATTCAAAGGAACAAGCAAGAGAAAATTTGATCAGTACAGTATTTGTTCGTAAACAATCAAGACCAAGGCCGTGCATGCTCAGAAACATAATAATGCATTACTATACATTACTTCATCGTGGTTAGTTGTATTCTGTCTTCTTCTGAGAATTTTTGTAACGCTATTCATTTATTTGTTTTCAAGATGAGAATAGCATGCAAAAAAACCCCCAAAAAACAGACAATCATTATTCCGATATTATCATCATGTGTACCAGACTTAATTCTTTGGCTTTTAAGAATAGCCCACAGAACACTTCATAGCTCTTGGAAAATCTTGGTCAACTTTCTTCTGTTACCCATTTTAAATATTTGTCACCGAACAAGGGAAAACGAATCACTATTTTCAAAATTTCTGGTATGGTCTAGACTAAAACCAGTGGTAAGCAAGCAGGGGCTTACCAAGGGGTTGGCGCGACTGGCGCCCTCCACCGCCCTTTCACCTACTTCCAGCCTTGCACAGATCTGCACCGCAGCACGTGTACTCCCTCCTCCTCCCCCCAGGCCCACCACACCTCCCCGTCGCTGCTTTAAGGTGGCCACGTTTCGTGGTTTGGCAGCTCTGGCTGGGCGGGCCTTGCTTCGCACTGCAACCCGATTGGCCCTGGCTCTTCTCGTTCTCCCAGGCACGGGTCAGCTCTACCCCTACACTACACTACCCACTGCCCACTACACTACACTATACACTGCCCACTACAATACACACTGACCACTACACTGACCACTGACCACTACACTGCACACTGACCACTACACTGCACTACACACTGACCACTACACTACACTATACACTGCCCACTACACTACACTATACACTGCCCACTACACTACACACTGACCACTGCACTGACCACTACACTGCACACTGACCACTACACTGCACTACACACTGACCGACACACTGCACTACACACTGACCACTACACTACACACTGATCACTACACACTGACCACTACACTACACACTGATCACTACACACTGACCACTACATTGCACACTGACCACTACACTGCACTACACACTGACCACTACACTACACACTGCCCACTACACTACATACTGACCACTACACTGCACACTGATCACTACACTGCTCTACACACTGACCACTACACTGCACTACACACTGACCACTACACTACACACTGCCCGCTACACTACACACTATCCACTACACTATACACTGCCCACTACACTGCACACTGACCACTACACACTGACTACTACACTGCACACTGCCCACTACACTGCACACTACACTACTCACTGACCACTACACTGCACACTACACTACTCACTGACCACTACACTGTAGTGTAGTGGTCAGTGTGTAGTGTAGTGGTCAGAGTAGTGGCCAATGTATGAATCAGGTATGTCAGTTTAGGAATTGGGTAGGTCAGTACTATTTTAGGAAGGGAAGGTACCACTAAACTATACACTGACCACTACACTATACAATGCTGTGAAGTTAGGAAGGTACGTCACAACTGAACTGACAATTATATTTGAATTTATACCTTTGGATCAGTGAGACTCTGGTAGAAACATCAAATGTAAGAAAAGACATGTAATGATGCATAAACTAATGTTCATTTAGGGCTGGTTCACATATATCCAATGTCTGAAATCACATGTGATTTGCACCACACTGCAGTGCAAATCACATGCAATGTCTGTGCGATGCAAATTCAGCCAATACAGATTCTGACCAAAGAGTCGCTGGAGACCCTAGGTACGCCTCTGTAAGCAAGCAAGGTATCATTCTAGCATAATTCTATAAATAAATGTGTTACTTATGCTCCTTTTTCTGTTCATTTCATTTATTTTCCAAAATAGCTCTGTTCCAGTAACTAACAAAATGTGCTTCTGTATATTTGGATTTAAAGAAGGTTTTACTTTTGGCATGCATGGTGGTGCTATTGGATCAAGAGACTGAATTATTTCAGTGCAATTCTTAGCAAAACCCCATTCATAGCAGAGGCAGGGGGCTCCTGCTGGTAAAAAAGCAGAAGCAAAAGTCTATTAGTTATGAGAAAAAAAGCTGCTCAAGGGACTGAACTGAGGAACAATAGTTGGACATATTGGAAATAAAATAAAGGCTGTAATATGATAGTTGTATTCACATGTAGAATCTTGTTCTATAAGGAGTCATTCAGCTCCATGCCCTTCAATGTCAATAACACATCAATGTTAACTCCGAGTTTAGAATGCATGGCAAACATTAATGTGAAAGAATGCTTAGAACACCTTGTGAATCATATACATTGTTATATTGTTGCATTCTGCATTTTTCCATCAAGACATGTTGGGTCGCAATTGTTACTTCAAACACAATCTTCTTTTGAATCCGTCAACCATAAAACCCTTGTTTTTCATTTAGTTTCACAGTGTTACTAAAGATCTGACCTATCAAGTAAGCTCTGCCAATATACCAGCACCCAGTTCAATATGAGTTCCCCTTAACCCTTTAAAGTCCACATTTTTCAATGAGTTAACGTGACTCAAAATGTGCTCTACCAAACGGTAGAGCAGAACGTCAAAGGGTTAATGAAATAATGTGATTTTACCGGGATGGTAATAAGGCAAGGCTTAGCTCAGAAGTAAGCAAAGTCAGAATTGTAGTAATAAACAAACGAAATCATAGACATGCTCAGAAGAGGTGTTTATAACTATTACATGTAACAGCAAAAATGATGTGGTACCTGCACTAAGGAAGGACTTTTGGTTTTAAAATTTAAAATTGTTTGGCAAGCTCACTTTCAGGATTTCCATGTGTGATTAATTCTAAACATCTGTTATAAAAATCTGTTTGGAATGTATGTAGAAGATGTTGACTAGCATTTGTGGCATGGATGCCATAATTTCTATTCCTAACAATGAAGACATTGTAGCATGAACAAAGCCATATGTATTTGTGTTTCTTATAAGTATGACCTTTAAATGTTAAGATAAGTGCCAAAGAACAATGTGTTCAGCCAACGTGTATCTTATTTTTCAGTGTTATGATGTGTGTATAACAATAGTGCAGATCTAAACGTTATCCTATTGTTAAATATAATAAAAAAAGTATAATAAAAAGCTGCTGAGTGTACATAACTGTTGTGATGCTAATCTCCATTATATTGATATACCTACTGTTAGCTGCTTAGAATAGCATGCTTTATTTTCTAAAGTTAGTGTTACTTAGCAACATACCCTTTGCAGAAAGGGATCACCACAGGTCAGTCCTTTGTCAGTAAAGCATAAGTGAAGATATCATAAATACCCTATATTCATTTAAAGGTACTTCATTGGGATTAGAAAACAATGAATTTAAACTCACCCATAGTATACAATATACCTGCTGACTGGCTACAATTTCATCCATCTTCTCCAACTGGATCTCCCATTTGTTAAAGCGGTAGTAAACCCAGTTTCAAAAACACTTACATTCCCGGCATGCCAGAAATGCTAACTTTCTTATTGGTTGTGCTCTCAACCAAACTTTCAAACCATCCAATGGCTGGTTTCATAACTGATCACATGTGCAGCATTATGGCAGTTGAAGAATCATTAGAGGCCAAGATGGCAGCTTCCTTGACTGAAAACGATAGAAGCTCTATGATATACTTTTCTCAATATTGATCCAAAATCTAAGGTTTTGGAAATATAGGCCAACTGTTTAAAAATCTGAACAGCACCCCTTTTATTTTTAGAGTAGGTTTCACAAAACAGACTCTGGATGGATAAAAATGAAATAAATCCTTGCAGTAACCCCCCCCTCCCTTCACACACACTTCAAGGGTTAAAAGCTCATTAAGCTTAAGAGAGATAGAGGCAGCATTTTCTACCTTATTCCTTGCACTAGCAAACTCCAATGTGGTCCTCTTCTACCTGATAACCTGGTCGTGGACAAAATTGTGTCATTGCATACAATGTACCGTAGTCTATTAAAGAGAACGTAAGCCCTGATGGGTTTTACTTCCTCTTTATTTCTCTGCAAAGGTAAAGCCTAATAGGCTACTATGCACTGTGCCACTTACCTGAAAACGAAGCCTGCAATGTCACCGCTGTCCCCACTAGCAGTGACATTGCTGGGGCCGCAAACTCCAGCTCTGTGACTGGCCATAGTCGCATAACATCACTCCCGTGCATGGATGAGGGAGCTGCCAGTTACGGCATGTCCCCCTTTAGCAATGGAACGATCTGCCCGTTCTAAAGTGTGCATGCACTGTAGACATCTGTGCACAGCTTTAATGTAAATATCTTCTAAACCGTGGAGCTTTAGGAGATATTTCCAGCACCTACAGGTAAGCCTTAATATAGGCTTACCTGTAGGTAAAAGTGGTTGTACAGGGTTTACAACCACTTTAACTCTGCATTGTGCATGGAAGAGGCAGGTGTGTGACTGTCCAGGAATGCCATTGAGAGGAAGCTTCACAGGGGCATTTTCCGGGATGGAGGGGGACTACAGGAGTGGGGAGTGAGGCAAGTAATACTTTTTAACCCAAAGACTTTACGAGGGCCCCACTGCAAGATAATTGTTTTTTTGTTGCCAGAGGTGGAATTTGAGGTTTCATAATAGAAGATCTTTTAAATCTGCTTAAACATTCAGGTGGCACAGTGGTGTAGTGGTTAGCACTCTCACCTAGAAATATAAAGGGTCACTGGTTCAAATCCCAACCATGACACTACCTGCCTGGAGTTTGCATGTTCTCCCTGTGCCTGCATGGGTTTACTCCAGTTTCCACTCACACTCCAAAGTTATGCAGGTAGGTGAATTGGCTTCTGTCTAAAAATTGGCCCTAGTATATGAATGGGGACCTTGGATTGTGGGCCCCTTGAGGGTAGGAACTGATGTGAGTGTACAATGTACAGGGATAGGGACAATTGTAGACTCTCATTCAGGATGGACTGGTGTCTCTATTCAACCTTACTATGTAACTATGTAACTCTATGTCAAATTATAACTGAATTTTAATCAGGGCAGAATTGACTTATGCACCATATTGCATTTACAGTTCACTATGCTATGTGCTTTACCTGCTCCAGGCAGATTCACTTCTATTTATCTTATAGTTTATGTTTATTTGTTGTCTAATAGAGACAAATCAATACATTTCAATGGAACAATAACCGTAATTAGGTAAAGGTTAAGAGTAACTGTAAAGATGAGCATATGGTATCTTCCATTACATACTTGTTTTTAAAGGTGTTTGCTATAGTTGTTTGTGGGGTTAATTACTAAGGAGTAAACGCTGCTTTTTTTTTCCTTTTCTTTTTTTATATTATCATAGAACAAAAAAAAAAAAAGTATTAACATGACTTGCAGATTGTAATCTTAGTAAAAGCTGCTTTTGCAATTACCTTTTTGTAGTTTTATAAATAATATCCTCTTCCAGGTATCGGCTGCGCCATCTTAGGTATGGATTCCTGTCTCTGCTGTGGACGTAATTTCCTCCCTTCCTCTTAGTATACCAAACAGCTACAGATGCTTTCTCTTATGAAGTGAGATACGAGATACACCGGTTCACTCCCCCTACGTGACGTCTCACAGTCACAAGGGGGAGAACCAGGAAGCCTAGGAATGCAGAGTATTGTGATCCTTCCTATCTGTGCCATTTTCATGGGAATCAAATGCTGAACTGTGCATGCGCCTGTGACATCATAAAAGATTGCAGGATGGATTGTCACAAGATTATATAAGTAAGGCCTCATATACACTGCTTCTGCTAAATGGACATTTGGGCATTTTTTTCAACTGCTCCTGAACTCTCCTCTATGTTATCTTATCAGTATATGTACACAGGTTCATTTATAGTAATTTCTAGGCAGTTGCATTTAGAGGCTTTTTTTGGAACCCAAAAAAAGCGTTCAGAAGCCGTGTTTAAAGGCATTTCAAATGCTAAATGTGGCTAAATGTGGCTACCCGCATTTAGGCGCGTTTTCGTCTAGTAGCCTTTTTCAAAGGGAAACATTTTATTTATGACTTTTGAGCCTGGAAAACGCTAAAAACACACCAAAAACTCAATTATCATTGTATGCAAGCTTGATATACCATGTGATATTCCCCTCATCAGCCAATTATGCTGTACAAAACACAACTTACATTACTTGACACTGAAGTTGAATAGGAATTTCACTCACCCATCAACCATTGAGAATTTGTGAACTAGGTAGGGTCTAACCTTTTCCAAGAGAACGTCAAAGGTGGCAATTGACATGCATGTAAAATTAAAACAATTTCTCAGGGTAATTACGCAGCTGAACATACATATTAGAAAAGTATCCTGTGGATATGCATTGAGCCATCAATGGATGTGTCAAGTAGTGATGAACTCTGACCCTCTCATGCAATTTTCTACATCTTTGGAGCCTCAGCAAAAGCAACATCAGGAGCATTTCCTCACACATGCTCATCATGGGACCCATATTAACAAACCAACAAAAAAAATAAAAGCTAGCTACAAGCACACTGCTTTCTCAGCTTCTATTTGCACTGTTCTCTCATAAAATGGCTAACATAGTAAATAAATACATGTTTTTAGTGCTTTCTAATCATTTGGGAGGGTCTTCTGAGGTTATATTTAGTAAATGCTCCTGAACGCAAATGAGGCTAAACCTGGCTAAACATGGCTTGTAAATGCTGCTAAACACACGTTTTTAAACGTGGATTACTAGCTGTGATGTTCCAGCTTTCAGGAGAAGTTGAGAAATGTCCCGTGTACATGAAACCTTAGTCAACTATCACAGGCAGTGATCAGTAGCATTAGAAGTGAAGATTACAATGAGCTAACGTTTAACTAGAGATGTTACAACCACTTTAATATTCGGTTAGTTAAGTGAAGCTGTGATCATTTCAGTCATTTTACTGTATATAAGGCAAACTCCTGTTTCCTTTGTTTAACTACCCTTGCATGTGATTGGGTGTATGAACACAACTTCCCTTTACTAAAACAATTTTGGGCTACTTTTTCAGAAAATCAACCCCAGTGAATTAAAGACCTGGCAAAAGCTTATAGCCTGTGAAATGAAAAGCCTGAACTCCCATTCGGCACATGTGTTTCAGACTATTGACTTCTTAAGTAATGTAGAAAGCTCAAAATCGAATGAGGTCTATATAATATGAAATAAAATAATGTATCGGTATATTGAAGTTTTCATCTCATATCTCAATTATCAGTTACGTATGACAGTTGCCCCACATATAAGTACATTGGTCCCTGGTAGAGGAAGTACAGCACTGTTGACAAAAGCGGGGGCAGTTTTCCCTTCCAGAGTGCAGAGGGAAGGGCTGGCAGCAAGAAGGATGGAAATTGTTTGGTCAAGTGGGAAGGCATGTAATAGAAAAAAATTGGGATAAGAAAAATTGTTAGATGAGTATCATAAGGCATTTGCCCTGCCCTCACAAAATATGTCTGATTTTTACAGCTCCAGATTTCATATAAATGGCAGTCGTTGGCTCGGTACAGAATGCTTAAGCACTGCCCCCTCTGTGCTGATTGATGGGTCTCAGCAGGTTGTAGTGGCTGGAGTACAAAGCTGAGCTGCACTTCCACATATCAGTCTTGACATGCTTTTCAGCCACTTGTGGTACCCACTTTGGATCACTCAAGCAGGCTTAAAGGCACACTCCTGTATTATAATTTGCAGGAAGGAGCTTTAAAGTAGGGGATGATAAATGATGAGTAAAGAACACATTGGTAAAGTTGCTTTTCCCCTGGCCTCCACTTCTATTGTACATGTACAGGTAACCTGCATATATATTTTTTACAGTATAAAATTCTTCTGGGATTACATTATTTAAGCCTCTGTCCCTCAAAACATTTCAGCATCTGAAGGACTTTGTAACATCTTCCCAGTCCATCTGGAGGTATGCACATTGGTTCTGATTGTGTCTGCATATTTATGACATACCTGTTGTTAACAACCTTTTGTGAGTATACCTATTTTTACTTTAGAAGTAAATTGTGTCTTAGTTAATGAACAAGGTTGGTATGCCCTCTCATGTTCTTTTGCATGTAGTGCTTTTGGATACTAACGTCTGAGGAGGGCAGCAAGGCCTAGTAGTAGGGATGAACTCAGGCGTGCTCGCATGGAACATGTGCAGAGCCCACCAGAAAGTCGGCGCAACGCTGCGCTAATCACAGGGCAGTGAGACATTGCCCCGATGTGCGGCTGCAGAGATCGGGCAATGTCTCACTGCCTGTGATTAGCGCAGCGCTGCACCCGCTTCCTGGCAGTTTCTGCACATGTTCCATGCAAACACGCCTGAGCTCATCCCTACCTAGTAGATACCAGATAACTGAGACATTTCCATGCATTTGAGATGCCTGTAATAGAGAGAGTCTTCCTGCAGAATCGGTACCACATATAAACATTGAGGATTTATTTCTTTCAAAGGTCGTGGTCAGAGTGAAATCTCAGGGTCAAGGGTCAGGGTCGGTATATTTAAGGTGGGATAAAAAAAAAATCACATTTTGTATTGCGTCAGTGTCAATGCATTTTAGGTAGGATAAAAATAATTAAAATATGCTATTTTGTTTCTGTGTCCTTCTATGGGTACAAACAAACAACAGGAGCAGAAAAAAATAGTTTGGGTTGTTTTTTGTTCATAGATTAGGGTAATAGCAAATATACGGATACATTTTTTTTTTTTATCTTTTTTTTTTTTTTTTTTTTTACTATTTTGTGCCAGTTTATCTTTGATAATAAAATCAGGACATATTCATTACCATTTACCAACAAATGGGGCTGGGTAAATACTTGTGCCATTCATTGAACCATTTTTCTCAATAGGCAAGTAGCCAAAGGCAATCTGGATCTCCCCTTCAGATGTCATAAACCAGTTGTTATGTATGATGTGTCTTTGAGTTCAATCCTGTGACCATATGCTTTTCACCCTTTCCCAAATCTTCTATTTATGATTATAGATATCTGAAAGGCAGTTTGGAGAGGCTTTTGGATGTTTGTGTTTGTGTTAAAATCAGCGATATTAGCTTCACAACATTTTCAAATATATGTTGAGGACCTATTGCCTCGTCATGAGCCTCTGTATAGCATGGTTCTAAGACTAAACTGTGAGAATATGCTTGCTGGAGCCCATAGCAATGAATAATCACCATTATTTTGACTAAAAGTTTCAGAACCAGCACCATTATTTGTGCAGAGAAGACCATCCCTGCCCTCCACAAGCATGTGGAATGTCAGGAGGTAGCAGGAGACAAACGAGGAATGGAAAGAGGAGAAATATTGGGCTGCTGGTTGTTAGGGGGAGCATTGCACTTCTCCCAACACAATATGGAGGATTTACTACCACCATACAAGAGTGAGCTAAACATTACTCTGAGATTGCAGTGCAAATAAATTCTTTGCCACATTTCCTGATGATGACTGGATCCCCTGCACTGTGGACATAGTTGTAGAAGAAAACCCCAGGGAATAAGCTGGCTGCGCTTCCACAAGGTGGCTCTGGTTTGCCACTTGTTACTGATGCAGCCAACTTGCCCTGCCATGATGGCAGCTGGCCAATATAGACCCTCTAACTACAGCCATGAAAGGCAATAGGTATTTCTGAGAAGTGTAGACCAACAGATGGATTTCAGTAGGGTGAAGCACCACAGAACATATTATACCTGGGAGGGAGATGGATCTACAAAGGAAAAAACACAATGAAAGAACTAAAACCTGGGAACTGGAATAGGATCACACTTGTGGATCAGAACTTACCAGAGTATGATGGTCACAATTAAAGACAGGTGACACAGGATTCACAAAGGTGTCTAACAGACATCTAATATTCACCATGGACCCCCTCACAATGTTTGGACTGTGTGCAGATCCTAGGTTAAAACCCCTAGGCTCACCTCGATACAGGTTCAGATACAAGCTGGAGTCTGTAAACAGAGAAACAGGAAAGCAGGAAATGCCTAATAAAGATGAAGAGTTTGATGAGAAAGCACTAACTAATTTTGCTATAACAATCTAATGTTTGTGGCAGAATCACCTTATGTTTTATCTGTTTATGCATCTCATGGTGTAAGGCCTTGGTGTGTTTAGGGAGTTCTTGAATAACAATTCATAAACCATTTTATAATTTTTCATTTTTTTATGTTAAGTCATATTGACTATTTTACTTTACCTATTCGTAAAGGTATAAAAAGATATCAGCAGAAACGTTTTAATCAGGAATAATGGGCCCAACCAATGTATACCTAACATTTGTTTTATCTATGGTATTAGGGGTGCAGTGAATATGGGTGATGTAATGTGAGGTGTTATATTATTCTTGCATTTGTTTATTTCAAATTATGCAGTAAAAAGTCTTTAGACTGTCAGCAACAAGTTATAAATTATAATTGAAAATAAAAAAGGAGAAATAATCTTATATAACATGAAAGAAAACAGGGGTGTTGACAGTTGAAAATCTAGCTATCAATCTGTTATCACAGATAAAAAAGGGATTTTTGGGCCTGTGCAGAGCCCATGCCTGTGAAGGGTTTACATCTACTTTAAGATGTCAGTGAATGCAAGTACTACACTAACCTGTCCCTATACCGTTTACCTGTCCTAGGCTTTCCCCATACCAGCACATTTTCAATATGGCTGCTGGAAACCACTAAAATAGACCCCATTATTGCCCATTTCAAGCCAAATGAACCAAATGAAGTTCAGAGGCTAGGAATTGTATTACTGGTAGTTGTATGCTAAAGAGGTGAGCACAGTATTATTTTGCTGGGTCTGTGAACTACACATGGGCTGTATTGCAGCAAGCCCATTCTCAACCCGAACTTTAAGATTATCACTACAGATGACAACTGTTTTAGAGGGTAATTTCCTTCAATTGTAGAGGTTCTTATTCACTCCATGATGTGTTTCTGGGGAAGAAATGAAGAAGAAAAATATACCACATAATATAACACATATAGCAAAAAATAAAATGAAAAGAGTTGTATCACAATTCCCTTATCTATCCAAAACTATTAAAAAAAATGTGACTACATAAACACTTTAATTGCTCACTATGCAAGGATGTCTTAGTCTCAGTTTTTTTCTTTCTTTTTTTGGCTGATAATCAGCATTTCTGTAATGCTTCTTCTCAAGGGAGACAGAAAGACATGCTTTAGTTACACATAATAGAACCTTTAGGCCCGGTTCACACTAGTGCGATCACATGCAATGTCTGTGCGATGCAATTTCAGCCATACAAACTGCATGTCTTGCAAAATGGTGCAGAACCCTTTTTTTGGTCCGCACTGGAATCGAATCGCATGGCTGTTCACACCTATGCAATCCAATTCCTGCACCATTTTACAGTTTGCACAGGGGGGTGTCACTAACTTTACATTGTCACCCACAGCGGTTTGTAGATCTCAGTGTGAACCGATGTGGGATTCAGGTGCTTTGCAGGAAACCACACCGGATTTGAAGGGTTCTCACATCGCACTAGTGTGAACTGGGCCTTAATACGTTCCCTATGGTTCATGTAAAAGAAATCCAAAATGCAAGGGTTAGCTTTAACATTGATTTTAATGAAAAGTTATTTCAGGTAGCTGAATATTATTTAGTAGTTGTCATATAATTACAAACTATTAGGTGATAATTAAAATAATTTCAATAAAAAGATTTTAAACAGGTTTAAATAGGTCTTAGGTTTGATGAATGTATTGATTAAAATTAAAATAGAGTATTTTTTTTTGTTTTCCCAAATGTTAATTATAAGCAGATGGCAATATAAGCTGATGATCAAGCTGTAATTCATCTTCATTCTTACACAGGTGTGATTCATATCAGCCCACAGTTAAGGTTTCATTGTGTGCAAACTATTTAATTAATGATGTTGAAACAAGAAGTGGAGATGAGAAAAAATTGCAAAACTTTTAAAATCAATCCTGGAAAGTGCTTTAGACCTGAAAATACAATATTAGAGATTTTATTATTATTTATAACAATAGTATTTTCATTTACTTAATAATTGACATTGTAAAGTATTAGTAAATTGAAAAGAACTTTTGTTAAAAACTGTACAAGTTGTCCCTTAAGGTATGCTCCATCCCCCGAGTGCAACCCACCTGGTCCACCTCTGACCTTGTTTCAGCAATCTTCAACAGGTTGCTCACCCCACCATCCATCTCCATCCTACACATATGTGTTGCAGCCCCAATAATTCCTTTGGGGAGAACTTTAAGTTTAGCTCCCCATAGAAATTACTATGACTATGACTTACATATGTGGGATAAAAAGAACAATGGAAGAAAGTGTGGAGCAAGGCAGCCAAAAGCACCAGGGTGAAAGAAAGTCAGTTTTGTCTAATGTTTTTATTCAAGAAGAGGAGAGCATTAGTAATTCAGTAAAATATTTTACTTTTTCATAAACTTAATGTTTCTTACATTTAGGGAAACTTTCAGTTAGATTTAGGGATTTCCTTAATACAGTTGGTATGTAGTGCTTATCTGAATATGGTATCAGCTGCACACGCAGAACAAAAGTTGGCTGGTTCATGCTGTTCAGCTCATGTGTACTGAACTTAGCACTCCACACTCTCAATTGAGGCAAAATCTTTTGGAAATATTCTGGACTCTAAAAAAGTTAAAAAGAGTGGCAGACCATCTTATAGAAGTCGAATGGGTGGCAGGACACAATGCCGCTTATATCCAGAAGCTATAACAGCACATGGCATTACACTACAACCATCTCATTTACATGCATCACAAGCTGGAGGACTTGGACAATGAGGGCCACCATATAAACCTTTAATTTAGGGGCATATCCAAATCAATTGTGCATAGCCAGCTCCCTATAGTCCTTCAAACTCTCCTAAGCAATCTTTTGGAGAGGATCCAAGAACCGCCCTTGGTATTGGAATGAGCACACAGGAATCTTACACCCTGGGGCTGGGAAGGAGAGCCCTCCAGGGACATTATTTGCTATTTTGTGGACTATCATTTAAAAGAAGGAGTGGTTCAAAGAGTGAGGAAAAAGGAAGAATTCACCTTCAATGGATCTGAAGTAAAGAAATATTTCAGGACCAGGTCACCTTGCACAACAGGAAAGCTTTAAGACCCATCCTGGCATTGCTGTGAGAGAGAAACATAACATATCAATGGTGATTTCTATTCACAGCTACACATCAAGGAAGTTATTTTACACTGCAGACCCCAGGTGACCTACCACCGTTTTTGAACACTTTCAGGTACCGGAATGGTACTAGGAATTTCAGGTCCATGAAATATGGAAAGAAGCCCTCCTTAGCTCACAAGAATAATGTACATCTAGATTCATTGCCTCAGTCACACTATACTGCTGAGGGAGAGTGGATGAGGCTCCATACATTCCATGTGTTTCAAAGGTTTCCAAAGACAATTTCTGAACAGTGTCAACCCATCTCTATCCATGTTCCTCTGTGTGAGGCATGACTTATTTTCTTTCTGAATAATGGTTGTGCTAATAAGCTTTTTTCTCATTTATTCTCATTCTTAGGGATATACTGTAGCTGGCCACAACTGGTCTCTCCCTGGTTATGCAACCAAGCTGTTTCTTTCTACTATGCATGGAATGGTCTTTTTGTACATGCAATTATAATTTGGTCTTTATGTAAAGACATTTCTTGCTGGCCTCAACAGCAGTTTACACTTCATGATGTCAAAGATTGCCTAGGGCTTTATCTATTGTATATTTTGTAACATTTAGGTATAGACTACCTCTGTGCTGCCTCAGGGTACATGGTCACTACTGGAGCATTGCTATCTCTCCTACTGTTAGATGCAGGAGACCTATTTCCTTTTTCTTCACTCAATATCCACAGTAGTTGAAGTATATAAGCTTAATTTCTAGCTATTATTTATACTTCTTCCAACTCAATCATCAGTATTCTACCTAACCTGGGATGAGTCAAAGAGGGAGCCAAATACACACCCATTGCTCTTGTGCTCTACTTATACTAGCAGAGAGCCCTGAGGAAAAAAAACTGAACATAATGTTACTATAAGTTTCCATTATAATCTAACCACCATATGCCATGTGGGAAAACATATGATGGTTGCCTCATGCCTGTCTATCTAGGTCTCAAATATCAGTGCTCCCAGGATATAGTCAACATTATTTCTACTTTCAATAGTTTTTATTAATTTTCAAGAAAGTTTACATGAAACATACAAATAAAAATGCTTTCCATCAAATACTAGTACATCCGACTGATAAACAGTAAGTATGGTATATGCAACATGAGGTTTACATGCAAAATCTTACAGGCATCATCAAAAGAGGAGAAACATCATAAGACAATTCTAGGCTGAGCACAAGGTGCCCGTGCACACCCCGCGTCGTGCCTCTGTTAATCCATGGCTTTAAGGGTCCTCCGCCACCGACCGCCCCAAGGGGGTCACACTGCAGTCGGAGGCCAAGGGCCCGCCCTATATCTCCTTATACAAATTCAATTAAGTGTTGAAACATTTGAAAACAGAAGCAAATATAACCTCTAGATTGCTGAACCTAGACCCAAATTAGTTCTTAGGTAATACATAAGCTCCCTGGTCGGGTCTACATCTATGGATGCGTGTCAATACTAATGTGTAGAGTGACAAAGGAAATAGGAAAAGAAGCAAGAGATAGAGAAAGAGGAGAAAAAAGAGAGCAAAGAAGTGTAGGTGCTTAGGCCCCGCTTGTTATTTCCGCTATGATATTAAGATTAGTTCAGGTTATGTGGCGTTGTGTCTATTGCTATACTGTTTGTGCCAGTCTACCCATGGTCTCCAGATTTGAAATCTAGAATGGAGTCTGTTCTGGGAAGCCAGGAACATAATTTCATACGTAACATGTAGGTTAATTGTCTCAATTACTTTCGCTAAAATAGGAGGATCTGGGTTCGCCCATTTTCTTGTTATCTCTAATCGTGCGCCTAGCAGGACTTGAGACAGGACGTGTCTATGGGAGTGGGGGATTGTATCTATACCTAGAGACAAGAGTGCAAGACCCGGATCACACCTCCTTTGCGTTCCTAAGATGCCACCTATAATTTTGAAAATTTCCCTCCAGTATTTTGTCAGTTTTGGGCAGGCCCATAGGATATGCAATAGGGATCCCCTTTGTCCGCATTGTCTCCAGCAAAGTGGGGACTTACCCGGGTCGAACCCAGCTAATCTTGTGGGTGTTAGGTACCACCTCAGCAAGATTTTGTGGTACAATTCCCATAAATTTACGCTTTTAGTGGCTCCATATACAGACGCTATGGCGGCCTGCCATTGTTCGATGGTCCAGTCTGCTTGTAAGTCTAATTCCCAAGTTCTCATGGAAGGGGATTTAAGAAAGATCTTATTCTGGTGTAGAGAGCCATAGAATAGGGAAATACCTCGAATGGAAGTGTTTGAATTATGAAAGTAATCATATATTTGCCAGGGTACAGTAGTGGACGTATCTCCAATAGACTGTAGTAAATGTGCAATTTGGGTATATGCATAGTGGTCCTTGTAATGGAGTGCTGTATGACCTTGACTGGGGCTGTAGTTAAGGAATCTTTAATAAAGAGATTCCACATCTTCAATGTTGCCTTCATAGTGGGCGGCAAGTGTAGTGGGAAGCCTTGCATGAATCTGCTAGTCATAAGTAAGTCGCACAGCCTTCCATTAGGAGATTGGTGTGATTCCATGTCCCTCCAAGGAGGAGTGTGGTTCCCTGGTAACCAATATTTCAGTTGAGCTAGAACTGCCGCAACGTAATAGTCCTGGATAACCACATGTCCCACTCCTCCAGCCGACCTGGCTTTAATTAATTTTTGGAAAGCACATCTAGCCTTTTTCCCCTGCCACAGGAATGCGTTCATTTTAGCTTGTGCCGTGCGGAAAAAAGCGTTTGGCACTGGAATGGGCAGGGCCCTAAATAAGTAAATAAACTGAGGAAGCACTACCATTTTGAAGGCCGCTAATCGGCCGGACCATGTCATTTCCATCTTACTAATTGTCTGGAGCTTCAGGGGAAGTTCTGATTTATCAGTTAGGGTGACTCCAAGGTACTTGATTCCCCCGGTACTCCAGACATATGGAAATTGGGCCTTGAGTGTACTGCTAGTATAATTATCAATACCCAATCCTAATACATAAGACTTATTATCGTTTACTTTATAGTAGGACACTCGTCCGAACAATTTCAAAGTAGCGTGCGTTGCTGCTAGAGAGGGGCCCACCTCCGTCATGACTACAACTACATCATCCGCAAACAAGCTGATAGAGTGTGTTTGATTACCTAGAGGGAAACCCTTAATATCCGGATGGGTTCTAATAGCAATGGCTAGGGGTTCCATCAGTAAATTAAATATTAGAGGTGACAGGGGGCACCCCTGCCTGGTACCATTCGAAATAGTAAATGGGGTTGAGAGAATACCTGATGTGTAAACTCTAGCTGAGGGTTCCGAGTACAGGGCTAGAATCGTGGACAGCGCCAGGCCAGAGAAACCAAAGGACACCAGCACCCTAGTCATATAGAGCCAGTGCACCCGATCGAAGGCCTTCTCCGCGTCCAAAGACAGGAGCAGAGAAGGCCTTCGCTGCGTCTGTGCAAGGTGGATAACATTAATCATGCTGCATGTGGCATCTGAGGTTTGTCTATGTTTGGTAAATCCGGTTTGATCCGGGTGTATAATTGTAGGTAGGATATCAACCAACCGTAAGGCTATTATTTTAGCATAAAGCTTAATGTCAGTATTCAATAACGATATTGGTCTAAAGTTTGCTGGAGAGGTGGGCTCCTTCCCCGGCTTTGGCAACGCAACAATCAAGGCCTCTAACATCTCCCGAGGAAAGGAAGACGAGGCAGCAGCAGATTGGAAGACTTGAAGCAACAAAGGTGACAATGTAGATTTAAATACCTTATAATATTCCCCACTAAAACCGTCTGGGCCCAGTGATTTGTTTATCGGAAGTAACTCAATAGCCCTTTGCACTTCCTCTATAGTGAACGGGGTATTTAAATATTGGATGTGGTCCAGTGTCAATTTGGGTATGGGTAAGCCTGTCAGAAATTGTTCGATGGTCTCTGGTGTAGGTTGAGTAGTTAGTGGGTCGTCCTTCAAGTTGTACAGTCTGCTATAATAACAGCTAAAAGCGTCAGCAATTTGTTGTGGGTGATAAAGCTTCTGATTGGTGGTAGGGTGTAGAATGAATTGAATTCTATGTTTATATCTATGTCCTCGAATAGTATGCGCTAGCAGTTTCCCCGCCTTATTACCAGTGGAGTAATAAGTCATTTTAAGTCGTTTAGATGCTCTTTCAAAGTTTTCTAACAGATGTAGTCTAAGGTCAGATCTAAGTGTAGACAGTTTTTGGGAGTTGGTTTGGGAAAACTGAGTTTTGTTTTGCGTTTCCAAGTCTGTTATTTCTTTAAGTAGTGCGTTAAGTCTCTGCTGCCTCCTCTTCCAGACCCCCGCTCCCAGTTGAATAAATATACCCCTCATATATGCTTTTTGTGCATTCCATAAAACACATGGATCAGTCACCGATCCTACATTGTCGCTTAAAAAGTTCAATAAATGTGTGCTTATTTTTTCTTTCAAGTCTGGTTGTTGCAACAAAAAAGTATTCAACCTCCAGACCGGTGTCATACCCGGATTGTAAGAGTCTGCCACGGACAGGGTTATCGACGCGTGATCCGACCACATTATCGAGTTCACCCCAGCCGAAGCTGTCTGCATAAGTAGCTGTTGGTCCACTAAAAAAAAGTCGATTCTGGTGTAAACTCCATGTGGCGAAGAGAAAAATGTATAATCTTTTTCATTGGCGTGTAAACAGCGCCAGGCGTCGTATAATCCCTGCCCGTGGACAGACTGTGATAGGGACGGTTGGGTTCTAGTAACAGCGGTGGTGGAATCCATCTGGGGATCCGGGGTAATATTAAAATCTCCACATAGAAGCAACCGACCTTGCTTACAAGAGTTAACCCTTTTCATCAACCTGTTAAAAAAGTGCACCTGTCTGCTATTGGGGGAATAGACATTCACTATAGTGTATATATTAGAATTCAATTCACAGATCAATATTAAGTATCTACCCAGAGAGTCTGATATTTGTTCAATCAATTTAAAAGCCACAGTGTCTCTAATAGCCACTAAAACTCCCTTGGTCTTCGTTTCCGCATTCGCAGTAAAAATAAAGGGAAACCGTCTGTGCGTGCATTTGGGTGGTGCCTGCTTACAAAAATGAGTTTCTTGCGTGCACACAATGTCACTGTTGTACAGGGATGCCTCCCTCCATAGAGATTTACGCTTCACAGGGTGGTTCAGACCCTTGGTGTTAAGTGATAGGATGCTAAGTGGCATATTTAGGTGTGAAATATTTTCAGTTGAGCCCGCTGGGTCTCACAATTATGACATTAATACTCACAGAATAAGACACCCAGATAAGCGAAGGTAGTGTCGATGTGACAAACAAGTCCTTCATGCACTGAAGAGGAAGGCTTCTCCACGGGGCGGAAAGATTCAAGAGTCGGGTCTGAACCACATCAGCCAGGCACCATAGGTAGAATAGAGAAAAATAGGAGAAAAGTTGAAAAGGGAAAAAACAAAAGAAAAAACAAAAAGAAGAGCATAAATGCAGCAAGTGCAAGTGCCCCAGGATGGTGCGGGACATCTCCAAGTCACTGCCGTCCATCCTTGGGGGAGGTGATTAACCCCTAAGCAGCACTAAGCCGAACCTGTGTCGGGGGGATAAGTTCAGTCCTGGTATGAAAGCAGTCCTGGTCAGGGACTGAAAGTAGAAAAGCTATTTGGCCCACTTCAGTTGTGTGAAGTAGCATTTTTAGCGGTGACTCGCCTCCATTCCTGTGGTAAGCCATGCGGAGTGCTAGTGGTGGAAGCCTTCTCATCTTCAGCCGGTAGTATGCCCCACTCCTTAATTAAGTCGATCCCTTTTTCCAAAGATGTTATAGTAAAGGATTGATTATCTTTGGTAATAGAAAGCTTAGTGGGGTAACCCCAACGATACATGATCTTGTGGTTGCGTAGGATCTTTGTTACTGTGTTGAGGCTTTTCCTCTTCTGCAGAGTATATTGCGATAAGTCGCTGAAAAATTGTAGTCAGTGATATTGTGGAGGAAGCGATTCCTGTTTTCTCATAATTAGCATCAGCTGCTCCTTTACATGGAAAAAGTGTAATCTCAGAAGAACATCCCTAGGCACTTGTTCCGACAGGTGAGTCGGTTTTGGCAGGCGGTGGATCCTGTCAATGGTGACGTCCAAGTCGCTGAGATCAGGGAGTAATGCTTTGAACATGTTGGCGGCATAGAGGGTGAGATCCGATTGTTGTACAGATTCAGAGATGCCTCTGATTTTAAGGTTATTTCTCCTGGACCTATCTTCCATGTCCGCCATCTTTGCTTTAACCCATTCCATATCAGTCTCCCGTTCATCGTGAGCGTCTACCAAATCATTGATAGTACCTGCGTATTCCTCCATGTTTGCCTCCACATGATCCACTCTAGTGCCCAACTCTTGTATATCTGTGTGGAATCTATGCATATGCTTAGCCATATCAGACTGCAGTGTGCTACGCAAGGATAATAACATGTCCTTTAAGACTGTGTCCAGCACAGGCTGGTTTTGTGTAGGGAATGTCTCGATAGGTTCAGGCAAGTCTCTGGTGTCCTCCCCTGAATCTGAGGCCTGGCTCACCGCCGGACTTAATCCGCCCTCATCCAGCCTGGGTTTAGCTTTAACAGGGCTGCGGGAGGATGGGGTTGAGGGGGAGGCTGATTTCTCCTCATCTAAATCTGTATTTATGAGAAATGTACCTTTTTTCATCGGCTTGTGCTTAGATGCCGTCCTCCGCGGCGTGTAGGCCTCGGCGCCATCTTGCTCCACCTCTCTCCCGCTGAGCGGATAAAAATCAGTTAAACGTTGTGGTTTGCAGTGCGGGCGGCATCTCCCCGACATGGCGAACAATGCTGTGATGAGTCCCGCTGCTGTAGCAAGGCAGAGGGCCGCTGAGATGAGTCGCTATTAGCCGCTGTAGTCCCCATTCGCTCGGAGCTCCGAGGTTACACGTCCATACAGCTCCGCAGTCAGGCCACGCCCCGTCAACATTATTTCTGATTGCTTGCACTACTGTTGACCTCTTCTAGACTTTTGTTGTGAGAGGTGAGATGCATTTGTCACAGTTACTGTACACAACTAAACAACACTGCAGAACTAACACACCGCTCTATAATAATTGAATAAGATATTGATACATTATTCTTCAGGATTTACTTCTAGAATTATGAGAAGCAGATGTCAGGCCATTTATAAGAGCATGTGTAATATAAACCTCTATATTACACAACAACTTATAAATATAGCCCCAGTCTATCTGCCAAACCTGTTCCACTCAAAAATCTGTAGGTATTAATCCATTTATTATTGGCATGATGTAATGCACTACATCAGATATATTGCACCTCTCCACATATGTCGGCCTGCAAATGAACATAAGACCCTAGAGCCAAGGTGATGCAGGTTCTGTATTGTTCTTTATGTTATTAGTGACTGCCACTTAGCCAGAGGCAGTTTTCCCTGGATTTCCATATTTATTTAGCTAGATGTGCCAGCCATATACTGATCCCCACTCAGGTCAATTTCATATTAGTGCCTTCACCTATTAACAGCTCTTTGCCTTGTGGGAGTATATATGATTATTGCCTCATGTTTACTGGCTTTGATTTTAGGTAGATTTGTTTCCAGGATATAATTGACTTTATTTCATTGCATTGCTGCTGACATTTTTGGGATTTTTAATGGGAGGGAAGCCGTGCATCCACTGTAGATAATTGTATATGGCTATGCAGCTCTGCTGATTTTCCTTTTTAATAATCATATGAGGTACTTGTAATTCGCCTACCGGGCTTTACTCCTAGAGCCTTTGGTTTTGGCTGGTATGCCTTCACATTTTAATGACTTTAACCTAAACAGTTATCTGCTTCATCATACTGAATTGTATGATTATGTATCTAGACCACTCTGTTGCCAATGTAAATATTAATAATACACAAATATTAACAAATAATATTGGCAATACACCAGATGTACCTTTCCCTCCATATGTTATTACATATTATTATTATTATTATTATACACGATTTAAATAGCACCAACAGTTTACGCAGCGCTTTACAATGTATAGGGGGGAGGGGCAACACATGATAATGAGAGTCCCTGTCTTTGGGAAAATGGGCAGAAGACTCTCGAAGAGTCTGTTTGAAATTATGCTTAGAGTTTTCTCTGGATTTGGTAAGTCCTGATCAAGGTTGGAAGCTTGAAGTCTCCAAAGAGCATTGGGTGAGATACAGTCTTCAGTCTTGTGTCCAGGTTTCCCAGACATTCTGCAGGTTGTGTGTGTGTGTCCAGGTTCACATACTCATTATAATACAGATCTGAGCATAGCTCAGAGGAAGTAGAGTAGTAGTTGGTGTTGGAGCAGTTGCTGCAGCCAGGAGGAAGGTGTGCTCCTGTTTATGAATCAAGGCAATATCCTTGAGACCGCACTCCACGTGGGAGAGGTTCCAAGTCAGTGGACAGAGCAAGTCTGGGAGACCATGGCTGAGACAACTGGGAGAGAGTCATTGAGACCAGAGGCAAAGTGTGAGTGAGAAAGCCTGGAGTGTCAGGAAAAACCCTTCCTAGAGGCCTGGAGTGGGCCTGCACATCATGGTACTAAGGCTGAGTGAGCCTGGAGAGCCCAGCAGTTTAGCATGTTTCATTTGTTGTATTTTTGCTGGAGAAGAACCCTTATGTGTGCAATTCATGTGTGTATGAACATTTCGTTTTTTTTAATAAAAGTGGGCTACTACGCCCTAAAACTGTAGTTCCTGTTTGCTGTGAACTCACTGCACTGCATCTACCACGAGAGCTAACTACCGTATTTATCGGCGTATAACACACGCTGGTGTATAACCTGCACCCCAAGTTTAGGAGGGAATTTTAAGGAAAAAAAACTTTTAGGAGGGAAATTTAAGGAAAAAAAAACTTACATTTAAATGCCCATCAATGCAGCATTATCAGTATCCATCTGAAGCCTTGTCAGTGTCATTTGCAGCCTTGTCATGCAGCCTGTCCATCATTGCAGCCTTGTCATGCAGCCTTTCCGTCATTGCAGCCTTGTCATGCAGCCTGTCCATCATTGCAGCCTTGTCATACAACCTGTCCGTCATCATTGCAGCCTTGTCATGCAGGCTGTCCATCATGCAGCCTGTCCATCATTGCAGCCTTGTGCATCGTTGTCCCCTCAGTGATAATGTCAGCTTTTATTTTTAAAAATGGCGCCGCCGAGATGTCCTGTGTATCTTGGCGGTGTCCGGTAGTTCTCAGCCGCCTTTGGGCGTACTCGGCAGCTTTTGCCCACCTTCGGCCTTACTCGGCGGCTTTAGGCTGCCTTCGGCCGTACTCGGTGGCTTTTGGCCGTACTCGGCGTCTTTCGGCTGCTATCGGCCCTTCTCGGCAGTTTTCGGCTGCCAAGAAGGGCCGAAGGCGGCCGAAAGCCACGAGAAGAGCCGAAGGCGGCTGAAAGGGTGATATCTAGGGTGATGACTCTGCAGTCGAAACACATCGGGTAGACCTCCTTGCAGACATTGCTTGCACTTTTAGCATTGCACGCATAGACTTCATTTGTCACATTTGTGCACTTTAAAACCAACAACTGTGTTAATTTTGTGGTTTATATTTTACATGTATAATTTTTTACCTAATTCATCACCAATATATTAAGTAGTTCACATGTTTTAAGGTATTTATATGATCTAGAGTTTATAAGGTGATCACTTATTTAGGTTTTTATTGCACTTGAGTTAAATCTTACTTTTTAGCCAGCACGCTGGCAATTATTTACTATGTGACAAACATTTTATATACACATATTTTTTGCTTATAGTTTATATTTTATTTCAACACTAATATATTGCACATTGGCACTCATACACCGGATTGATGTAACACTTGTAATTTTAATTTTTGATATATAGGTATAGCGCCAGATCTATTCATAGCACTCCCTTATCTAACATTCTCCACCCCACCAGGTGGATATTAATAGAGGCAGCTCTTACCTATTTTTTCTTCCTCCATAATTTATCTATTATATATTTTATATTTTGTATTTTCTACATAAGTTCCTTAGCGCAACCTATTACCTCTATTCTTTCATTGCTTGCACTTGTTTATACACTGATTGATACTCTCCAAATGTAAGTGTTTTATTTATCCTTTATATTAAAGTTTTATGTTTGACGGTATCACGCAATGTTGGACTTTTATTTACATGGTCCTACATATAATAACGCTATCCCACCTTCCATTTGATGCTTCAGAAAAACTATCTACTATTCATTTATTGATGTTTGAATGATCTGCAATTTGAGTTGAGACAGAGGACTACCCATAACCATCGGGCCGGGTTTTGCAGATAAGCCTGTTAGACTTGGGGCGCATATGCCCAGCTAAGTCCAAGTCCTCTGGTAAGCCTCCTCCATTTTCAGGGTTGTGGTGGTGTCGCACTTTTGAAGAGTACACTTTTGAAGAGGTTACCTGAATTGGGCACTGGAATTTTCTTCCACCTCACAACTTGCAACTTAAACAATCTGCTACTGATGCCAGATACCACGGCATACCTTTCCGAAGTCTAGTGGAGTCCATACCTTGAATGGTTTTGATGAGTGGTCATAATGTTATGGCTAATCAATGTATATATAGTATATACTGGCTGAGTTGCACGTGTACAGTACAAACTCCCACTCATGGTGATGTGAGATTTTGCAACCTGCTGTTTGTGATTGTTGCTAAATGAGTTGCAGTTTTACCTCTGTTTTCATGATCCCATGATTGCATGGCTAGATGGACCAGCTTTTGAGTAAATTTCACTTGGGTCTGCTAAATGCTGACACTGGCACTTGATGAATGAATGCTTTTCTGACAAATTAGTGAGGGTAGAGTTTACTCTGTAGAGTTTGCTCTTTCGAAGTACAGCAGTACAGAAGTGGAGCGGGACAAAAGTTTGTAGTTTAAACAGCAGTAGTTTAAAAAGAACAGGAGTTTGGAAACAGCCACCTATCTCTGGTTAATACCTCTGAATTTAAGTAAATCTTTTTTTTAAATATCTGGTTTACTTCAGTGAAATACTTGTTTGGAATTTATTTTTGATGGTATGTTTTGGAAGCTGGGTTGATGTCCCATTTGTATGCAGATTTCTTACATTGCTGTGGACATAGCATATCTTGATTTCAGCAAGGTATTTGCTACAGTTCCACATAATGATCTAATACAAAAGTTGTACAAGCTAGGACTTAACCCTCGGATGGTTCAGTGGATATGCAGTTGGATAAAGAATAGATACCAAAGTGTTGATGTAAATGGGGTTCATTTCGGAACAGAGATCAGTCACTTGTAGTGTACCACAGGGCTCTGTACTATGTCCTGTTCCATTTAATCTATATGTAAGTAATATAACCAAAGGTTTGTTGGGCAAGGTATGTATTTTTGCTGATGATACAAAGGTGTGTAATAGAGTTGATATCCCTGGAGGAGTCTGGAATATGGAACATGATTTGGCAATGCATTGCTGGAAGATTGATCAAAGCAGTGAAAACTGCAATTCAATGTTTCTAAATGTAAAAAAAAAATCACCTGGGGATAAAAAAAATCAATTGAGAGAGTACATCATTGCTGGTACAGTGCTGGCCAGCACTAGAGAGGAAAAATATTTGGGGACACTTATTTCAGATGATTGCAAAATGAGCAGTGTGACCAGGCAGCTGGAAAAGCAAATAGAATTCTAGGATGCAACACTAGAAGGATCATCAACAGGAAGTAAGAGGTCCCTCCCTATATAGATCTTTAGTGAGACCTCATCTAGAATATTGAGGGTTATTTACTAAAGGCAAATCCACTTTGCACTATAAGTGCAAACTACAAGTGCAAAGTGCACTTGAAATTGCACTGAAAGTGCACTTGGAAGTGCAGGCCTAGATGGCCTAGGCTATAAGAAGATTGCCAAGACGCTGAAACTTAGCTGCAGTATGGTGGCCAAGACCATACAGTGGTTTAACAGGACAGGTTCCACACAGAACAGGCCTCGACATGATCGACCAAAGTAGTTGAGTGCACATGCTCAGCGTTATATCCATAGGTTATCTTTGGGAAATAGACTTATGAGTGCTGTCAGCATTGCTGCAGAGGTTGAAGGGGTTGGGGGGTCAGCCTGTCGGTGCTCAGACTCAGGCAAACTGCATCAAATTAGTCTGCATGGCTGCCTGCTGATGCTGATGAGACCAAGATACACTTATTTGGTTCAGATGGTGTAAAAGCGTATGTGGCAGCAACCAGGTGAGGAGTACAAAGACAAGTGTGTCTTGCCTACAGTCAAGCATGGTGGTGGGAGTTTCAGTTAATGCACTAGGTGTGCGTGCCTTCCATTTTGTCATTTTTTCGTAACTGGAGGAAAGTTCAAAACTAATCTTAGGAGGTATTAATTTACTGAGAGTGTAGTTGATGCTCGGAATAACCTACCAGCAGAGGTAGTGAGCTAGTTAATAGTAAATGGCTTCAAACATGCTTGGGACAAAAATAGATCTATACTCAAAAAAGTTAACTAAAAAAACAAAAAAAGAATGGGCAGACTTGATGGACTACTTGGCCTTTTTTTCTGCCATCACTTTTCTATGTTCTATGTTTCTATCTTAATGCATATAATTCATTAAGTTCAAAAGCCTCAGCCTTTACAACCACTTTAATGTTCCTGAGAAAAGATCTATGGCTTTCAATGAAATCTGTAAATTCACCATTGTCAAATACCCCACCTTATATCATGCATCTACCACTGATTCCAAAACAAAGGGAGCAGCCATTTATTTGATAAAAATGTTGCATTACACTGTATTTACCAACTGTCAGACTCTGAAGGGCATTACATAATTCTAAAAAATAACTTTCAAACAGACACATTACATTTGAAAACATATACCCCCAAATGAAAAGCATGTTTTATATAATATAATACCTAATAATTTAATCAGGGCTGGTGCTACCACTAGGCAGCCACCTAGGGTGCACTGTTACCTAGGGCAGCCAGCCACTGGTGCTCCTATGCTCTTCTCTCTGCAGCAAGCAACTAAGTCTCAGCATCAGCAGGCAGCCATTGCTCAGTTCACACATAGTGTCAGAGGTACAGCAGTGGCGGAGGACTGTGTGTCCCAACTCCTGAATGAATGGAAGCAAGCAAACATTCATTGATGGGCACTGGTGAAGCTGCATTGATGTGCGCTGGTAGGCTGCATTTGATGTGTGCTGGTGAGGCTGGATTTATTGGGTGCTGGTGAGGCTACATTTGTTAGGCACTGGTGAGGCTGCATTGATGAGCACTGGTAGGCTGCATTTGATGGGTGCTGGTGAGGCTGGATTTGATGGATTTGATGGATACCGGTGAGGCTGCATTTGATGGGCTCTGGTGAGGCTGCATTGCACCAGCCCTGCATTTAATCATATTTCCACTCCAGGATCTTGATTTTGGAGTGTGATATAAAACTTCCTCTAAACCCATTATTGGACTTCTCTAACTCTTCACAAACTCAGATCCAATCTCCATGACTATTTCAGCTGCAATGTGACTTCTGATCATCGGCACTGACTCAATAGTTTGCACACAAATGTGCACAAAGGGCTGAATGTACTTCTCTTTCCAAAAAAATGAAAAAGGAGAGACACGCTCATGTGGTGGCTTTATTTACCCAAAAGTACTTGTTAAAGGCTGCACACATAAGGATTCAAACAACTGAACAACTTCCCTAACTCAGGCTACAAACTATCTTTTAGAAGAAATTGGGAAGTAGACCAGATGACAATTTGCTTTTACCTGCAAATTATTGCAAATAAAAGAGGGACACCATTAGCAAAAATGTACCAGGGCAAAAGAGCAGACATGACAGTTCTTGGGATTCATGATAAAAAATGGTAGCTTGTATCATAGGACCAAGCAGATCACCCTTTAATTCACCAGATATTATGAGTAACTTTACAATCTATGCTCTTTAACCACTTCCCGACCGCCGCACGACGATGTACGTCGACAGAATGGCATGGGCAGGCATAAGGGCTTACATGTACGTCCTTGCCTTCCCGCGGTGCTTGCGGCGGTCGGTATTCGTTCGGGAGCGATCCGGGATGAGGGGGCAGCCATTCATTCATGGCCACCCCCTCGCGATCGCTCCCGACGAATAGAAATCCTTCGTCACATCACTTCCTCTCCTGTAATGTAAACACAGGAGAGGAAGTGATGTAATCTCTCCTCCGTGTCGGTATTTTTCGTTCCGACACCGAGGAGAGAGGATCGGTGAGTTGCACCAACACGACACTACACAGTAGAACATGCCAGGCACACTCACACCCCCCCGATCACCCCCCCCCCCCAATTACCCCTGCCCCCCAGTCACAGTGACACCAATGTCATTTTTTTTTAATTTTTTTTTTGCATTGGTGTCATTTGTGACTGTAATAACTGTTAGGGCAGTTAGGGTTAGCCCCCTTTAGTTCTAATGTACCCCCCTAACCCCCCCAATAAAGGTTTAACCCCGTGATCACCCCCCGTCGCCAGTGTCACTAAGGCTGGGTTCACATTGCAGCGGTTTATGAGAACGAATGTGATTCGCACCGCACTGCAGTGCAAATCACATCCGATCTCTGTGCGATTCGAGTTCAGCCATACAGATAGTATGGCTGAATTCGCATTGCACCCGCTGCACCCGCCGCACCCGCCGCAAATTCGCACGGGACCCTTTTTTTGGCCCGCAGCAGAATCGGATCGCATGGGTGTTCACACCATGCGATCCGAGTTTGCAGATCGCACTGCGATATGCGAACTGATCTGGGGGTGTCATTAACATTTCACTGACACTCCCAGCAGTTCGCATAGGGCAGTGTGAACTGCCGCCGGGAGGCATGCGATGCGGGAACCCGCCGCGGATTCGTGGCGTTCCCGCATCGCTCCAGTGTGAACCCAGCCTAATAAGCGATCGTTTTTCTGATCGCTGTATTAGTGTCACAGGTGACGCTAGTTAGGCAGGTAGGTATTTAGGTTCGCCGCAGCTTTTTATAGCGCCAGGGACCCCCATATACTACCGCATAAAGCCCCCTGATTGCCCCCTAGTTAACCCTTTCACCAGTGATCACCACATAACTGTTACAGGTGACGCTGGTTGGTTAGTTATTTTTTTATAGTTTCAGGGCACCCGCCATTTATTACCTAATAAAGGTTTAACCCCCTGATCACCCGGCGGGTGTCATTTGTGACTGTAATAACTGTTAGGGCAGTTAGGGTTAGCCCCCTTTAGTTCTAAGGTACCCCCCTAACCCCCCCAATAAAGGTTTAACCCCGTGATCACCCCCCGTCGCCAGTGTCACTAAGGTTGGGTTCACATTGCAGCGGTTTATGAGAACGGATGTGATTCGCACCGCACTGCAGTGCAAATCACATCCGATCTCTGTGCGATTCGAGTTCAGCCATACAGATAGTATGGCTGAATTCGTGTCGCACCCGCCGCAAACTCGCACGGGACCCTTTTTTTGGTCCGCAGCAGAATCGGATCGCATGGGTGTTCACACCATGCGATCCGAGTTTGCAGATCGCACTGCGATATGCGAACTGATCTGGGGGTGTCATTAACATTTCACTGACACTCCCAGCAGTTCGCATAGGGCAGTGTGAACTGCCGCCGGGAGGCATGTGATGCGGGAACCCGCCGCGGATTCGTGGCGTTCCCGCATCGCTCCAGTGTGAACCCAGCCTAATAAGCGATCGTTTTTCTGATCGCTGTATTAGTGTCACAGGTGACGCTAGTTAGGCAGGTAGGTATTTAGGTTCGCCGCAGCTTTTTATATAGCGCCAGGGACCCCCATATACTACCGCATAAAGCCCCCTGATTGCCCCCTAGTTAACCCTTTCACCAGTGATCACCATATAACTGTTACAGGTGACGCTGGTTGGTTAGTTATTTTTTTATAGTTTCAGGGCACCCGCCATTTATTACCTAGTCTCACTAGTGTACCCCTAAATTTAATGGGGTCAAATGGGGTCATTTGGGGGGGGGGGGGGTTTGTGCCATCTTGGCATTTTATGGCCTTCAAAACTGTAACGCCCTTAGAAAGCCTGAAGGCGGTGCTTGGTTTTCGGGGCCCCGTACGCGGCTAGGCTCCCAAAAAGTCCCACATATGTGGTATCCCCGTACTCAGGAGAAGCAGCAGAATTTATTTTGGGGTGTCATTTCACATATGCCCATGGCATGCGTGAGCAATATATCATTTAGTGACAACTTTGTGAAAAAAAAAAAAAAAAGTTTGTAATTTTCCCGCAACTTGTGGCAAAATATAAAATATTCCATGGACTCAACATGCCTCTCAGCAAATAGCTCGGGGTGTCTACTTTCTAAAATGGGGTCATTTGTGGGGGTTTTATGCCATCTTGGCATTTTATGGCCTTCAAAACTGTAATAGGTAGTGAGGAGTGAAGTCAAATATTTACGCCCTTAGAAAACCTGAAGGCGGTTCTTGGTTTTCGGGGCCCCGTACGCGGCTAGGCTCCAAAAAAGTCCCACATATTTGGTATCCCCGTACTCAGGAGAAGCAGCAGAATTTATTTTGGGGTGTCATTTCACATATGCACATAGCATGTGTGAGCAATATATCATTTAGTGACAACTTTGTGAAAAAAAAAATAAAAAAAAATTAAAGTTTGTAATTTTCCCGCAACTTGTGGCAAAATATAAAATATTCCATGGACTCAAAATGCCTCTCAGCAAATAGCTTGGGGTGTCTACTTTCTAAAATGGGGTCATTTGTGGGGGTTTTGTGCCATCTTGGCATTTTATGGCCTTCAAAACTGTAATAGGTGGTGAGAAGTGAAATCAAAAATTTACGCCCTTAGAAAGCCTGAAGGCGGTGCTTGGTTTTCGGGGCCCCGTACGCGGCTAGGCTCCCAAAAAGTCCCACATATGTGGTATCCCCGTACTCAGGAGAAGCAGCAGAATTTATTTTGGGGTGTCATTTCACATATGCCCATAGCATGTGTGAGCAATATATCATTTAGTCACAACTTTGTGTAAAAAAAAAAAAAAAATATTCAATGGGCTCAACATGCCACTTATCAATTTCCTTAGGGGGTCTACTTTCCAAAATGGGGTCATTTGGGGGGGGGGGTTTGTACTGCCCTGCCATTTTAGCACCTCAAGAAATGAGATAGGCAGTCGTAAACTAAAAGCTGCGTAAATTCCAGAAAACGTACCTTAGTTTGTAGATGTGACAACTTTTGCGCAAACCAATAAATATACAATTATTGACTTTTTTTTTTACCAAAGACATGTGGCTGAATACATTTTGGCCTAAATGTATGCCTAAAATTGAGTTTATTGGATTTTTCTAATAACAAAAAGTAGAAAATATCATTTTTTTTTCAAAACTTGCGGTCTTTTTACGTTTATTTTGCAAAAAATAAAAATCGCGGAGGCAATCAAATACCATCAAAAGAAAGCTCCATTTGTGGGAAGAAAAGGACGCAAATTTTGTTTGGGTACAACATTGCATGACCGCGCAATTACCAGTTAAAGCAGTGCAGTGCCAAATTGTAAAAAGACCTCTGGTCATTTACCAGCAAAATGGTCCGGTCTGAAAGTGGTTAAGCTCAAACAATCTCACTCCTCCAGACCGTCAGCAACTATGGTAATCAGAAAATATCTGAGGACACATGGTATTCCCTCTATTTCTTCACATTCTGCTAAATAATTAGAAAAGCCAATATCAGCTGAGGAACTACTGAGCATTCTCAAACAGATGAAGCCCCATCCAATATTATAGAAATTTCCCTCATATTCATACCACTAATTTTCTATGAGCCTTTAATTCTTTGCTTCAAAGCCCGCATTATGGTCCTTCACAAAAAAGGGGAAAGATGCAACCCAAGTCCAAAATTATTGAGCAGCATCTTCATTAAATGTAAACATCAAACTCCATGCAAAGGTTCTCTTTCATTGCAGTCTCCCTTGCCTAATTTATTAAGAGATTTGATTTTTTTATATTTTTTATTATGAGATGTTTTATAGCAAAAAGTAAAAAAAATAGATATTTTTTTTTTTTCAAAACTCTTTCCGTTCATGTAATAGAAAAATAAAAAACCCAGAGGTGATCAAATACCACCAAAATAAAGCTGAATTTGTGTAAAAAAAAGTATATACATTTATTTGGGTACAACATGACAATTGTCAGTTAAAGTAGCACATTGTCACATAGCAAAAAATTGCCTGGTCATGTATTGGCTAAAACCTTATGGAGCTTAGGTATTTAAAGCTACAGTACTGTTACCTGTGACCTGCATTTTTAATGAAATCATCAGTGTTTGGTGGTACTGTCTCTTCACATCACTGATTAATGACGTGAGTGTCACAACACGTAACCTTTCCTTAACCTTAACCGTAACCTTTCCTTAATCTCCTGACCACCAATGTAAACCATGCTAATGAACGCTCTAAAATATTGAATATCTATTGAATAGTGTAGTGGTAAAATATAGGGGTATTCAATATTCAAAGGATATTTTGATCGTATTACATGTATTTTTAATTGCCATTTTTTAAATAAAAACGGATTTGATTTTGTCGACTGTCTTCATAATTTATTTAATTTTTATTTTTTGGTGTAATCACCAAACTGCTTTATTCTGAAAACTTCACCTAGAGTCATATTACAGATATCCCCTATAAAATACTTTATATATATTTTTTGAAACAATACATTTTTGACAGGATCATGTACAGAAAAACATAAGTAATACAGAGGCTACTTTGCTCAAGTATAGTGCATAGAACATAATGCAATTTCAATAGTACACAGTTAGTCACACGGCTATATATTCCAGAACTTTTGAAAAACATGGAATGATAGTGAATTCAAATTTAGTCGTTTCTCATAAGTTTTCTTCATGTTGAGAATGCTAATAAATTGGGAGCTAACAACAACTTCCACTCCTCTAAGATTAAGGATCGGGCTGCTAGGAGTACGTGAGTGACAACCTGCCTGTGTTGCTTCGGGTATCTATCAATCACTAGGTTTAGAAGGGCTAGTGCTGGGCATGGTGAGCATCCCTGTGCAGGTGGATTTAAGTTTAAATGTTTGTTTCCAGAAGCTGGCTAGTGCAGGTCATTCCCATAGAACATGTAATAGATTCCCCACATGGCCACAGTTTTGCCAGCAGGGGAGAATATGAGGAGGATATGTTTTCCATCCTAAGGGGCATATAGTGCCATCTGTTATTTTTTCAAGGTATTTTCCCAATGCAACAGTACAGGGCGAGCATAAATATGATTTTTCAGCACTTGAGAAGTCCAACCAGACATCTATAGCTTTGTTGGTATTCCATAAAGATTGAAAATGGCATATTATTCCTTTTAAATACAAAAATGTGTGTTATTGTTTTGAGCTTAAATACACTTGACTACTCTCTAGAAGTGGTAATATATATGAAGTAACACATTCAAATATAACCCATTCATAGTTTAATGAAAATAATCTAAATTAAATAAATGTTTTTTTTTTGTTTGTTTTTTATAAATCTTTTTATTTATTTTTCTTAACAGATAAACAGACAAAACAAAGCACAACACAACAAAACATCATACACATTGAACCTAAAATATATTAATACAATATCAAGATCCAATCACCATGCATAGCAACTATCAATTTGAATACAAATTCAAACTAACAAGGCAACAAAGCCCCAACTTGATGGGATATATAATATAATAATTAATAATTAACAAAAAAAGTATTTTATCTGGGCCTAAATCTAGGCCTTCCCATTTGTCCACTCAAATGTGAAACCTCACCCCATATAAAAAAAATAAAATAAAAAAGAGGAGAGGAGAAAGCAAATATTAATCCCTTCTATCACCAATGGCCCTAAGCATCCGTTATACAGAAACACCCATATTATGAATAATGACCCCCATCGGAAATGAAACAAGTGCTAATTATAATTTGATGAAAGAATTGACATTATCTGGAAAATAAATGTTCTTGCTACCAGCTGAATACAGGATAAAAAATATTCGGACTGCATTACACAAAAAAATTTAGATAGCAGCAAGATAAAATGTATTCATTTATTTTTCTATTCGTGTGTTTCTTTAACATCTGGTTACAGGGACTACCCTACCTCTGTTTCTAACTGAGTGCTTAGAGTAATATGTTTTTTCTAGCCCTTTTGATGAAATATACATCTGGAATCACAAGAGAAAAAGGAGCCAGGGCATTTCAGAAGACCATGTAATGACAATAAGTTGGGATTAGAAACCGTATACCAGGATCCTAGGTATGCTTCTCTGTGTTTTCTGTTGGCCCTATAAAATTTAGGGGAGAATAGGAAGGGTGATATTCTACTTGCAAAGAGTATCACTTTAAATCTAATGACAACCAACAGATCAGGAAACTTGTGTTACTTGTGAAACTTATCAGCTTATTTTTTTATTAGTCTGGTTATTTAAAAATTGTTGATGAAATTTGCACCTGAGATCACAAGCAACAAGGAGACAGTGGACTTCAGAGAATCATATCATGAGCATGCCTAGTTAAGATCCTACAGTATGTGTCTCAAACCAAAGGATCTTAGGGAGGCCTACTTTGCCTGACCCTCCTCGATGATTTCTTAAAATCCTATACAATTGGAGGCACATAGAAGGGGTGATCCTCTACTTGCAGAGATGATCCCCTGTAAATTAATGAGAGACCATGACACGTGCGAGTCTAATTTGTGGGAAAAATATCAGCATCTTCAGTTTACAACAACCTTCAGAGAAGCAAATTTGTTTATGTTGCTCTTTGTGTTTATTCTGGTCAGTTTTATTTTAATTAAACTGGGAATTTTTATTAAACATGGTATTACTTTGATGTTCATGCTAAATTTAAACTACAATAGTCTTTAAACAAGTCTAAGAAGTAAAAAAAAAACATAAATGTATGCATTGAAGTATCTTGCCTTCCAAGACTTTTAGTATAACTGGTTGTTGCAACAATAGATATGCAAAATATCTTAGGGCCACCCACCATGAATACTTACAACAACTGGATTTTACCTAGAAAGAAAGAAATATGTTTCTATACAATTGAAATAAAATTTATGAACAATCATTCATGCTTTATGTAGCATGTTTGTATATTTTATTGCTTCCATTTATGTGTTGTTGCAATGGTTTTTTTTTTTTTTATAGTTAAGCACATTTTTTTGAGGTGTGCTACAAAATGTATCTATCTATCTAATAGAATAGTCTGAAAATGTGTTTTATACATTTTTGACAAGTACTGCCTGTCACATAACCTTTTGTTTGCATTGATTTCTACAACAGCAGTAAACATCACTGATTTTTATAGATGCGTGGCACCTGTATAATAAATGGTTGTGTTTTTAGGAATATGTTATCTGATACACTGTTGGGTACTTCTGTAATTTACGATTACATAAATATAGATAACCCAATATTAATGTCTTATTTTGTGTACTTTATATGCTACCTCTCAGCACCACTATACTGTTTATATGTTTTTTTCATTTAGAAATGATAAAAAAAAATCCTTTTTTTAAATTTAGCTGGATATTTACACAAGTCTTTGCATGTAAGCATAAGCAAAACAGATTAATCGCTTCAGCCCCGGAAGATTTGGCTGCTGAATGACCAGGCCATTTTCTTGCGATTGGGCGCTTTGTCGCTTTAACTGACAATTGTGCGGTCATATGACGTTGTACCCAAACAAAATTGATATCCTTTTTTTCCCATAATAGATTTCTTTTGGTACTATTTGATCATCTCTGCGTTTTTTTTTTTTTTTTTGTGTTATAAAAAAAAGTAAATAAAAAAAAAAACACAATATTTTGTACTTTTTGCTATAATAAATATCCCCATTTAAAAAAAAAAAAAAAAATTTTTCTCAGTTTAGGCTGATATGTATTCTTCTACATATTTTTGGTAATAAAAATAAGGGTATATTGATTGGTTAAAATTATAGCGTCTGCAAAATAGGTGATAGTTTATAGCATTTTTTTTTTTTTTTTTTACTAGTAATGGTGGCAATCTGCTATTTTTATCATGACTGCAACATTATGGCAGACACATCGGGCAATTTTGACACATTTATGGGACCATTGGCATTTATACAGTGATCAGTGCAATGCATTGATTACTGTAAAAATTTCACTGGTATTAAATATAATACATGAAACTAAACAACAATATATAGTGAATATACAAACATGCATATACAAAATTAAATAACTAGGTCTGATGAAATCACCCGTGGTAGTATAATGCTTCCTGAAGATGAACATGAAACATACTTCAAGGCGGTAATTGGTCACACTCTTCCATGTCATTTCCAGTCCCTCTGGCTGTCTTTCCGGTCGGGGGAATGCACGCCATCCACAGAGGTGGAAGTCAGGCACCACATGCAGTCATCCTCTTGAAACAAGCCAGCAGCCCCAGTGCCAGGACTAGGCGCTTGTATATGTAAGCAGCCATGTGGCTACTACTTTTGTATACCTTTTTTAAAATTAAAGAGTATTAGGCCGCGTACACACGCGCGGACTGTTTGCCCAACTTTGTCCGTCCAACAGTTTGAGCGAACAGTCCGCTCAAACTTAGCATGGACGGACATGGCCACACACGACGGACGAACAGTTTGCTGAAACCGTGCGCGATGACGTGAACGGCACGTACGACGGGACGAAAAATACGACGTCCTATACACTGCAATGCAACCTTCCGACGTGGAAATCCTTTCTGAGCATGCGCGAGACTTAGTTGGCCGAACAAGCCTACACACGAGCGAAACAAGGTTTCAGCGGACAGTTTTTCGGAATTTCCGTAAGACCTTGTTCGGCCAACTGTCCGCTGAAACTGTCCGCTGAAGCCCCACACACGAGCGGACTGTCCGCCCAAACACTGTTCAGCGGACAAGGTTGGGCGAACAGTCCGCGCGTGTGTACGCGGCCTTACACTATGAATGTCTACTATTTTCTCCACATATCTCACGTATCACTAGGAGGAGGAAAGTTCCTATACATCTTCAGTCATACCATATGCGAGCAGACACCATCCTGCCAAAGCGATATTTGATATCTTTTTAATTAAAGAAGTCAAATCCCTCTGGTAAGCAGATTACTTGTCCAGTACACGTTGGGTGTTATTTTAGTGCTTGGTAAAGGATCACTAACTTATTTGTTTGGAAGAATTTTCACACAGAAGAATTTGCTATATGTTGTTGTTTAGTTTCATGAATTTTAATACCACGAGCACCCTCTAATTCACCACAAATTGCCTTATGAGTATCACGCTACTTGAGGGGAGCAGCTATAGTCAATCAACAAATTTTATTTTTGAGTTTTATATTTTACTATTTGGCACAGAGCATCCTCTTATTCTTTAATAGTGAAGGGGTTAACACTAGGGCACAACCAAGGGGTTAACTGTGTTCCCTGCTAAGTGTTCCAACTAAAGGGGATGGGACTTGCTAGGGGAAGATATAGGTCGGTGTTTATACTTTGTATGAACACACGATCTGTTTCTTATCCCCTCAGAGAATTGGTATCTCGGTGTCTACACACAGAGATCCCGGTTCTTCCCGTGTCCGTTCATTGCGACCCCCGGGCACTTGCATTGGCTCTGAGGGCGAGCAGCGTGTGCACACATCCCTAGTGGCCACAGGTAGAAGTGACGTATCATGACACCGATACATGAAGCCAAGCCACGTTGCCACGGTACAACTGCGGCGGTTGGTCAGCAAGTGGTTAATACACAGTTAAAATATATACGTGAAAATGTCTTACTAGCAAAAAAAAAACAGAAAAAATTAATGCTGTTTAACCAGTTTTGTGAGACAGACAGCTCTTTCAAACACCATGTTAGTTCCTGAACATTCATTTACTTCACAGAAGTCAAAGCAATACTGCTTTGTCAAAACACTTAGGATTTTTTCAAGTTGATTTCAGTTTGTATAAGAGCAGTGTGTAAGCAGGTGCACTTAGCTAGTCTGCTACCAGGTAGCTCTGTTAAACAATAGTTCTGGTTGCAAAACATAATGTCAGCAGGTGCTAGGCCCCCATTAATTAAAGCCCCCCTGCAGTGATGTCATGGGTGAGTCAGTGCCCAGTTATAAGCCAGGTTGAGAGGAGCTCTAGGGCACATGGGCATGGGAGAAAACACCCTACACCAGCAGAGATGTAATCAGCATATGGAGGCTCTGGACAGGGCTGGAAGCTGAGGAGTAGACCTGCATCCAGGAAAGTGGTTGTAGACCATCTAACCCTTATGGAGGTGGGTGATAGGGTGGTTTATTAATAGGCCTTTTAGGCTAGGCCAAGAGTTTCCTGAGTGAAGCTTTTCCCCTGGAGGGTCCCAGGAGAGGTGTACCTATGGAGGAAGTGTCTACAGCGATCCCAGTCCTGTGAATAAGAGATGGCTTCCTAAAATGCCAAATAGGCTTTCTCATGGGACCACTGCAGACCATCCACTAAATGTGTTTAACTATGAACTGTCGAGTGGTTCTGGAATGTACAATATATTGATGTGATGTTACTGTAATACCGTGTACACGCGATCAAACTTTCCGGCAGAAAAGGTCAGACGGTCTTCCCCACTGAGTTCCGTCGGAGTTCTGATGGACTTCCGACCGAACGAACTTGCCCACACACAAACAGACCAAAGTCCATTCATTTTGAACGTGATGATGTACAACAGGACTAGAAAAGGAAGTTCAATAGCCAATAGCTGCCCTTGCTTCGTATTTGGTTTGTCAAACCAGTATAGAGACAAACTGTTTTCCCGATAGAAATTGATTCCGTCGGACAGATTTGAAACATGTTCTATTTCTAGGTCTGTCGGAATTTTTGAAGAAAAAAGTCAGAAGAAGTACACACATCCTAATATCCGACGGAATGATTCCGTCTGGCCTTTTCTGGCAGAAAGTCCGATCGTGTGTACACAGCATTATGGCATTCCCTGAGTATAATCAGTAAAGCAACTCTATTCATGTGTGAACATTCCTCCTTTGAGATTAAAAAGATCAATGACTGGGAATGTTATGTTAAGGCTTATGGAATAGAGTGGGGCACAATGTGGTGAAGGATTTGGCTTTATCTGGAGGGGAAGTGTTCTAACATGACAGGAATAGGGGGCAGAATTTATGTGTTTGATGTCATTACTAGCCAATCACAAAGTCCCTTTAACAATTGTGAACAACAAGCTTCCATGAAGGTTTCCTCAAGCTTTTGCAAAGCTTTGAGCAAGCTTTCTCTATGCCTTTATAGTTGTTGCTATTAATACAAATGAAGTATGAATGAATGAATAACCATTTTAATGAGGGTATTTTTTATTGCAGCCTCTTTCAATTTTAAAAAGGAATCCCTTATGGAAGTTTGCAGACCGTCATTAAGGTAAATACTGAATTTTCACATATCCTAGTTACAATTGTTGTAAGAGTTGATAGATCATCACAGAAAGAAACACCGCCATATAACATATGCATTGGATCTGCGGATTATGAATGTTATTAATGGGTCATTTTCTTATGTGGATAGGATATCTACTCAAATATAAAGCTATGCACATCACTTACAGACTGCAATTGGATATTTTCTGCATATAAAGCTAGGATGCTCCTGTCCTGTCTTAACACTTTGATTGTGATCAGTACAATTAGCACCTACAGAGAAATGGTAATTATCTGGATAAAATTATCTAGCTTTTTTTTATGAACTTTCCTCCATCTCAGGTAATGGAGAGCTTTACATGACATGTAAGCTATTTAAAATCTTACTTAGAAGCATGTGCATTTTATGTCTATGAATATCCAAAGATGAATTTGAGATTAATTACTTTTGTAACCATGGAGAAGATCAATATTTAAATACAATCTCAACAAGAATGTGAAAGTTGCTTTATTAATATATTACATTTTTGTTGACAACATTTTTGGACTTAGAACACATTCATTGATTTTGTGATTGGATGATTTTTGTAAACAATTTATTTCCTCGAGGTTTTATTTCTTATGAACCATAGTTAATTTCTTTATGTTGTTTAATTCCAGTTAAACTTGCACATAGTTAATCTCTAACAACATATACTGTAAATATATTTAGATTTTTGTCTATGAATTTTCTTTATTGCATTCATGATATTTTCATTTTATTTGGTGTTAATCAGCAATGGATATCTTCTTATTTTTTTATTACTGAAGGAAAACTGGCACATAATAGTAAAAAAAAAAAAAACAATCTATTTTTCAAAGTGTATCTGTAAACGTCTTGCACATTTTCCTTTTTTATCTTACCTAAACCATACTGATAATCACTTACTGACTCTGATACTAAATAATATATATATATATATATATATATATATATATATATATATATATATATATATATATATATATATATATATACAGTGGTGTGAAAAAGTGTTTGCCCCCTTCCTCATTTCATGTTCCTTTGCATGTTTGTCACACTTAAGTGTTTCGGAACATCAAACCAATTTAAACAATAGTCAAGGACAACACAAGTAAACACAAAATGCAATTTGTAAATGAAGGTGTTTATTATTAAAGGTGAAAAAAAAATCCAAACCATCATGGCCCTGTGTGAAAAAGTGATTGCCCCCCTTGTTAAAACATACTATAACTGTGGTTGTCCACACCTGAGTTCAATTTCTCTAGCCACACCCAGGCCTGATTATTGCCACACCTGTTCACAATCAAGGCATCACTTAAATAGGAGCTGCTTGACACAGTAAGGTCCACCAGAAGATCCTTAAAAGCTACACATCATGCCGAGACCCAAAGAAATTCAGGAACAATTGAGAAAGAAAGTAATTGAGATCTATCAGTCTGGAAAGGGTTATAAAGCCATTTCCAAAGCTTTGGGAATCCAGCGAACCACAGTGAGAGCCATTATCCACAGATGGCGAAGACATGGAACAGTGGTGAACCTTCCCAGGAGTGGCCGCTGGCCCAGAATGACCCCAAGAGCGCAGCGCCGACTTATCCAAGAGGTCACAAAAGACCCCACAACAACGTCCAAGGAACTGCAGGCCTCACTTGCCTCAGTTAAGGTCAGCGTTCATGCCTCCACCATCAGGAAAAGACTGGGCAAAAATGGCCTGCATGGCAGAGTTCCAAGGAGAAAACCACTGCTGAGCAAAAAGAACATCAAAGCTCGTCTCAATTTCTCCACAACACATCTTGATGATCCCCAAGACTTTTGGGACAACATTCTGTGGACCGATGAGACAAAAGTGGAACTCTTTGGAAGGTGTGTGTCCAAGTATATCTGGCGTAGAAGGAACACTGCATTTCAGAAAAAGAACATTATACCAACAGTAAAATATGGTGGTGGTAGTGTGATGGTCTGGGGCTGTTTTGCTGCTTCAGGACCTGGAAGACTTGCCGTGATAAAAGGAACTATGAATTCTGCTGTCTACCAAGAGATCCTGAAGGAGAATGTCCGACCATCTGTTCATGTACTCAAGCTGAAACAAACTTGGGTTCTGCAGCAGGACAATGATCCTAAACACACCAGCAAGTCCACCACCGAATGACTGAAGAAAAACAAAATGAAGACTTTGGAGTGGCCTAGCCAAAGTCCTGACCTGAATCCTATTGAGATGTTGTGGTATGACCTTAAAAAGGCTGTTCATGCTCGAAAACCCTCTAATGTAACTGAATTAGGACAATTCTGCAAAGATGAGTGGGCCAAAATTCCTCCAGGACGCTGTAAAAGCCTCATTGCACGTTATCGCAAACGCTTGGTTGCAGTTGTTGCTGCTAAGGGTGGCCCAAGCAGTTATTAGGTTTAGGGGGCAATCACTTTTTCACACAGGGCCATGATGGTTTGGATTTTTTTTCACCTTTAATAATAAACACCTTCATTTACAAATTGCATTTTGTGTTTACTTGTGTTGTCCTTGACTATTGTTTAAATTGGTTTGATGTTCCGAAACACTTAAGTGTGACAAACATGCAAAGGAACAGGAAATGAGGAAGGGGGCAAACACTTTTTCACACCACTGTATATATATATATATATATATATATATATATTTTATCCTACCTAAAATATACTGACCCTGATCTGTGACCCGACTTTTGACCCCTGACTTTTGATGCTGACCTGAGTATAACCTGAGAATAACCTTTGACCTTAACCCTAACCCTGACACTGATCTAGATCAAACCCTTATCTAATTAATTAGTCTCTATTTTCCTTTATTTTACACACACGTTTTTGTTTGCAAATTTCTCCTCTGGCAAGGAGAAGCAGATGTATTTTTCTCAATTCAAGAGGTTTATAGAATATGAATATATATTGTTTGGCAAGGACATCAGCTGTGTGTATACATATATTTTGTGCTGTTTGGTTACACTTGCTAGATTACTAGATTACTAGTACCCTTTACTTTGTAATTGTCTTTAATTTGTGTTGTCCAGATGGAGAACCTTGGGTCACATTTTCTGAGGTTGTTCTTTAATTTTATTTATTTAAAAAGTGTTACTCTTTCTCTTTAGAATTCTCTTCCCTGTCATACTTATACTGTATACTATATACCCTCTGAATAATGGAACAAACTCTTTAAAGGTAACTAAAAATAAGACAACTTCGCAAAGTTCAATTTCGCTGAGCATTTGATGAATTAGGAGGTTCAAAACATAATGCTGAACTCCCCAAAAATCTATTGAAGCTGAATCTTTTAGATTTTTTTCTGATCTATTGCAGGGCTTAACAGTATATAAAAATACTTTTTTAATGCAGCTTAAAAGAGAAATATAGCCAAAGCTTTTTTGGCCATATTTCTCTTCTGAATCAGAAGAGTGCACTTACTTGCCCAGAGCTGCTCCAGGCTCTGGAAAGATCCAGACCATATTGTTGGGATCCACCCAGATGCCGAATCAGCAGCTGTCTCAGCCTCCCAGTGCATGACTGTGAGCTAGAGTAAGCGCTGGAGGGGCAGAGAGTGGTGACTGACAGTCGCCACTTTCTTTTCCAAGCTGAAATAGAACTGAGCTATCAGCAGTCAAGTGAGTCAGCAGGGGACAACTACAGTATCATACTAATGCTTCAGAATGGAGGTGAGTATAATGTATATGTTAATTTAAATACCGTGCTTGGATGATGACTTAAAGCTGTACATTACGTTACAGAAATGTACAATTTTAACCATTTGAATGTAACTGGTCCATTTAGAGACAATGGATGATGATCTGTCATTTAGCAAAAGACAAATTCCTGGACTGCTTCTACTGGTAAACAAATCAGAGGGAGATCTGTCCTTTTTTACACGTGGTAGGTCCTTATTTAATTTTATATTTTTTTAAGGGAAATGAGTAACAAGGGGATCTAATGTGCCCCATACACATACCCCTGAAGGGCCCTTTATTCTATTGAGCTCTCCCATGAAAATTTCCACATTATCTTGGAGACTGGATATGAGAATGAATCCCTTGTCCCCTTAACTTAGGGGCAAGGGACCGTGTAAGGGGAGAGGATTCTACTTCTTTATTTGCAAGGTAACATCCCAATGTTAAAGTAATATATTCTGGTATTTTTCATAAGGTGAGTGCATGCACACTTGCATTCCTTTGCTCCTCAGGTACAGGCCTAGAAAGGGGTTTGGTTTGAATTTTAGGTGGAAACTCTACACATTTTTTTTTTTAAAAAGCACTTGCCCACTGGGAACTTTCACCCTGCCCAGGCCAAATTTTAGCTTTCAGGATTATCACACTGTAACCAAATTAAAAAGTTTTTTTCTCTTTTGCCCATAGATGCCCTACCAACATATTAATGAGGAAGGTATGGCAGACAGTAAAGCAACTCATGGGATATGTAGGAATGACTGATTATACTCCTTTATGGCACAATGGAAATTTGGTTGAATTAAACAGCATACACAGATCTCTAGAATGGGAAAGGCAGGGGATTAATAGGTTAGTCCAATTATATGAAGGGAATCTTATGAAATCATTTGAAGATCTTAGGCAGGAATTTAGCATTCCCAACAAAACATTTTATAAATATCTGCAGTTAAGACATGGAATTCAAGCCCAATATGGGTCATTTGTCATTAGAGGATTGAAACTCCCTTGCTCCAGGGACTTATGGATCAAAGGTAAGTAAAAGGTCAGATCTCTAGGCTATATATAAAGATTAGGGACAAGATTGAGGTAAAGGGTCAATCACAGCAGCCCTTTACTGTGTGACCAGCTGTGTCCAATCACAGCTCATCATATGTAAACAAATGCCAGCTGTCGTCCTCACTACTGTCACTGTGTAAAGAAAGGAAAGCTGATAACCAGCTATCCTGTAACAGGGGATATGTCAGGTCACCTGAGACCAGGTGACAGATGCACTCCGTAGGAGTCGGAAGTGCACCGCTAGGTAGTGGACCTTAGGACTGACTGCTGTGGATTGTACCCAGGTAGATTCAGGACACAGATCTACAGGATCACTAACACAGATCCCAGTGGGAGCTGGATCATAGATTCCCCAGGGCGCGGAGTCTAAGAGGAAGCGGGTGTTCGCCAGAGCCTCCAGTGGTGAGGATGGACTTCGCTGCAGTCTGGCTCCAGGTCGCGGCCCCTAGGGTCTCACAGCTTACGCTCACAGTAGACTACAGGAGGAGGAAGCAGCAGGCTGGAACGACAAGGATAGTAAGGTGATACAGCAGAGGTCAGGGCAACTAGCAGACAGGAACAACAGAATACACGCCAAAAGTTCAGGGTCACAGGCAGACAGGGATGGTCAGGGAAATGCAAAAGGTCAAGGTCACAAGCAGACAGGAATCATTGAGAACGCGCCAAGGTTGGTAACAGAGACAAACGTAGAGCACACAGCAAGCAGGAAACAGGAAGCCAAACACAAAATGATACACAATGGTTGATCAGCACCGCTGGCTTGCAGTGCACAAGTTAATATAGGGTTCCCTGATAGGGCCTGGGGTGGAGCCATGCTTAGAGGAGAGGTTATAAAAACCACCAGGTGGAAGTGGCTGGCCTCTTAGTCAGAACACATGAGGGGAGGTAAGCAAACAGAGCAAGATCACTGCATAACTATGACAGGATATATACACTGATCATCAGTGCCCTGATTGCATGTGCAGCCCCATCAGTACCAATCAGTGTCCATCAGCGCAGCATATCAGTGCCTATCAGTGCTGCCTATCAGTGCTGCCTCATCAATGTCTCCTTATCAGTGCCAATCAGTGCAGTTTATCAGTGCCACCTCATCAATGCCCAACAGTGCAGCCTTATCAGTGCAGTCTCGTTAGTACCCATAAGTGCAGCCTCATCAGCACACATCAGTTAAAAAGAAAAAATACTTATTTGTAAAATGTTATGACAGAAACAACATTTTCTTTTTCAAAACGTTTGGTCTTTTTTTTATTTGTTTAATTGATGGCAGATCTAAAGAAGTTTGTACAATCAGATTGTATAGTGTATGGTCACCTTTATACACCTAAAATTACTAGTTGCTCTTTCAGTGCTATTAATTATTAACAACATACCAAACACAGAAGCAAACACACATTTTGGAATGTGAAAAAATGAATAGCAAATGCTGCAAAACACACAGTAAAAAACATGCAACTCACAAAATGCCAACATGCCCCATAAGCCACATATAGCACAGCCCATTTAAATCACCAGGCTGCCCTATGCATGTCACAGGAAAAATGAGACACACAATGCTCTCCCACTATGCTAGATAGTGAATAGGGCCTGAAAGTGAAATCGGTGCGATAACACTGAAGAACAAGAACAATGAAGCTCCATTAACATCCTTGCATTTCAGAAATGCGCTGCACCAAAAATCACAGTAGAAAATGCACTACGCTCCACTCTAAAAAAAAGTTCTGATTCATCTTTGGGGCGATTGCTGTGTGTAGGGCAGTATATTCAGGTGGATGAGTGGCCCTATGTGTGATGAGTGAAAATGCTCCAAAACACCTCCACTCCTCGCTATAAAAAGAAATGAGAGAAATGTGAGAATGCGAGTTCCCGCTATGCGGAGATGTGAACGAGGCTTTACAGCTGAATGTTTCTGCCCACTCCATTCTATGTACTTGTATAAAGATGGTCAAAAAAACAATGCAATCTGATTGTATATTGTGTATTTAGTGAGAAAGATGATCATTGATTGATTGCATTTCATTTAAAAAATGCGCAGCTGGGAATGGGAGGGTGGATGATGCAGGGTGTGTGCTGATGAAGTCAGCTGGTCAACTCCTTCCTGTGTCATGCCCTACAGTATTTAAGGACGTAAGACAACAGCAATAGATACGTTTGGAATCATTGATGTAGGACAGTAAGGTACGTGCCTGTAGATTTTATGGAAAGCTTTGATATTTGTGCAAAAAAGTACATGAATGCTACAGTATATTGGTGCATAGGGGAGCTGGGATTAAAAAAAAAAAAAAGTGAGCTTAGCCTTTAAGCTTTAGTTATGACTTAATTTGTTATACACACTAACCATGCATGAAGCAGACATAGGCAAAAACTAAATTTACTATTTTTATTAAGTTAAGCTCGACACATAAACTGATTGAAATATGCAATGAACTAGAACTAGGTTTTTATCTTTGCTGTATGAACTGTGGATCTTTGATTGGTTGCTGGGAGGCTTCATTTCTCACATTGTACTAGAAAGATCACAGCTTCATATTTATCCTCATCTTGGTTAGGATCTGCTAGTGAGTGCAGCTCCATTTATCTTTATCTGAAAAAGAATAAGCTTTCGCTTACATTTTTACACTGACTTACTATTTAGCATCCTCCTGAGAATAAGGGCTAGGTCACCAATGCTGATGGATCGTGTAGACTGTGCTCATTTTATTTGGGCCAGTATACTGTCCCAGGTCTGGGCATCAGGGAGTCTCATCATTTTTCTAAATATCAAAGTAGTAGTAGGCAGCTGTAGGTTCTGTGTCAATGAAGAATATTAATTATGTATATGTCATTGTTCTAAAAGATGATTTAGGTAATCAGGACTACTTGTCCCACATTGTGCAGACAGCTGGATCCTGCGAACATCTTTTGTGAAGGGTGCCTCCTCCTCTTCCTATCTCTAAAACGTCCAGTGCTGTGTGAGTTAATAGCTTCAGGTCTTCTGTGAAATTGCTGTGAAAATGTTTTTTTTTCCGTCTCCTGCAAAAGGTTGCTTTGTAGTGTGCACTGCCTGTAACACCATCGTTGAATGAGGAAAAAGATCCTGTCACTCATCAGATGAAAGTCAATGAATACAGTATATACAAATTACAATAGTATGCTTACAACGCATGCATACCACAGAACATAATCCCTTAACCTAAATTGCAAATCTTACACTGATTTTTAATGCATACAGTGCATTTTCAGTTACCTGTGTCTTTGAAAATCTAGATAATGCTGTGTTTATGTCTTCTTTTCTTACAATGTATATAAGCAAAACTGATGCTATGCCTGATTAAACTGATTCTAAAGAGAAAGCTCCCTTTTCCCTTATAGCATATTAAACAGATCAGTGCTTGTGCTGTCTAATCTGTCTTTTTCTAATGCCCCATACACACGATCGGAAATTCCACCACCAAAAGTCTGATGAGTGCTTTTGGTCAGAAAATACGATTGTGTGTATGCTCCATCAGACTTTTGCTGATGGCATTTTGGCCAGCAAAAGATTGAGAGCATGTTCTCATTTTTTCGGTTGGAAAAAGTTCCTATCCGTAAATGCGCTCATGTGTACAAGACGGAACCGATTGGTCTGGTAAAACTACCATTCATAATGGACATAGCACATTCGTCATGCTGAATTTGTTTTAATAGTTGAATGCATCTCTTCTTCTTTAGAATGTTAGAAGAATTAAGTTGTTTTGCTGCTCGTATTCACACAGAGTTCTCACAAACTTCTTTCTTTATTATTTCTCCTGATCTTGTGAATAATCTTTTTTTTTTTTAACCCAGATCTCCATAATAATGTTTGGATTTTTTTTTTTTATTATAATTTTTTTTAATCGAGAATATTTTTGGAATATTTTGAAATAGTTTTCTAGTCATCTCCATCATTTTTTTTTGTTTGTCAAGTTTACACAACAACATTATCTTGTATTTTTAAAGCTCAGGGAGGTTGGTTGGTGTCCCTTGTTAATTTGACATTGTATTTTTGAAATGTAGCTGTCTACTCACAAGCAAACATTCCTATTTGTAGAAAAACACATAGGCAAATATTTTCAGAAAAAAATATCTCCATTTATTCTGGCTCATAACAAAATAAAGAAGGCAACGCTGGAGAAACTGCTGGAGTTTGCAAAGCCTTTCTACCCCAGGGCACACATCAACTATTTTGAAAATAAAATTGGTAGCTTGAGAAGTCCATATAATGGGGAGCACAATCTGGTCTAGGACTCCCAGAGATCATGAACAGCAGCAGATGACATATATGTCCCCAGGCTGTGGTACTACAACAGCCTGCGTCTTCTATCAGATCAGACTGAACCCAGGCCATCACTTTCTTGTCTTCCTTGCAGCCTTCCCTGCAGACTTCCTTGCAGCCTTACTTGGAGGCTGTGGCTCTGGAGGTGGACATGTGGGAGGAGGATGGGCAAGCATACATAATTGCCTATTATCACTTATTCAGTCACTCAACCCCTTCTGAATGGCCTCAAAAACAAATTTCTCATGCCTGAGGCATTGGTGGCCCTCCTCCATTTGCTGCAGTTTAGCAGCTACATAGCAGCCATAGGCCTCGTCAACATCGGGGGGGGGGGGGGGGGGCTTTTCAGGGCCGCATTAGCGTCCTTAATGAGACCTAGTGCTGCCTCCTCCACATTACGCACCTTCCTGGCCCTTGTTGTTGGAAGGCAGAGGGGAGGCACCTGGGATTGGGTGAGGCTACAGGGTCCTGCCACCTCCTGGCTGCCACTTACCCCCACCTCCTCCTATCTGCCACATTCCAGAGCCATGTCCTGGGTGAGGTCTTCTTGTGTATGAAAAAGGGACATACTTTTAGTTTTTGGCTCATCAATCACACACAAATTTCAGCTCATGACTGTTGCAAATTGAAAGTTAATAAACAGAAAAGACTATTTTGACCCCAGCATTTTTCATTCTTGTCACACTAATTTTTGGCCCTTACTGTCAATTGATATGTCAAACACTTTTTGTTAAGTCATTAATTTGTTACCAAGAATAACATATAGTTAACAACAATCATTTTTGGACAATAAATATGTTAAAAAATACTATACCTGGCACCAGCTGCACTCCTCAAATTCTTCCAGGATATGGAAGGCCCAGGTTGGTCCTTGGAAGCCTCAGCTGGGTTTGAGGGAAGGGTGGATGGACATGTAGAAAGTGATTCCCTGGCTTCCATCTGGTCTTCTAGAAACCGCATCCTGCTGTTGTACCACAGACTGGGTACATACACATCCTCTGCTGCAGCTCCTGATCTCCTGGAAGCCTGGACCTTATTAAGCTCCTTCTTATACAGGCATATCCCACTTTTAAGTACACAATGGGGTTTATTTACTAAAGCTAGAAAGTGCATAATCAGGCTCACTTCTGCATAGAAACCAATGACCTTCTAGCCCCAGCTTGTTCAATTAAGCTTTGGTAATAAAACCTGCAAGCTCATTGGTTTCTATGCAGAAGTGAGCCTGATTTTGGACTTTCTAGCTTCAGTAAATAAACCCCATTGTGTACTTAAAAGTGGGGTATGCCTGTATGTGCTTCTCAAGCTACCAATTTTACTATCCACAAACTCAATGTCTGCATCGGTGACCTGCGCCTTCACATATTCCAGCAGTTTCTCCAGCGATGCCTTCCTAGCATCCCACATATTTTGCATGTTCCTGTATTTGTCTTTGAAGTGGCCCATGAATTCAGGGTCTTTGAATTGTTTCATATTTGCTGCCAGACAAAACACAAGACAAAAACACTAAATATCAGGCTAAACTCTCCTAATCTTATCCCAATATAGGCCTCAATCTAGAATCAGTATAAGCCACTGATGTACCAAAGTTAAGATATTACCTTTGTTAGAACGTTTTTCCTCCTTCCTCAGCACAGGTGATGTGCAGGTTGTGGCACCAAAATCGAGTCATTTCATCAGTGACAGTGCACAATGCCTTCGCCAGGAAATAATGGATGTTATTTACGAAAGGAAAATCCACTTTGCACTGTATGTGCACTTGAAAGTGCAGTCACTCTAAATCTAAGGGGTAGATCTGAAATGAGTGGAAGCTCTGCTGATCTTATCATCCAATCATGTGCAAACTAAAATGCTGTTTTTTATTTTCTTTGTATGCCCCCCTCGGATCTACAGTGGCTTTACTTTCAAGTGTACTTTCAATGCACTTTTGAGTGCACTTGCAGTGCAAAGAGGATTTTCCTTTAGTAAATAACCCCTAATGTCTTGTAGTCATTGTAACGATATCATGTCTGAGCCAGGATATATTGTAACTAGTCGCCATGTTGTTTGGAACGCAGCCATGACAGCTTGGCTACCTTGTAAACTTTCAGACGACTCTAAACCCCACCTCCCTGTCTTAGGAATTCCAAAGCTTTTAACATCTTCAAAAGAAAAGAAAGGTTAACTTAGCAGAGAAAACAGAACCAGGCTAGGTCAATAAACAAGGCTCAAGTTGCCTGGCAAGATATTCCGGCCTGTCGTAAAACTGTCACGCTCTCCATGCAGAGAACCAACAGATACCCGTCATAAATACTTCCAACCACAGACTGCAGACAGATTAGTAAAGTTTTGAAACTTCAACATTTTTTATAACTTTCAAAGCCATCATAGCACAGCCATAATATGGATATATTTAGTTTCCTCGGATAATTTCTAACATTTCAAGTCCAAACACCCCTATGTCAGGTCATATGGGATGCCACTGGGACCCCTTACTCCTCCTAGGTAACCCTGAAATGGGAAACCTGTCATGTGTGGACTTGTTTTGAAGCAAATATCATGCTGATCACTAAAATGGATATCTGCAGTCTATAAACAATAGAGAGGCAGAGATATGAATATGTATCATAAAGTGTACCTGGGACAGGGTCATGAGTGTAGACACCTCCCAGCAACCAACCCCTAAACAAGATGACCAGACGATTGGTCACTGGTCGCTGTCAACACCCCCTTTGATTTGACAGAAAAGAGGAGAGGCCAAGGCAATGGACAGTTCTCCTTTTACCATCCAAGAAAGAACATCTGCCAAGTTTGAGAACCGATTACCTTTGCTCATCGATCGAACTCTGATCAACCCTCGGACATTAATTGCAAGTATTCTTCCTTCTCAATTCCACCTTATTTCTTTGTGACTGTATATTGTCTTTATTTTTTGAAACATCCTTTTTCTGTAAATGTTTTATTCGCACCAACCTTGACCTTTTCATAATAAATCCTTATGTTGAAAAGTGTTAACCTTGTCTTTAAAGCTCTTGATGCAAACTATAAATGAACCTGTCTCTTAAAAGGGCGCTACTGTGGTAGAGTAAGGCCGCGTACACACGGGCGGACTGTTCGCCCAACTTTGTCCGCTGAACAGTGTTTGGGCGGACAGTCCGCTCGTGTGTGGGCTTTCAGCGGACAGTTTCAGCGGACAGTTTGACGAACAAGGTTTTACGGAATTTCCAAAAAACTGTCCGCTGAAACCTTGTTTCAGCGAACAGTCCGCCCGTGTGTAGGCTTGTTCGTCAAACTAAGTTCCGCGCATGCTCAGAAAGGATTTACACGCCGAAAGTTATAATGCAGTGTATAGGACGTCGTATTTTTCGTCCCGTCGTACGTGCCGTTCACGTCATCGCGCACGGTTTCAGCAAACTGTTCGTTCGTCGTGTGTGGCCATGTCCGTCCATGCTAATTTTGAGCGGACTGTTTGCCGAAACTGTTTGACGAACAAGGTTGGGCGAACAGTCCGCGCGTGTGTACGCGGCCTTAGGCATTGAGCAGACCTGTCTGTGGTGGCACTGTGTGTTGCAGGCGCTTATTCCAAACTTATAATTGGTATTGCTAAAATTACGAGTCCCCCCGACTCTGTCTTTAAAACGGGGGTGGTGGCAGTTAAAGGGTTAATTGTATAATTAGCCCAGTGACAATCGCTCTCAGGCTGCCCGCACCTAGATTGTGGTCCCGCAAGCTGGAAAATCTTTGTGCTGGGTGCAGCTGAGTGTGGCATTGTTACGTAAGTGACAGCGGGGTGTGAGGTTGGCCGGTCCTTTGTCGCCAGTTAGCGAGGAGGGCAAGGATCTGACACCCACGTTCGTCACATATTGGCTGGCAGCGTAGCGGGATAGTTTCGCATTAAGAGCATTCAGTGCATTGTTAGGAATTAGCTCTGCACTGGAGGATTGTAACCTTTGTGGAAACAGTCCTTAGAGACAAGCTGGTGCACATACTTTTTTTAAAGAGAGATATACAGCAACAGCTCCTTTCTACACCTTCTTCCTATCTCTGATTTCTGTTCTATCTTTTCTGCTTGCAACATGTCTGGGGTATCAGCATATAAAAAGATGAACAAAAATGAACTGACTGCTGAGTGCACAGAAAGAGGAATTGATGTCGGTGGCAAAAATTGATGTCGGTGGCAAGAATTGATGTCGGTTTGATATCCGTGCAGAACAGAACCTGGGGGAAACTGGACCAGAAAGGGTTTCCGCTACTCCAGAGCCCAGTGGTTCAGAGGCGGCCTCACCAGATGGGCAAGCAGAGACTGACACTGGAATACCACGGATTGTTACCTCCAAGCCACCACCAGAGCAGGCCAGCATCAGATTGCCTGGAACCAGAATATACTGTCCTCAAATGCAGAAAACACTACAACACCTCAGGGAGACGGATCCTGCGGTGTACCTGCAGTTTCTCGAGCGCCAAGCTGCGGCTGAGAGAGAGGCTGCGGAACGCAGGGCTGAGCGAGAGGAACGCCAGGCTGAGAGAGAGGCTGCGGAACGCCAGGCTGAGAGGGAGGCTGATCATCGGCACGAACTGGGGATGGCTAGGCTCCAGCAGCAGCGACAGGTTTAGAACCTCGGATCCCTAGAGCACAGGGATGACTCTCTGCCAGTGACCCCGGCAGCCAAATTTCCAGTTATGGAAAAGGACAGTGACATTGACGTGTATCTACTGTCGTTTGAAAAAACTTGCCGTTAGTACCATCTACCCCCAGTAGAATGGGCCCGGTATCTGACGCCAGGGCTACGAGGCAAGGCCCTGGATGCTTATGTCGAACTGTCAGAAGAGCAAAGCGGTGATTATGAGGCCCTAAAGGCTGCAATCATCCAAAAGTTTCAGCTAACCCCGGAAGTGTACCGGAAGCGTTTTAGGTCCTTGCAAAAGGGGCCTGGGGACTCATACCTGGATGTGGTAAGTCGCTTACGCACCACATTCCGGCAGTGGACTAAAGGCTTGAAAGCCGATTCTTTTGAGTCCTTGGAAGATCTTATGATTGAAGATCAACTTTTGCACATCTGTCCTAGAGATGTCAGACAGTTTGTGCTGGAGCGAAAGCCAACCTCTGCCAAAGCAGCAGCAGAACTGGCAGATACCTATATCCACTCTCGTGTACCTGACCATCGCAAGGCTCCTCCAAATGGCTGGAAAGGAGGGAAATCACACATGGCAACCCCTCCTCTGCCTACCAACCAAGTTCCTCAGCGGCCAGAACCTGCAGCTCCTGGAGCCAAAGCCTTTGTGACTGACAACCGCAAATGCTATAACTGTGGGAAAGGCGGACATCTCCGGACACAGTGCCCTGAGCAGAAGAAGATGACAACTCCTGGCCATCCGGCCAGCAACCCTTCTGCTGTGCTGCTCGTCGGTGGAAAACCTCCAGGAACCAATGCCAACTTGCAGCCAGTCATTGTAGGCCAACAAACTGTAACAGGCTTTCGTGACACCGGAGCTGAAGTCACTTTGGTCAGACCAGAGGTGATAGAAGAAACAGACATCCCAGAGAAGTACCTTACCCTGACCGGAGTTGGGGGAACCTGTTCCCATGTACCCCGTGCCTATGTTTTCCTGGATTGGGGTGCCGGAAGTGGGATGAGAGAGGTGGGTGTCTCAGAGGAGATCCCCACTGTTGTGTTGTTGGGTTCTGATTTAGGTACCCTTGTTTCTTACTATGCCCCTGCTAAGAGCACCCAGGATGCTCCCACGGAACCTTCTGGACCTACCAAGGTACTGTTTACAGATGTTGGGGTAATATCTGGGCAACCTGTGGATGGACAGAGGGAGGGGGAGGGTGGAGTTGAAGTGCAAGGTCCTCCTCCTTCAGAGACAGGAGAGGAGGCCCCCTTGCTAGTGAAGGTACCTGATGTATGTTCCAGTGTTGCTGAACTGATAAAGGTTAAATGTGATGATGATGATGACAATGATGACGATAATGATGATGATGATGATGATGCATTGCCAGTATTGGTGGTCACTCGCAGTGCTGCAAAGGCAGCCGAGGTGCAGGCACTGATCGCAGAACAGCAGGAGGAGGTCTTGGGGCCCTCTCCCTGTTCTGACCCAGTGGACTCCACCTCTGTTGAGCCTCAGCAGCCATCCTTGTTTGCCACAGGACTGCTGGCTGAGAGTTGTGGTCCCGCCTTTGAAACAGCACTGCAGACAGACCAAACACTAGCACAGCTCAGAAGTCTAGCTGATCACCCCCCTGCAGAGAATGGCAAACTACTTCGGTGGAGCTTAATTCTACAGCAATACGATTTCACCATCCAGCATAAGAAAGGCAGCACCCATGGCAATGCTGATGGGCTGTCGCGACAAGCCGAGCCTGCAAGAGTCGGTTGTGTCCGGAGGGAAATTGTAGTTCCCTCCCATGCAACCACTTAAGGAGGGAGGTGTAACGATATCACGTCTGAGCCAGGATATATTGTAACTAGTTGCCATGTTGTTTGGAACGCAGCCATGACAGCTTGGCTACCTTGTAAACTTACAGACGACTCTAAACCCCCCCTCCCTGTCTTTGGAATTCCAAAGCTTTTAACATCTTCAAAAGAAAAGAAAGGTTATCTTAGCAGAGAAAACAGAACCAGGCTAGGTCAATAAACAAGGCTCAAGTTGCCTGGCAAGATATTCCGGCCTGTCGTAAAACTGTCATCCTCTCCATGCAGAGAACCAACAGATACCCGTCGTAAATACTTCCAACCACAGACTGCAGACAGATTAGTAAAGTTTTGAAACTTCAACATTTTTTATAACTTTCAAAGCCATCATAGCACAGCCATAATATGGATATATTTAGTTTCCTCGGATAATTTCTAACATTTCAAGTCCAAACACCCCTATGTCAGGTCATATGGGAAGTCACTGGGACCCCTTACTCCTCCTAGGTAACCCTGAAATGGGAAACCTGTCATGTGTGGACTTGTTTTGAAGCAAATATCATGCTGATCACTAAAATGGATATCTGCAGTCTATAAACAATAGATAGGCAGAGATATGAATATGTATCATAAAGTGTACCTGGGACAGGGTCATGAGTGTAGACACCTCCCAGCAACCAACCCCTAAACAAGATGACCAGACGATTGGTCACTGGTCGCTGTCAACACCCCCTTTGATTTGACAGAAAAGAGGAGAGGCCAAGGCAATGGACAGTTCTCCTTTTACCATCCAAGAAAGAACATCTGCCAAGTTTGAGAAACGATTACCTTTGCTCATCGATCGAACTCTGATCAACCCTCGGACATTAATTGCAAGTATTCTTCCTTCTCAATTCTACCTTATTTCTTTGTGGCTGTATATTGTCTTTATTTTTTGAAACATCCTTTTTCTGTAAATGTTTTATTCGCACCAACCTTGACCTTTTCATAATAAATCCTTATGTTGAAAAGTGTTAACCTTGTCTTTAAAGCTCTTGATGCAAACTATAAACGAACCTGTCTCTTAAAAGGGCGCTCCTGTGGTAGAGTAAGGCATTGAGCAGACCTGTCTGTGGTGGCAGTGTGTGTTGCAGGTGCCTTTTTCTAAACTTATAATTGGTATTGCTAAAATTACGAGTCCCCCCGGCTCTGTCTTTTAAACGGGGGTGGTGGCAGTTAAAGGGTTAATTGTGTAATTAGCCCAGTGACAATCGCTCTCAGGCTGCCCGCACCTAGATTGTGGTCCCGCAAGCTGGACAATCTTTGTGCTGGGTGCAGCTGAGTGTGGCATTGTTACGTAAGTGACAGCGGGGTGTGAGGTTGGCCGGTCCTTTGTCACCAGTTAGCGAGGAGGGCAGGGATCTGACACCCACGTTCATCACAGTCATGATTTGGACCTTATGAAAGAAAAAAAAACAAGGAGCTTGAACAAATACTGAAGAACATGATTGCTGTACTTGGGAGAATCTAAATCCTAAAAATATTCCTGCATTTTTTTATACTGATTTTATCTAAAGTTTTAATACAGTTTAAAAGCCAAATTTGGAAGATGCACATAGTGTGTCAACATGTGCTATCTGCCATTGGGGAATTTCAATGTACGCGTTTTGTGGGTGCAACCTCTTCCTCCCAACTCTAGTAGGTGAGAGGAAATAGTTGCACCCCCAAAACACATCCATTGATCCCCCATGATACTATAAACAGAATGGCCTAGTGCTGACAGCACAGCAAATACCCCTAGGGATGTTTGAATAAGATGGACCAGTCCGTAAGTAAAATGTATCTTAGTAATTTATTGATAATACATCTTTAATACATGTGTGTTCAAAAAAGTTTTTTCAACATGTGCAAATAAAAGTTACTTGGCAAAACTTGGTTAACAGTTGGCTTGCGACATATGTAGAATTGAGAGGGATGCCAACATGTTTCGGACCATCCGTCCTTTTTCCTAGGCATACAATATATCTTGTATATACATAGTCTAGGATATAAGTATAGTCACATTAGTACAAATATATCAAAGACAATACGTGCATAGCTCTACAACAGCCATAGTGATAATGTACAAAAGATATCATATACATACCAGTCTGATGATATCTTTTGATGATATCGCTCTCCCCCTCTGCCTCACACACAGGCACAAGCAGCTTCAGACCCAGATTACCTATCTGACATGGATGAATCCACTCAATAGCATGATGACCCTCCAGCAGCAGGCAGAGGTAAGAGAGCAGCAGAATCCCCTGCACACTTTCCTCAGAAGCAGCCCTCTGTTAAAAAAACTTCACTGGGCAGATCTGCCTGAGACTCACACAGGCATGCTAGCAGGGGCGGGCTGGGCTGGGGGGCAGGGTGGAAATTTTCCCCCAGGCCGGCGCCTACATTATCTTTAAATCGGCCGCTGCGCTGGCTGGCTCACACAGTGCAAATAACGTCGGCCGCTGATTGGCTGGCTCGATGCTGCTGCTGCCCAGCCTGCGCTGCATTGTGGGAGTTGTAGTCCGGCTGCACTAAAGCTCCTGGAGTTGTGAGCGCAGCAAACTACAACTCCCACCTCCCAGGAGTCTCAGAGTGGCAGAGGACCTGGCTCAGTGTCTCCAGTCCTCACTGAAACAATGCTCCCCAGCCTGAAGTAAGGCATCTGTGAGAACCTTCATGGAATGGAATAGAATAGGAATATAATTCATAATTAATAATGCATAGCATAGTCATCATGACAATTTAAAATTTTGGCAGTGGCTGCTTTTGTTTTGTTTTCTAGCACCCTCTCCCCACCAGCGGATTTATCTAACACTCTACCCCCCACCAGCGGACTTATCTAACACCCTCCCCCCCACCAGCGGACTTATCTAACACCCTCCCCCCCACCAGCGGACTTATCTAACATCCTCCCCCCCTACAGGGGACTTATCTAACAAAGTGGACTTATCTAACACCCTCCCCCCCACCAGCGGACTTATCTAACACCCCCCCACCAGCGGACTTATCTAACAATCCCCCATCTTAGTGGTGGGTCAGACAGCAAGTGAATTGAAGCAAGATGCATATAGGGGGTGGAGAGGAGAGAGGGGGTGGTGCCCTGGTGCCCCAATGGGCCCGCATTGCATTTTGGTTCTTCTGCTTTGAATGGAGCCCTCGGTGCTTTATGTAAATGTAACCCAGTCACACATTGAAGTGTATTTGGAAATTCAGACTCTGGGCAGTGGGCACTGAGGGCTAGGACAGGCATGCAGAGATTTGCTATACTACATAGAACTGTGAGTTCGCTATCCCACAAGAATATATTTTTGCAATTGCCTGGAGAGATTTTGAGCTCCCAGTTCTGTATAGAGGGCTGTGAGGCTGACCCCCACATCCCATGGGCACTGACGAGGATGTGTTGATGGGCACTGATCAAACTGCACTAATGGGCACTGCACTGATTGACACTGATTAGGCTGCATTGATCAGGCTGCACTGATGGGTGGTACTGTCTGCACTGATGGGCACTGTCTACATTGGTGACCGTGAGGCTGCATTGATGGGCACTGATCTGGGTGTTTTGAGAGCTGTGCATGGTCTTGTATGTTTTCAAGCTAGACTTGTATACCAGTGATGTATCTGGGGAGTAGGCATGTTGTTGCAGAATAATTTCCACCTATAGGCTCGGTTCTCATTGGTGCAATGCGGGAACCCTGCACATCCACTGTGTCTTCCCGCATCGCACCAGACTCTCAGACAGTTCACACTGCCCTATGTGAACCCCTGGTAGTGTCAATATAAAGTTAATGACACCCCTAGATCAGTTTGCATATCGCAGTTTGAACTGTCAATTCACCCATGCAATCTGATTCTGGTGCGGACCAAAAAAGGTTCTCTACGTGTTTGGTCTCAATGCAATGCAAATTCAGCCATACAAACTGTATGGCTGAATTCACATCACACAGACATTGCATGTGATCTGCACATAATGCAATAGTATGCAATAATAGTTTATGCAATATTACTTGCTTCTGTACTTTGGTTACATTTGCATTAAAAAGTATTTAAAAAAAAATTTGAATTACCACATTGTATCATATTTGTCTTGCTTCATAACATCAATCATCTGTTTTAAAACCAGGTGGGCATGGATGGTGAGCTGATTCGGTGGTTCAATGGGCCACTTGACTGGACTTTCCCCCCAGGCCTAAGGCTGCCAGCCCTCGCCTGCATGCTAGCAGATAAAACAGCCTTCCCTACTTCAGATGCACCTGCCTCTGAACATACCATTAAAGCTATGCTTCTCTCCAGGCATGTACTGGCCATCGGGACTACTAAGAGTTTCCCGGTGGGCCGATGTCTCAGTGGACCGGTTTCAGTGACAGCCTGTCAAAGTAATGGCTGTGCAGCTCACGCAGCCATTGATTTCAGCACCAGTGTCCCCTCTCTCCTCCTCTTGTGTATGACACAGACATGTCACAGAGCTTGCGTTTGAATACTTAAGCAGCGCTGTAACAGGGTCCCGCCTCCTAAAGGAGCAGGGACCCTGTTACAGTGCTTCCGAAGAATTCAGATTCAAGCTCCATGACACAGCGGGAGATACCCACTGTGTGAACCAGGCACTGGTGAGTCTGAATTGGGCACAGACTGAAGGGCTCGGAGTCAGCATTGATGGGCACAGCCTGAGGGGCTCAGGTTTGATGGACACAGACTGAGGGGCTCAGGATTTATGGGCACAGACTGAGGGGCTCCATTGATGGGCACACACTGAAGGGCTCAGTATGTATAGGCACAGACTGAGGGGCTCCATTGATGGGCACAGACTAAGGAGTTACATAGATGGGCACAGAGAATGAGGGGCTCAGCATTGATGGGCACAGACTGATGGGCCGCATTTGATGGGCACAGTGAGGCTGCATTGATCGGCACAATGAGGATGCATTTGATGGGCACAGGGAGGCTGCTTTGATGGGCACAGTGAGGCTGCAATTGATGGGCACTGATAAGCTGCATTTGGTGGGCCCTTGATGGGTGCTGATAGACTGCATTTGATGGGCACTGGGGAGGCTGCATTTGATGGGCACAGTGAGGCTGCATTTTGTGGCCACTAATGTGTAACAGGATATTTGTGAGCCCAACACAACGGATTGGGAGATTAGTGGTTTAATGTCCACCAAATTCCATCACACCATCATACATCAGGACTACATATCCCAGGGATCCTTGCAATCATCTGGGAGACTTCTGGGAGAGACTATAAAGGAGCCCGGAGATCCTCCTCATGCTCTCTTCTTCCTGGGCCTTGTGAGAAGCGCACCTCTCCATTTTGCGGAGAGAGGGATTGTGGCCTACCACACTGTGTTCAAGTGATTCCAGCCCTGCCTATGAGGGCCTAACTATGCTTGCTGTTCTTCAGACATCTTGTCACGATCAGGCATCAGGCTTGAAATACAGTTGCTATAGCAGTTGCAGGACTACCCTGACAGATGACATAGGCTGTCCTGAGGTGCGGAGTCTAAGCACTAATCAGTGTTCACCAGAGCTCATGATGGGGGAGATTGTGGTCCTCAGGTTTGCTCCACAAGGGTGTGAGCAAGCCAGGCTCCAGAAGCAGATGTGAAGATAAGGCTCAAACAACAGAGTGGTCAGTAAACAAGCCAAAAGGTCGGTAACGAGTAGTTGCAGGTTGGGATCAGGCAGTGGAGAAGTCAATGAACAAGCCAAGGGTCGATCAGAAGTGGTAGCAAAATACCAACAGCAGCAGGGAAGACAAGATCAAGGCACTGGCTGAGAAGGCACAATAACCTGGAACAGAGGAAGTGCTGAGACAAGGCTTATATAGGAAGTTCATAGGAGGAGCAAGGAGTTCAAGGTTTAACAGCATTCAAGACACAAGGCAGGGTTATCCAATGGATCAGATAGGTTTGTCCAATAGATCAGACAGAGAACTGTCCAGCATCCCAGATAGCTCAGTGGGATGAGTCAACCTCAGACACCTAAAAGGTCCCAGGTTCGAGCCCAGGTCCTGACACATCTACACGGCACCAACTCATCAGTTTGGCACCCTCACCCACCTTCGGCACTGGAGAATCCTCACTGGTGGCTCTGTTGATGCATGTCCATGGTCATTGTCTGCAGGGTATCTAGTTCAGTCCAGTTGTTGGTGAGTGGGAAGTTGCCCATCTTCTGCAATACCTCTTTTGTCATTGTATTGGAACACTGTGTACAGACACATTTACCTTGGGAACACTTTACTGCATTTCCATTTGAACACTGTACATAGACACCATTACCTGCCATCCTTTCAAGGAATACCTTTAGCTTGCTTTAAGCCAGTCAGTCCATTAATACCGCACTGTGCCTTATTGGATATGATCTAATAAGCTCCAACTGCGTGTGAAGACTATCAGGCCTGCACATAGGACATTGCTGTGTATATTATTTAAAGGGCCCTACACTGTTCTTATTCTATCTGATCTCTCATTAGGATATAAAGGTTGAATAGGCTGGCCTAGGGTTCCCCTTTAAAGTGTAATTATCCACATTGAACATCTAACCTTTCATTGTACTACAGGTTGTCCTTAAGGTGTTATCTCATCGTACATGCATGAGTGTTATATTTCCACACTGTGAAATTGTTCTTAAAGCTGTTTTGGGGGGAATTCTTCAACTGAGTCTGGGTTGCTATTCAGAATTACCATTTTTTTGTAAATTAAATAATGCTTTGCTTATATCAGTAAAAGCTGAGACAATACAAACATTTGGCTTGTGTGACATGTTATTAAAAGGTGTTCATGAAAGATGTCTGAACCCAGAGTGTCAGGTAGGTTGGAAATTTCACATGGTCCTGGTGCTGTAGATAGAGCAGGTACAGTAAATACAAGTAGCCCCCTAGGGGGCCATGTTACAAGTACATGAATGCTATATTGGTGCATAGGGAAGCTGGAATTTAGAAAAATAAATAAAAAAGTGTACAAAGGTGAACTTACCCTTTAAAATGGTTATGAATAAACTATCCAAAACCCAAAAGAAAGCATAATTTTAAGCAGAGATTTTAGCAACGCAATCAATAACACACTTGACTTCTCCAATCAACACAAACAAGGCCCCCGTGGCCCTTTCCTTGCTTACATAACTGGAAGACTTGTATGAACCCTGGTGATATCTGCATGGGTCAGAAAGGGAGTACACATTCTACTTTGCTGCACAAAAACTCCCTCTCCAGAATTGATCTCTTCCTGCTCCACAAATGCACTCTACAATCCGTTGTTCAGGCTGATATACTGTAGGTCTGATAACCTGGTCGGATCATGCACCTGTTACAATCTTAATTTTGACTAAACAAACTAGCAAAAGCTGCAACATATGTCTCATGAATAGCTCTATTTTATATCAGCCCAGGTGCCAGGAGGAGATCAAACGGAAGCTGGAGATTTTTTTTTTGCTCATAATGCAAACTCAGTATTGAGCAATGTACTTCTCTGGAATACGCATAAAGCCTTTATGAGAGGAATCTTTATTGGGCTTGGGTATTTTGAGAAATGAAGAGGAATGGATAACAGTTTTCTAGAGCAGATTCGACAGGTAGAAAAATCTAACAAAACTTCCCCTAATGAATCAGATACCACCCGTCTACATAGTTTGAAAAAAGACACAAGTCCATCTAGTTCAACAATTAAAAAAAAAAATATATATATATATATATATATCAATCATACAATCCCATATACCTGATCATATACCCACAGTTGATCCAGAGGAAGGAAAAAAAAAAGCAGAAAAGCAGGATCCAATTTGCTACAGCAGGGGAAAAATGTCTTCCTGATCCCAGAGAGGTAATCCGATTTTCACTGGATCATCTTTACCTATAAATGTTAGTACCCAGTTTGATTCTTTGACCATCATATCAAACGTCTTTGTGTTGATTGGTATGCCCATGGTAACAAACCAGGTGCCCTCCTAGCTAAACAAGTGACATGTAAAGCGCTGCATTTAAAATCCCATATATGCCAATTGCCAATTGTTTTAGGGATTTATATGCAGCCTTATACAGCTTAACCTCATCCACAGCAACCCCTAATCATGACCTTATCCAAATTTCACGCTTCCTTGGCCCACTGCGACTACCCTCTACTCCTTTCCTGACCAGTTAGCAGAACCTGATGCCCCGTACACACGAGAGGGATTAAGTCTGACAGACCTCCAAAGGAGTTCCGCCGGAGTTCCGCCGGAGTTCCGACGGAGTTCTGGCGGACTTTTCGACCGAACGGACTTGACCACACACCATCACACCAAACTCCGACGGAGTCGAACGTGATGACGTATGACTGGATTCGACGTAGGAAGTTCCTAGACAGTAGCCAATAGCTGCCCTAGCGTCGGTTTTAGTCCGTCGGAGTAGCACACACACGAGCGGATTTTTCAAAGGGGACCGGGTCCGGCGGAGTTCCGTCGGGAAAATTTAAAGCATGCTTCATTTCTAAAGTCCGTCAGACTTTAGCTTCGCTAAAGTCCGTTGCAGCCCACACACGATCGGATAGTCCGCCGGACTCAGTCCGTCGGAGTTTGGATGTCGAAAAGTCCGCTCGTGTGTACGGGGCATAACAATCCAATCTCTGAGACAGAAGTGCTAAAAGCGATTTGTTCACTCCTTTTACACAAAGCCCCAGGACCAGATGGCTACTGCAAAGAATACTTCAAAACTTTTGCAGACACACTAACACCACACCTTTGCAAATCATTTAACCATATTATGAAGACGGGATATTCCAAAGGAATCATTAGAAACTCTCACCATACCAAAACCTGGTATGATCCACCCAACTACTGACCCACCTTGCTTCTAAACACAGATCTAAAAATGTATGCAAAGATTATCGCCTCCCACATTTCACTTCACATCCTCAATCCAGGCACGGGTGCCCCCAACCTCAGGAACCACTATAAAGTCAGCCTTTTAAACCAAACCCGCCACTGATGGTCTACTACTTGCCAGCTTCTATGGGTGCAGATAAAGAAAGCCTCCCTTGGTCACCCAATCTCTGCAAGCTGTTGCTTGGATGCATTACTGTCCAACATCATCTTTCCTAAGCACGGTACATGCAATGATCAAAGTCTGGAACTCCATTCACCAACTTTCCAATGGTCTTTCAAAAATGGCTGCTGAAATCTTTCCCATGTCATTGCTAGAAATCTTGAGCAATAACTTATCCCTATCTTCCTGCATAACAGCTGGTGCCACCACAATTAGTGATATTCTAAATAATGGCCATTTACGCACCATCCAAGACTTACACGCAAAGTGATCATCAACCCTGTCCTCAGGGCCCACAAACAGGTCAGGTTTTATGTATTACCTTGGGGAGATGCAGACTAGAATACTGCAATCACTGAGCAGCAAATTATATCACCTGTGATGTATTTTGGTTATCTTGCAAACCTGGTCTGTTAGTGGGCCCTGAAGACAGGGTTGATGACCACTGCTGTATAGCATCCTCAATAGGGATTTTTAAAAATATCTAAGAGTGTGTCCCACCCTTGCATCGATCACACACCCGTGCATCGATCAGACAGCCACTCACCACCGACATCCTCATAATCTACAACCACCATACATCCTCTTCGAATAGATCTTCGCCTTTCTGTAGCATACTCAACCCTCCATGAAACACTAAGAAACTCTCATCGATGAAAATGTGGAAACAAACTTTAAACTTCTCAGCTGATATAGATACATGGCATCATGCATCATGCTACACCTTGAAAGTGTCTAGGTGCCTCTCACAGTGGAAATAGGCAGAAATTGCTTCATCAATGGTACCTCACACCAAAAAAGCTAGCTAAATTTGCAGCCTCCCAATCTCCCACCTGCTGGAGAAAATGTGGTTGCACTGGCACTACAGGCCACATTTGGTCGTCTTGCCCACTGCTATCCTCTTTTTGGAAGTTTATCCAAACCTTTTTCATTAACCTCACCGTAACCATACCAAAATTACTCCTCAGCTAGCATTACTTGGACTGGGTCTGGAAGCCTGGGAATCTCAATATCATGCCATCCTTACACATATCTTAATTGTGACCAGACTCACTATAGCAAAGAACTGGTATAGCACCTCTATACCTTCCTCACACCTAGCCCAGAATATTCTAAACCAAAACCCTCAGATGGAAATCATGTTTTCCAAATGTTACCCTCCCAAAAATACAGAAAGAATGGGCCCCATGGCTAACCTACTCCAACCTGGATATCACCTCCTTGCCTCATTAGTGACTCAATTGCCTCACCAACCTTAATAATATGACTCTTTTGGAATGCTTCTACTCTCATAACCACTAATCTTCACTGTTAGAGCAACACATTGCCATACCTTCCTCATCTCCTCTATCCCCCTCCCCCCAACTGGAATGGTCTCCCAGACTGCATTGCAAGATAGACCTTTGGTCTAGTTATATTTTTCCTATACACCCTTTGGTTACTCTTCATTAACCCTGTCTTGTATTGTTGTGACAATGCTTTACGAAACAATTGCTTGTATAAGTTTACATTTCTTTTCAATAAAAAATTAAGTGAAAAAAAAAACAAGCAAAGAGCATAGAAATGTCAGCAACTTAGGGTAAGCCCCTTGATACGAGCAGAATAAAAAGAGTAATGTAGGCACATTTATAAAGATTAAAAAATACACATCAAAAGTCCATAGCTGGTGGAAGAGGGTAAGCACCTGCACCATTGGTACATCTCTGTCTCTTGTCTAGACCCCAGAGCCCAGCTGTGTATGAAGCAGAGCCAGGAGAGAGGGTTGGAGCTCAGCGTTGGGCGTGTTGGTGTTACTGAGCACGTTACAATGCGTTTCTAAGCATGCGCATGGGTATTTGTCCTGTCAGGCACGCTCCTTTGTCAAGCAATGAATGTGGAACTAATTATGCCTTCTATATATATCGCTAACTACTGGTTTGAACTGGAAATTCATCATACATAAGACATGAAGACATGGAAACATGTATGTTATGTGGCAATAAAAAACAAAAATTCTATGGGTATATAAATTGTATGGGTGTATAGGCAAAGTGTCACTTATATTCCATAATGTGTTTTTTTTTTCCAGTAGACTAAAAAAGATGACATAAACATTAAATACGATAGATATAAGCTACATGGGTTCAAAATGGCAAATACCATGTACAGTATGTGATGAAGAACTTTAAAAGAAATGATGCAAAAAAAAAATTAAGCTGGTTTACTTAAAGATATAGGACAGTTATGCCTAGCTCCATGTGGAGAAAACCAATACATAAATTCATTGATAAGGGTGAGCTAAAGGTAAACAATCATTTTATGGAGGACACTGTTAGACTTGTGATAAGTTAAAGGATGAAATGGTAGGGGGAGGAAGGAGAGGGGTGGGGGTGGTAATATATTTTGTATACATTAGGTATATATATATTATATAAATTATTCATACCCCTTAAAATTTTCCACATTTTGTCATGTTACAACCAAAAATGTAAATGTATTTTATTGGGAATTTATGTGATAGACCAACACACGGTGGCACATAATTGTGAAGTGGATGGAAAATGATAAATGATTTTCAAATTTTTGTGTGGTGTGCATTTGTATTCAGCCTCCCTGAGTCAATACTTTGTAGAACCACCTTTCACTGCAATTACAGCTGCAAGTCTTTTTGGGTATGTCTCCACCAGCTTTGCACATCTAGAGAGTGACATTTTTGCCCATTCTTATTTGCAAAATAGCTCAAGCTCTGTGAGATTGGAAGGAGAGCATCTGTGAGCAACAGTTTTCAAGTCTTGCCACAGACTTTGGGCCATTCTAACACATGAATGTGCGTTGATCTAAACCTTTCCATTGTAGTTCTGGTTGTACATTTGGAGTCATTTCCTGATGAAAGTTGAACCTCCGCCCCAGTCTCAAGTCTTTTGCAGACTATAACAGGTTTTCTTAGAAGATTGCCCTGTATTTGGCTCCATCCATCTTTCCAGCAACTGATCAGTTTCCCTGTCCCTGCTAAAGACAAGCATTCCCACAACATGATGCTGCCACCACCATGTTTGACGGTGTTCAGGGAGATGTGCAGTGTTACTATTCCACTACACATAGCATTTTGTTTTTATGCCAAAATGTTCAAATGTTGGTCTCATCTGACCAGAGCACCTTCTTCTACATGTTTGCTGTTTCCCCCACATGAGGACTTTTTATGGCTTTCTTTCAACAATTACTTTTTTCTTGCCACTCTTCCCTAAAGGCCAAAGTTGTGGAGTGCACAACTTATAGTTGTCCTGTGGCCAGATTCTCCCACCTGAGCTGTGGATCTCTGCAGTCCTCCAGAGTTACCATGGGCCTCTTGGCTGCTTTTCTGATTAATGCTCTCCTTGCCTGGCCTGTCAGTTTAGGTGGATGGCCATGTCTTGGTAGGTTTTGAGTTGTGCCATACTCTTTCCTTTTTTGGATGATGGATTGAACAGTGCTCTGTGAGATGTTCAAAGCTTGGTATGTGTTTTTTATAACCTAACCCTGCTTTAAACTTCTCCACAACGTTATCCCTGCCCTGTCTGGTGTGTTCTTTGGCCTTCATCATGCTGTTTGTTCACTAA